>NW_023339763.1:2232222-2252924 GCF_004916995.1 Morone saxatilis | reverse complement strand
TGGTGTGCGGAGGCCTTTAGTGGCATCTAGGTATAGTTGCAGATTGCAACTCCCTCGCTTTACCCTCACCTTCCAAGTTCAAAAGAGAAACAGTTGTGGCTGCAAAATGCACAAAAAACGGGAATGCCCCTATCTAGAGTAGTTGGTTAGTCCCTTCTGGGTTACTGTAGAAACATGGTGAAAAAAGCTTGTATTATTTCTGTAAATTGAATACTAACTTTCATTAGGTATCTGTTGACTCCAGACAGAAGAGTTCGAACTTGGGCCTATTTTGGGACTTACCTGTTTTGAGTCGGGACTTGTGGTCAAAGGTGTGCTCCGTTGATGTCACATTGTACTGACACTCCTTGGAGTATGTTTTTACATCACTGCAGCAAAGTAAGAAGTTGGCAAACATTTATTTTTTATTTTTCTCCAGTTAAGATGCTCAATAACACACCCTGACTCTGGACACAGTTGTCTAATGTGGTTTAACACCAATAACCAAAGATAGAAGTATCTTCTGCAGATTTACCCAGTGCTGATGTTGCAGAGGTTCTTGAGGCACAGTTGGCACTAAATTTAGAGTCATTTTGACACTTCTGGCTCAGTGATTTAAAAAAAAAAAATCTGGTTTACAAATTAGAATCTCAAGTTCATAACCTAAGGTAGAAAGATCCTTGTAACCTCTTTCTTCCTCTGTTGTTGCTGACAAGCACTCAATTCACCGACATGTCCGCAGTTACTTTTACAGACACGATCTGTCAATCACAACACTCAGGTTAACTACTCAGGTCTTCTTCTGTTCATTCAACACAAGCAAGAAAGAAATCGCGCCATTGCCTGTTTACCAGACGATTTTGTCTGGAGCTGACAGACATTTATTGTATAGAACACAAATAATGATAATTATTGTTATTACATAGAAGCATGCATACGCAAAAGCTGTCATTTAACAGTTTCCATGAACTGACTGGTTGATGAATCACTGTTGTTCTTTCAGCAGTGGCAGAAAGTAGCAGCATGAATACAGCCTACGGTATATTTCTGTGAAAATTTCACTGAATGAGAACTTTTAAGTCAGTTTGTAAACTGTCATGATGTCTACAACAGACAGTTTGGGTAATCTGGGGTCTGTTTAAAACCTGTGTGATCGTTCGAGTGCTTGGGTTTTGTTTTGCGATGTTTTATATTGCAGCAATTAAATGTACTTTGGTAAGTATAATATCATAACCTGGAGAAATACTGCTATGAAAATCAAACCCAAGTGTAATATTATGAAACAAAGAGTAAGTTTCTACTGCAATGTTGATGCAGTGAGTTAGAATTGGATTGTAACTGGGTGAGCTGGGTTTAAAGCTGCGGACGAGAGGCTTTTTGCTTCACTGTGTGTTTTTTGTTATACGTGTAGTTATTTGTATTAATTATTCTGTGCTGTTATCTTTAAGCTTGATGATGAGTCCGATGCATGAAACACAACAGCACTCAACTATGGAACGCATACCGCTGGTGGTTCACATGCTCCCTCTAGTGGTACGGGAAGAATTATTCTTTTGAAATAAAATTGTAAAAAATATTAAAAACATATAATACTATAAAAATACTTCATTGACATGTAATTAGAAAGTTTTGCCTTTTTATGTAGTCATAATAACGCACACACGTATAAATGTCTGTAGTATGAACTGTCTGTAGCTGAATAGTGCCGGCCTATGCTACATGTATTTTCTTATGTTGGTCATAATGGTGGTACATAGAGAGCCTGATATTTTATTTAGATGGTGTGCGGTGTAAGAAGCTTCTGTGTTTTAATGTGTGTATGTGTGCTGCATGGATTGGCACTGGCTGTGATGAAACAGTAAGAGAAAGGGAGTTATTATGTGAACAGAAATATTTTAAACATATCCTTATTCATACCATAGCTGCCAGCATAGCAGGTGACCACATCCAATACAACATTGCTGTCAAGTGTTTGAATGAAAATAGAATTTTATTACATTTTCAACAGACAATATTAGAAATTCCAGCAGTCCAGCACACTCCTGCTATGATGGAGATGACCACATACAAAACAGCACCAGGGGCTCTATGCTTTAATGACACTGAGCATCCGTAAAATATAATAGGCAAATATTCACCTTACTGCTCATACATGGAAATGTGCCATGAGCAAGTCTCTTTCATGTTTAAGCATTCATGAAACAAATACAATGCACATCTTTCTCATAAATAAATATTAGTGGGAAAGCATATGATGCACAATATAATGAATCTCTCACCTATAATGCGTGATTTTAGTGCTTTGTCTTTTTTGTTGGTGGTTACCTAAAAAAAGCTTTGATTTAAAACCCTTTGTTGAGCATTTATAAGCAGTACACCATATAATTGATATGTGGATTCTATCATACTGTAATAAGGTTGTGCAGATATTTTTTTTTTTACAACAAATATAACTTTTCAAGCATTCCAAACTGGTGTACAAACCCCCATCCTACAGACTGGGCTACCTGCAGAGCCCAGAGGTATACTTTTTGTAATATCGCACAGGTGCTTTTTGTCATTTTGTTTCTTTTTTAATCATAGCTTTTTAAAAATACCAATGTGAGGGGGTCTTAGGGGACGCTCATTAAAAGCACCCAATTCCGCCCATGCAGTTTTAATAGATGTAACTATTTATTGTGTTAATTTGTGCCATGGGTCCTAATTTATAATATCACACACTATCAGAGGGGTAGGGCCACTCTGTCAGTTATTTTGAAGGAGACAGACACAGACTTCCTCATGTGCTTTATTCATTTTAGTTTAACACAATTTGCAACTGTAACTTTCCTTAAATAACAATCTGTTTTTTTTTCAGATGACATAAATTATATAACTCATAAACATTTTGCTATGATCGTTGTTTCTTAGATTATGTTAAATATGTTGGTAGGATGAGGATTAAAAGGGGCATTTTGCAGATTCTACACGTTTCCTGCGTGTATGTATGTGTGTGAATCCAGCATGTGCCGATGCCTCTGTTCCCCTGTAATCCAGATGGCTTTACATTACACATGCTCCATATTGGTGCACGCAGAGCTTGTTAGACGCTTGTTGTATGTGGATGCGTTCTCTCCTCTCCACCCTCCTCCTCTCGTTAGTTTCTGCAGGCCCTCTGGTGCTGCTGTGAGCTGCCTCCCCAGGGGCTTAGCCAGATTGAGTCAGGCGGACGGTTATCTAGGATGTGCACAGCTTTGTCATAATTGCCCCCCTCATGAGCTCACCACTGCCGTTATTTCACACGCTAAACCCTATTAACTGTTGCATATGTTACCTTGCCTCGCCTTTTTTGTGCAACTCTGAACGCTGGTGCCAATTAGGCGAGCTCGGTCTGGCCTCTCCTGGTGCCACTATTTAAAGAGCATCCTTGGAATTACCACTCATTAGTTCATTTGTTTACCCTAGAATAATTTCTAGATTTACTCTTGGAAAAAAGGGTTAGTTGTGTCCTTGTGGTCTGGCCTTTTTCCAATTAGTTTTGAGGAGGGTAGTGCAACCCCTGTAACTACATAGTACTTCCAAATGGTGTAGTGTTTGCTTATTGGTGACGGGATATACTTTTTGGTACAGTTACATTTTAAAGATTGTGTGATGGTTCTAAAATAATATCCTTTGTAATTCTTCTTTCTATAAATATGAAAACACTAACTAATAGAGAAAATAAAATTAAATGTGATGATGAAATGCAGTGCAGAGAATAGTCATATCTTATAATTGAAAAGAGAATGCACACCGGCTTTAGCGAGGCGCTGGCTCATAGATATCAAGGTAAGCGGGGTAAAGCCACATATTCGTAACTCTGATGCAATGTTTTTATTTTTATGTATCAGTATTTTCGCACATCTTGCCGTCTCGAAGAGGCAAGCATTACACTTCTTGCCCTTCACTCTTTCACCTGAAGAAGGCAAGATATGCGGAGATATTGATTCATAAAACCAAAAATTAAAAAGGTCAGATCAGAGCTATGAGATCACAGTATTTTGAAAAACAAAACAACAAAAATAAAACCCCTCTAAACCCCCAAACAATTACTTGATCACAGATATTATTAAATTTGGTTAATTATAATGTAAATTTATACAAATTACGTATTAAAGTTACAATGTGACTGCCATTATGACAGTGGTCCTCCATGGTATAGAGTTATTTGTATCTTTATAACTGAGGATACATTTCAGATTGTGTAATTTAATGTGAGATCGGGTAATCACTTTAAAAGCCCAACAATGGACAAGAGCTCTGAATTAGCTGCAGCTATAAAGCCTATGTTGAACACATCTTTTCTGTTTTAAAAGGTGGAATGTAATCCCGTTAATTGCCCTGTCACTACCAAATAAACAATGAAACACATTTATTTGATACTAAATATCTGTGACGGTCTCAAAACCACAAGTGGCACGTCACCCTCGCCCACACTATGGAGATACAGCCCTATAACATCCAGATTGTTAGATTACTAAGAGGGCTAAGCGCATGAGGAGTGAAAGAGAACATGAATTTGACAAATGACACCACAAGTTGTCTCCTTATGTGGAACGGAGCATGTTAACCTCTTCTGCCTCGACCGAATCTCACAGGCCTGTGCAATGTCCTCTGGGAGTATATGTCCTCCTTTGGCATGCTGTGCAGTCCTTCGCTGACATACTGATACTTTCTTGTCATTGATCATATGCTGGAAGCAGGGCATTGCTCTGGTTTCATCATGCTTGCTAGACCCTGCTTGCTGCACTGGCCAACCTATCTAAGGTCATTACAGTGTACAGTAGAGACTGGGACTTTTTAAAGCTACAACTATACCTCAGGAGGCCCCGCTTTCCATTTTCAAACATAGAAACTTCGAGACTGACATTTGCTTGTTACCATCTTACTTGAGCTGCCAGTACGATGGCAGTAGTGTATGACAGGAAATCATTTTCCACATACTGTTTGTCATTTGAAATAATGCTCCAGTCATGTAATCCACACAAAACCATCGAAAAGAAACTTAAAATCTAATCTCAAGCTGTGTCCCAAGTCAAGCCTGGTTATGGGAATGATAAATCTTCTTCAGTCACTCATTCTCGGCACCAAGGTTGTATTACGCTGGATTGGCATCACCACACCCTCTACCGCACCTCTCCTCCCACTGGGGCGTACAGCGAGTCACAAAGATACCAAACCAGCTGACTAACTGCTGTCAAATCATGCCCTGCTGAAAATCAAACAGAAATATGTGAAAACACACTGCATGGGGAGTCATTTGCTTAATTCATTTGCAAGCTACACATGTAAAATCTGAACATCTCTGAATGTGCAGTGGTAAAAAAGATTACATGCTGCAGAACTGACCTGGAGAACACTTTATTATTGCAAGAATAAACTTAACTGTAAGAGAATAATTTTAAATATGCTAACCTGAATGTGAATTTCAACTCAAAGACCTAGACCTCCACCCACGAATAAAAAAATAAAAATTGTTCTAAAATGTTAAAATGTTCTATTGAACAAAGTAAAGTTTAGATTCTCAGCTTCTCAGAGGTATCACTTGCATTTAACCTGTTTAGGAAAGGTTAGACATGGACAGAAATTCATTTGGAAGTCTAAAACATTCAAGTACAACTTTATAAATAAATTTAAAAAAAACTTCCTGAGGTTTGATCTGGATTCACAGTAAAATCGAATTTATATGGTGTTTGTTAAAAGTTCTGGTAAACTGATACATTCTCAGACAAACCAAATGTAAAATTGTGACCTTAAATAAACCAAACTGAAACTGAAAAAGTTACAGGAGAAAATACAGGAGAGTCAGGCACCCTACAGTTAGTAGTTTTCGTGATCTCACTTAAGTTAAATCCCTGTGATTTAGAATTAAAAGTACAAGAAATTCAATGTAAAAGCTGTTTATTATGTTGTTATAACATAGAGCATCTGTTGTATGTTGTTACTTTACTTAAAATTCTAAAATAAAATGTATTATTATTATTATTAAAATGTAAAGTTCCTTGTTCAGACGTTGATTTTTAACAGTTTTCCTCACACAGCCAAACTTTCATTTACATCTAACTGAAATGCCAATACCACGTCAGAATAAAGTATATTGATTTTTAGTTGCTACTTGGTGTTTTTGATCGATTATTTGATTTGTTTGAAATGTTCTTTAAACATCAGGTAAATTGCTTTTCAAAGCAACCTTGAATCTTTATCGTGTAAGGCTAGAGCAGTAACTTACTCTTGTTCAAAGATCCCATTTACATCAGCCGCCATATGCCCAGCTATGTGCACTCTTCAAGTGGAGATGTTCTGTAGGGAGGCTCTTATTGGGGAAGACTGAAATGCTAAACCACTGGAAAGACAGCCTGGAAATGAGACTTCAAGAGTCTGGTGATGGTTATGAGTTCCGGGAGACAGCCTCTCACTACAAAGCTGAACTCTTTGTCTACTGTCTGTCCAATTTGTTTCAAGCCAGAAGGGACCTAGAACAAAACGGATTATAGCGCTTTAACTGTTCACCCAACATGGCATGGAAACTGGGGAAAAAGGGATTCTTAATCAGGTTTGCTCCGCACATCCAGTACCTGCCGGCAGAGCTACTTTTCCAAGTTCATACCTTATTTTAATCCTTTCTCTCACTCATTTCACTCCTTAATCTCTTCAGGAATAGTTCTCACCAGTATTTAATAAGTGACTTTGCTACAGTTCTTTGGACAAGTCATTGTGTTTCCCCACAGCGTTCATTTGAGGAATGATGTAGTCTACCAAAAAACATCTAAGATACGTCTCCAGATGGATAATGTGCTTTCATTTGTTTAGTCTCGGGACAGACATATGTGCTGTTCCCATGGGCATCAAATACCATACATAACATAACTTGTTAATAACTGTATATGGGTAGTATTTTATGCTTTCTTGCACACAAAGGCTCTCGTGGTCTTTTCACTATATTAAGACGAGAGAACTCATATAAAACACATGTTAAATACTGCTTTTCTGATGGTGCATGTGAATGTTCAGCTTAAGTGTGATTTTATTTTCTCTCCTTTTGCCCAACCCCTACCTGCAGTAAGAGGAAATTACACTGAAATTAGCATATTTCTCTGTCTCATGATGAAGTGACAGGAGGAAAGCAGCTGCAGTAATTTTAACACATACTGTGTGGAGGGGAGGGGGCAACAGAAGCGAGGAACTACAGGCTGCAGTTTACCGTGAGACAAATCTCTGATGTGAGAGATGTGATGGTTGGGAGCTCTCAATATACAGGCCATGGTTGGAAATGCACTGTAATTTAGAGTTTCATGTCCTCGGCCTATTAGAACAAAAGGATTCAGGTTGAACATTTGCAAAGTACCCATTTAATTTCAACTTGGTGCTGCACAGTTATGGAAAATTCAAAGAGCATTAAAATCACTCTCAATCTCTGCAGTTATTAAAAATCATGGGATGTCCTGAGGTCCCATTCAAATAGGGTATTAAATTAGAATAATAGAGGTTTGATATTAGATTTATTGAGCTACTGGACTGCCTGAAGAACAGACAATCTCTCAATTTACTCTGACTTTGCATATCTGATCATTTAATACTTGGCAGATTTGACATGTTACAATTTATACACAAATGATTTTAAATAATGACCCTAATAATACATTCAGTGCAATTATGGTCTAAAATACAGGGAATGAAGACGAAAATACTTTTTAGTCATATAGGCAGTCATACAGTCATTTGTGTATGTGATGGAAGACTTTTTGCACTGCCACACCATCCTGGGGTCCCTCATTTCCACTTCTTTTACATATTCATGTTTAATATTATTGATAAGTAAGAGCGGTTAGTTTGTGTCCAAGGTTTTTCAACCCTCAGAAAGCAGGGGGATTCAGAAGCTTTACAGCTACAGTCTGCGGCTAAAGTGTACTGTGAGGAGAAATTGAAATTGGTAAGGCAGTGACAAATTAGTGATAGACAGACTTTATGGAGTATTCCTGAGAAGTCCTCTGACTCTGTGCAAGTATAAAGCACCTCTGGATCATATGTGGCACCCCTGCCGTACTCTATAGCATGGTGGCTCAGGGGTTAGTAATGCTGTTTCACAGCAAGACATTTTGGGTTTAAATCCCTCTGGAGTCGAGTGGGCATTTATGTGTGGAGCTCCCAAGTTCTGCACTTTGTCTGGGTTTCCTACCACTCCAAAAGACATTGATCTTATTGTGGACAGCAGTGATTCCTAACCGGGGGTACTTGTACCACAGGGGGTACTTCTGCTGTTGCTAAGGGCTACATGGAGAGATTGTAGAGTAGAGATTTAAAAAATACATCCATATATCGAAGACTAGTTAGCATGAGAACGGATGAGATAGAAATAGTTAACTAAAAGTATAAAAAGTTGAAATACACCACTAAATGCATAAATGGTTGAAATGTCCAGTTTTTGCCACATTTTGTTCTTAAAAAGGATACAAAACGGTGGGTTTCTCTGCAGCAAATCTCCTCTCACTGACTAACTGAATGTTGATCTAGTGTGAAATTCGATCCATAATCTGCATGCGGAATTTTGTTTTAAAAACTGATCGGATTTCTGTTTGAGTTCATGCCAGTGCGATCTGCTCTGTGCTGCTTGACGTGAGTTGGTTGAAGCTTCCGTCAAAAATACACCAGATGTGTATTCTACACGGAGCAGGGTGGCGAGACACTTCTGGGACGTGCCATGGGGCTTCTGGTGGAATTTCAAGCATCGGTGCAATCACTCTAGCAACCACTGCGGAGCCGGAACGCATCATGGGCGTGCCCAGTGGAATTTGAGGGTAAGAGGCAAGAGATGCTTCCTTCTGTGTACTAGAGGACTTCATAAGTCCATCTGAAACAGACTGGAAAACCCCAACCGAACATTCATAAATGAAGTTTCAGAGCAGAAAGACCCTATCTGAAAGGGACCACAGGACAGTCAGACTGGGTCAGAATAGACCACAGTATAGTGAGATACTGAAATGGGGTCAATTAGATTAAACTTGAATAGGGAGAGAACACCAACATTGGCATGATGCACCAGCCACTGTTAGGCAGCTGTAGTCCAAAAGAGCAGCAGGCTTTGCCTAAATGCATTGTTCTTGTGGACTTGGGAAACGTCCTCAGTCATGGCCCTAGTACTGTACAAAAATCAACATTTAGCCAAATGTTCTTGCCCCGCTATTGTGGGAGCTGCTTTGAATTTTTTGAACATGGGGTGGATGTTTTCCGTGGTGAACTGACAGAAGACAAGACAATGCTGTAACAACATCCATGGTAACATCCCCAGTGAGAATAATCTTATCTCAGCAAGCCCTTTGGCAATCCACCTGTGGCACTGATATTTTGGTAGCACATAATACTTTTGGGAGATAAAACCAAGGTGTCAAAAGTGTAAAATCAGTTTGAACTCCCGAAAGGCCAGTTTGAAGTCAGTGTATATTCTATACAGAGAAAGCCCCGATGTTCCTGTGGATGCTCATTGTGCTACTAATAGATGCAATCAGGGAGTTCAAAGCAGGTGTTTTCCATGCTGTCAGTCATACTTGGGGAGTGTCCAGAGATGCAACCTGCTTAAAAGATTCAGCCCATATGTTCATTAAAATTTATTCTCTCCTATAGTTTTTTCCCCCAATATAGCATGCCTGTTTACCTGCACTGCAGTTCTGTTGACCTGCAGGGGGAAAGACATGTGGGAAGAACACAGCACTGTGCTATCTCCATTACACATGAGGACAGATTTCCATATGTAAAAGTGCAAGGCAGGATTGTACAGTGCCTGTCAATGATTTTGCGCTCACAATCTGCGTGCAATTAGTGCTTGCATTAAGGCAGAAGCTCATCACGCAGTCAGCACCTGGGACTGCCTTACAGCACATTCTGTGAGTGAAGGAGAGGTACCATTAAGTGGTGGGAATCTATCTATCTATCTATGAAAATGTAGGACATCACTAGTAGTAAGAAGAAGTAAACCAGGCAGATTCAGAAATTTGTTACAGTAAAAAATAAATACACAAAGCACAATGAATTAAATCTTTATGTACACCAATGTAAGAGCAGTCAAGGGGGTTGTAATAATATTAAAAGACACCTAGAGGTAAATAAATTGTCGAATTAATTAAGATAATTCATAGTACTTAATTGGCCCAGTGAATTTAAGTCTAAGACAAAGGTTTTGCTGGGAATGGAAATCACCCAGCGCGCCCAAAATGAAAAGGCAAGCAGAATGGGCCCCCTGTCTGCAACAGCAACAATAATGTTTCTTTTATTAGCTTTTTCATGTCATTAAAACTAATTTCTAAGCAAAATAAATGTGTTGAATGCAGTATTTTCACACCAGTGTGATATTGTTAAATTAATTTTGATAGCGTGGTAATTATTGTAAACAATGAGCCAATCACCACACGACACAACAGCCGCAAAGGGATGGTCCAATTATTTTCAGAACAAAGAATTTCATCTTCACTGCTCCTCCAGATCACAAGTCTGTTCAGACAAAACAGCCTTGCAATAAAGTTGGAAATGGAACTTGATGTTAGACACGTCAAACTTCGAAAGACAAGTTCATCCAAGGTTTGCACAGTGCAGATATATGTAACATTTCTACATTAAAATGTCTAAAAATGACAAAATCCTACATTATATATTTTGTTGAATGGTGTAGTTAGATCATTTCAAATCTTTTCAACAATGTTCCAACCCAGAACATTTTATACAAGGTGATTTTCATTTGGTTGCTTGTCAATAGCGTCACATCCACTTTACCCCCTCTAGTTGCTATAACCTCTGTGGAAACATGGGATATGTCAGGGAGTTGGTCAACGTAACTAAATGTAACAGAAAATACAAAATAAAATACATTACCTCGTCCATGAGCAATTTCTGCCTGAGTCATGTCAGACGCATTTGGTGGTTGTTTAACAATGAAGACAAAAATTCCAATGATCGCAGCTACTTGAAAACTTTCTTGTTATGGTTTTGATGTGAGAGACGCCTAGTGGCAGAAATGACATACTATGCATTTAACTCTATCAAGAGACGATCCATACATTTTAACATGAAACTCAGTGCAAACATGAAATTCATTTCTGCTCTGGTAATATATGTTTTGTAGCCTGCAGGCACTGACTGCTCATCAAAGGTATGAGGCCTAAAGCACAGTTCTTATTGACAGGTGACATTTTTGAAAAGAAAATACACCAAAGGATGGCTAGAAAATGAATTGAAAAGATAGCAGCGCTGTCTTTATGAAAGTACTCTCCTCACTCTTCCTATGTCACTTCCATCTGGAGTATCGCTACTACAGAGTGCTTGGAATGCACCAAAGAAGAAGAGCAAGGGTCTGAGAACAGGAGGGCACATCACAAGCAAATGTTACAAATAAACTATATGTAGGCACACTATTCAAATAGCCAACTGGTAACAGTGTCCGCTGCATGGTTGTGAACGTCACTGGCAACCTTTTGTGCATGTCTTACCCGTCTCTCTCACCAAACCCAGAGAGAATTATCATGCTGCATTCCCCCACAACTCTACAGAGCCTTTCCACTCTCATCAACCTTGTTTTTTGATTTAGGAGGCCAAAAAAGTTCTGATAAACCCAGTACTTGCCCAGCACCATGTAGGAGCAAGATATTTCCCTCAGGAGTTGGTGGAGACCAAACCAGAGCTACGAGGAGAATGAATATTGGATACATATTCAGCTACTGGCAAGAAACATGACTCCACATGAATGATAATGTGGCTCTGTGTCAGCTGGACTATATAATAGGCAAAAAGGCCAACTGGCCCAGGGCCCCAGATCCACAGGGACCCCACAAGGCTTACTATGTGGCATTCATTAATTGGGACTTTGTTTGGGAATATGGGAATATGCATCATCTATGTGGCAAGATCCTTAAAGGTCCAGTGTGTAGGATTTAGTGGCATCTAGCAGTGATCTTGTAGACTGCAATTCAATTCTCCTCTTCTTACCCGCCCCTTCCATGTGTGTAGGAGAACCTACAGTGGCGTTTAGGTAACATAACCAAGTGTTTGGTTTGACCAATCTGTGCTACTGTGGACTCTGTGGAAGAGGGCCCACTCTCGTGTAGATATAAAGGGCTCACTCTGACAAAAAACAATTGAAACTCTTGACTGAAAATGTACCTATGAATCTTATATTCTATTTGTACAGATAAATCATCCTAAATGTTACGCACTATATCTATAACTGAGTCCGGCTTTAATACCCGATCTTGAAGCCTTGTCTGGAAGAGAGTCAGTGTTTGTGATAGTGTGGTGCATACCTTAAGTAATTTGGGCCTCAGATTTGTTTGTGTACAAAAATCTGAGGCTATATTATATCCCAGCATAGGAATACTGTACGTAATGCTCAGAGAGTGGGAGGAACGGGGAGTTCAAAAGGGCATAGCAGCTCATTTATGCCGCTGGGCTCCCAAGCAGGGTAGTCCGTCCACGCAGCTGGAGGCATGAGTAGGAGACTGTTTGCTAACATGTTCATCTGGTCTACAGATGACTTTATAATAGGATTGGGTTGATGTAAAACATTTCAAACCAGTTTGATATTAAGTAATACCGGAGCGGAGCGGAGAGCAGAAAGTGTTGAGCTTGTATTAATAGCGTAATGCAATAATTTTAACAGGGCAAATGGAAGTGGATCAAAGCTGTCATGTGCTGTGCTACACTAAAGGCTTGAGAGCTGCTTCTTGTCACTTTTTAAGAAGCAAGGATGTCTCATGATGACAAATGCCGGCTCAGTCGGTTTGCATAAAATCAAACTGGATTAAGCTTGTACCCGCACAAGGAAAACCACACACCGACCCAACCCTGCTTTATTAGTTGATAACACACCATTGTGTTTTTAGTTTATTCTGCTGTCCACAAGAGGTCCCAAAAATCTATTCAACCACCTTTATGTGTATATAATGTGTATATATAAATATATGTCATTTTATCAAAAAAATATAGACATGAGATAAATAAAAAGAATGCTGATTCATTTCTTTATATGTTTAAATCTGTAGACGAAAGCAACGAAATGTACTATTAACCTTTGTAAAATTCATACTGCTGTGTGTTAACCAGGTGTCTAGTTCAGAAAGATGAGGCCTAAAGGAAAAGAAAAGAGCACCACATTCCATCTTATTAAAACCATCTTGTGTCCAGTGTGGACTAGAACTGCTTTATTGTTACTGTGAGCTCCCTGCGCTGCATACCGTGATGACCTCATGATTTATTACCGAGACGACTGAAAATATGAACACAGTGACTGAAAATAGCATTGCAGAAATGAACATTTTTCATTGCCACTACATCAGTAGCTTTTTGACTACACAGCGCATGTGGACAACGGCCGGTGCATTCAGAGGCACTTTGAAGTCATTTCCTTATATATGAGGCTACTGAATGAGAAGCATTCATAAATATAAATGCTTATTTTATCAAACTAATGCATATCAAACCAACGTTATAGTCTGCTGTGCTCATAACAAAGAGGGGCTGACTTGTTCATTTCATTTTATGGACACTCAGTTCAACAGCTGAAATTAAAAATATCTTCACAGCAGCTATCCACGTGTCTCTTTGCAAACCACACCCAGCCGCAGTAAAAGTCTCTTGAGAAATACTTCTGTGAAGGTTGGATTTTATGGAGAGCTTCATTATTCAGCGAGAGCGCGAACATGAGCCTGGCAATAAGAAAACTACTACTACTGAAAATAGTTTTCTGTGTTGCCTAAACAGTTAGGGCCAGATGAGTCATTATAACACCATTTTGCAAGCAGACAGCAGTTGGAAACCCAGAGGAGCTGAAAAAAGCAGAGCTTATTTTGTCTGTATACAGAAGCATAACAACAGAAAGATATTCTGTTCGGTTCTGCTATGTAATAACCAGCAGGGGGCAGCTCCACGGGTTGCAATAACCCACAGATACCATACAGTCTTATGGAGAAATGACCCGACTTCTCACTTATTAACTCAGTAAACAGTTCATTCTCAGTGAGTCTGTCCAGCTCAACGCACCAAACTCAGATCGAAGATTATCTGTGTTCTATTTCTCATCTAAAACCGTTTTACAAAACATATTTTAGTGAACTGTTTAGCTGTAATACGTGACTAGGCAAGCTGCCATTGTTTCCTGCTTCAGATGAGTCGAAACTGTGCAGTCAATGAGAGCAGCTCAACTTACAGTATGTCATCTCCACTGGCTCCGACAAACTGTCGACCAGACAAAGTCAAAGTAAGGGGTGACGTCATCATAGCTTGAGCTTGATCTGTATCACTACTCGGAATGGGCGGGGTTTCAACCAGACAAGGGTGGGGCTAACTGGAATTTGTTCATTTAAGCCTGAAATTGATCAGAAGTTGCAGAAGAGTTTCAGAACTGTTTTGATCACTGTAGCACGAGAACTATTTACAAAACAAGTTTATACGTTGTTTATTAATAAACGGATATTGGATATCTCAAACCTTCAAAACCTTCTCTACTTTAATAGTTAGACAACTGGTTCTTTTAAGCTGGAAATCTGAGCATCCACCTGCCCATGTTAACTGGGTTCATGACATGATGAGTTACATTCACCTTGAAAATATTATGTATTTGAGGGATGGGAACCATTTATTTCCCATTTCTCCTCTTAGTGCTGCTGAGATCACCCCCACCCTGAACTTTTAACTGGAGAACCTGGAGAACCTGGAGCCAGCCACCCCCCCCCCGGAGCCCCCCCCCGATGAATAATGGTTTCATTATTATTATTATTATATTATATATTATTATTTTTATTGTTTTTGTTGTACTCTATTTTTTGTGTGTGGCATCTAATTTACATATTTTTTCCTTCTCTTTTTTTCCTTTTTTTTCTTTTTTGGGAATGGTTTGTCTTTCATGTCTTGTATATGTTGTTTATTTAAAAATTAAAACTAAAATTCTAAAAAGAAAAAATTTTTCTGCTTAAACTCGTAAAAAGTCCATTATCAGTACAATACTGTGTTTCAGCCGAATACTCCTCACCTTTATTGTCTTGTACGTAGTATAAAAAACAAGTATATACAAGACTTTGGTCCTGTGTTGACATTGTATTTGTTTAGCTATAATAATTTTTGGGGCTTGAGGAAAAAATAATCAGAGATATATGCCCAGTAGTTGTCAGTGATACTCATGCCTTTTGTTTTTTTGCTTATTTGTCTGAAGGTCTGTATCATTACCACCTACTACAAAGAAATATAGAAAACGAATACACCTTGTGATTTTTGTGTAGATAAGCAATTACTGGTAAGACAGTTTTGAGTACATGTTTTCTCTCCATCTAACAGTGTTAGCCATACGGCACATTGATTTCTCAATGCCAGCATTAAATCTCTCTTCAGTTTTTTTTCAATTCTCTGTGCTGCATTGTGTTCTAGCAGAGAGACGACAAGCAAAGCTCCATTTGCTACCTTCAGAGGGAGCTACAGCAGTCTTCTGTGATGCCTCCGCAAGGATTTAGAACTGAGGGAACAATTTCCCCAAAAGGACTCATGCTGTTTTCCACAAGGAAGATAATGGATGCCATGCAATAACGTCAGGAAATTTCTTTCTCCTGCACGACAGCTGAGCTGCTCAAAAAGAGCCAGGCGGTGTTGCTTGTAGCCTGGAACAGGTGGCGTATCCTTTGGAGTTTGACTGCCACAATCACTAAACTGGAAGCACTAAGTGTGGTAAATTTATTCGGAGAATGGCAGAAATTCTCTGTCATGTTGCACTGACTCTTCATCCCAAAAAGGCCTGCACACCAAAAAGAACCAAAGGCCAGGTGTTTCCAATTTAGGCCAGGAAAGCAGACTTTCAAGTGTCTCTGTCATGTTATTACTTATTGATCACTGATGACAGCCATGCTTTTTGTTAAGTATTAACATTAGTCTTTCAAATCATTCCGGCCTATGAAGTACTGAAAAAGTAAAACTAAAGTATATGTGGTTTGCCAGCTGAGATTCAGGAGCATCTTTACACTCGCATACCTTCCATTGTAAAGGTGCCATGTCCAATACTTTTACTTCTGTAAACTGATACCCTCATTAATTTTATGACCTGGCCAATTATAAGATAAACAGAAGAGATTGTTGCCTCATCATCATTGGGCATCTAACTGCATTTAACTGTGTATATATCTCCATGCCATGATAACTCCAGCTGCATAAAAGTTGTAGGTTTAGATAAACCTGCTGTGCACACCATAGGAAGAAATGTCAGAAACACCCCTTTGTGTTAGCTGTGTGAAAAACTGTGCACACATGCATTAGCCAGACTTCCAACTCATCCATTAGATAGTCATACATGCGATCACTATTCAGATATTAGTCATTATCTACTAAGAATAGTTGTTATTGTTGCTAATTGTTGGATGCTGTGCATCTTTGTCTCCTGTCTTTTGTCTTGCTCTGTTTATACCCCCTATCCCCTATACCCCTACCCCTACTCTCCTCTCTCTCTCTCTCTCTCTCTATTCCCAACGAGTCGAGCAGACGACCGCCACCTAAAGACACAGGTTCTGCTCAAGGTTTCTGCCTCTGTCACCAAGTGCTTGCTGTAAATAATATTATAAGGAGTACAGTCTAGACCTGCTCTACTTGAAAAGTGTCCCGAGATAAATTTTGTTATGAATTGGCGCCATATAAATAAAATGTATTGCATTGACTGTTTATATCATTGAATGTTTAATCCCATCCATCGTGGTTTAACTGGGATGGGGACAGTATCTGTCCGTATCTAAATGTACCACCACCTTGGATACTACCGTGTTGGTTTAGTTTATAAAATAAAATAGACCTACTGGTATACGTTACCTAATTAAAAATATCTGCACTGACCTTTATTCTCTGTGACACTTAAGGTGGGGTCAGTCATTCTGGAGAAAGGGAGTTGATTGTTGAGTCTCATTTTCAGGTCGTCACCCCCTCCCATTTACCATAACACACAGGGCCTTTCTTGTTTCTGTATTCTGTGCCTTCTCGTCTCCTCTCTTTTCCTTCCTCCTGCCTGTGACCCGGAAATCAATCTCTGCACGCCATCTTGAAGGACATCTCAATTCCTAAATTGGCTCTGGAGGACAGAGCAACTGAAGGAGAGAGGAGGCTCGCTGGAGGAGCTATGAGCGAGGATACACAGGTGTGTGACAAACATCTGTATACAAACCATGGCGGGAGTATGTATTCGTTATTGAAGGTGATCGAATCCGCGATCAAACTTTCTGCTCTTGACCGGTTGTGTAGTGCCTCATAAAGCACTGTTCCAACCACATTCCTTAATGACCTTTCCCCTTGATACAGGTTACTATGGTAATGGCCAAAGAAACTCTGTCACACACATAATAGACAGTAAATTAACAGTGTTATGAGTTGTTGTTTAATTCAGCATGTATTTAATCCACCAACCAGCACTTATTTAGTGAGAAATAATAATTTATGAAACGGTCTGCCTCTCATTTCCACACTCTTCTCCTACGGAGGCTGCAGTGAGTTCAGGCGAACAAATCATCAAAAAGCCTTTAGCTCGTGTTTCTACAGTTACATGTTGTTATGGAAATGTTAAAATGTCACATTTCTTAAAGGGAGTTTGACGTAATATATTCCCTGAAAGTAGAAACACAATGACATTTTTTAATGTAATGTAGTAATGTAAACAGATTCATAGTAAAAGAGCACCTTTATCAGTCATGACAAAAAATGACGATATCTGTGCATTATTATCACATTATGCCACGTTGTGAATTGAATTCAAAGTAAATATTTAATAACTGTTATGACACTGTTAATGCTCACAGAGACCATAAAATACAGTTGTAGCCAATAAGAAAACAATGGACAGACGATGCCTCTGTGCCACTGCTGAGTCTGAAGCAAGGACATCTCGTTTTGTTATGAGAGGATGTACAAACTGGGAAATAAGAAAGGCCTAAAGTGTCATTTGCCGACCAGGAAATGAGGCTCAACATTCAACCGTTTCTCCAGAGAGACTGCCCCACCCATGTCTGCCAAATGACAAAGTCTGTTGTGTGTTTATCTAACAGATGTTACTTGAGCTTGATTTCCAATAATTAGCTATTAAACAGAATAACAATCTATATAATGTATGCTACTGTAAATTGGTTTCAATAACACATTACATCTAAAAGTTTAAATTACATTCTGCCTGTGTGCGACGTGCTCCAGTGCTTATCATTCTACCTACTAATCATTCTACTAATCACGGTGGAAGGGATTAAATGTTAAACATTCTTCAGGCTTGATCAGTCTTTAAACCTCCTCTCCATAAGAAGAAACTGCATTTCAGAATGTCAGTGTCCAGCAAAGTGACAGTTATTTAATTGGTTCATCATGCATGCACCTGAAAGCCAACATCTGCTGTGATCTCCCAGTCATCAAACTTCAGTGATTTACCAATTTAAATAACCAATAATAATTTAGTCCATGGCACTCATAACAACACACATCAAAACAGAGTTCATAAAGTGGTAGAATTAAACAAATAAACAAAAGGACATACACTGACAAACACCAAAAGAAGATAAAAATAATAATATATTTTAGCCCAAAAAGCATTTCTAAAATAATGCTTATAAATGTGTCTGATTAAAGATACATTATATGTATATGTGTGACTGCAAACAGTCACACAGTAAACCTGGCTAACAACCAGGAAGAATAATGTTGCTTGTTAAATTCTGTCTCTCACCTTTTTTTTTTTTCTTTTTTTTAAATGTCTCTGCCTGTGATAGAAAATTGTGTGTATGCTGAACTAACGTGCATGATGTGCACATTCTCACTGAATATATTTATATGTGCATGTTTCAGTGATACATCTCCACACTCTTCTTTGAATAGTGCCGCACCAAATTACAGTGTGGAGCAGAAGGAAACGGATGTCCTTGTGCAGGAAGCACCAAATCGCCAAGAGCAAATCTATGGCTCTGCAAACGAGTCGCTGTGGACAGATGATAAATAAATTAGTTGGGGAGCAGGTAACAAATTTGGTTAATTGTTGCTCTGGCTCTCCACAAATAGCAACCCAATGTAGTAAAAGATTTAATGACAGAAGAAGGAGGGTCAGATATAAGCTGGAGAAATGAACTGGCAGTAAATTGTAGGAGCAGTTTGGTGATAGGGTTCCTCCCTGAAGCATCTGTACTAACTTCCCCACCCAGAGTGGGGAGAGGGTTTGGGGATAGAGGTGAAACTGTGCATGCTTTAACAAAGTCACTGCCACAAATTAAACTGTGGGATTGCATTACTTGCTCACTTGGACTTGTAGTTGTGAATTTAAATACAGATCAGACGGAGCAATGGTAACAGACAAAAAGAAGCAATTTTTGTGCTTCTCGTCACTATGAAGACACTACATCTAATCCTTTTGTTCCACCTGAGGAGCCAGCAACTGCTTAAAGAAAAGAGGAGGAGTGAGGCTGGACCATCCTTTGACACGACCAGTAATCAGTCAAAAAACAAACAAACATGGGTGTATCACGGGTGGGTAGGCGATTTAGTATGGTTACATTTATGGTTACATTTAGTTACAATTTTATCAGGCGTACGGAGAAGTGCCCTGAGATAACTTCTGTTACGTTTGGCAATGTACAAATAAAATGTTATTGAACGGAACTGAAAAGTTGTAAGAGAGTTCAAAATGTATGTATGAAATAAGTATGATTTGTAAAATGCTAAAAAGAGAAATCTCAAATGTTAATGTTAATCTCAGCAGTTTCTCAGGCAAACCTTTGGTAGTTTAGGTTGAATTGATGTTAGTGGTTTAATAGATCTTGATGCATGTTACCATACAGATATACAGATAATAAATCAAAAGAAAACACCAACATACAGTAAAGTGAGCGAGTAAGTTGTCTGGCAGCCACAAGCCACCAGAACAGTCTGAATGCCTCTGCATAGATTCTCTAAATCTGTTGAACTCTGCTGGAGAAAGTAGCACCATTCCTCCAAAGCTGTTTTGAAAATGGTGGTGGAGAGTGCCGTCTAACACTGAGAAGGCCATAGACTGATGATTTATAATATTTTCATACTCAAACCATTAGTGACCCCTCATGCCCTGTACGGATCTGCATTTGTTAGTTTTTCGACTCATCTATTGAAGTTTTTCCTTTAATATCATACCTATTTGATATGTTTGTGATGGTTTGTGTGTGACGAGTGAAAAGATTACAGCTTGTAAGAGCAGAAGAACCGTATGTACTGTAAGCATAGTCTGATTTGACTATGTTTGGTGACTGCTCAGACAGTTCTATTATTCTGATGTTTGCCTGACTCTGGGATGTCTGAGTCAAAAACAACTTCCAGACATTCAGAGTGTATTATAATTGAAATTCACATATGATTTCAACTAATATTTAGTTGAAAAATGGGGTCTCAAGACTGTGTCTCACCTTGAGTATGTTGGTCACACTGATGCTGGTATCAGCATACAGTATTTGTATCCAGCCTTCTAATGCTGTGGTGGAAGGACAAATGGAAAAACATCTAGTCAAGACAAATCAATTCAACTCAGGGTTTATTTTGTTTGTCATCACGACAACATGCTGAAACACTTTTTGCAATATGGAAGATAGTGCAGGTATTTGTCAGTAAATTCAACAGTAGAAGAGCTCAGAGAAACATACTGAAATGATCTAAAACAATTTGTTAACTAATAGAAAACAAGATATAAAGAAGAAGAAGAAGAAGAA
>NW_023339763.1:2231664-2232076 GCF_004916995.1 Morone saxatilis | reverse complement strand
ATCTTTAAACTTAACTTCCAAAAAAATAAAATAAAAACTAGCTTGGGCTACACATGCTTCAGTAAAGCTTCAGGGTCCTATGGTAGTCCAGTAGTCCTGTATGCACTGGCCCATCTGTAAATGAGCATGGCAGTTGGTCCATGACTTTAGGATGGTGCTGGTAATTGTTAATTCATGCTTTTTACTGAGACTTGGCAGTGGATGGAGGAATGTGGCATCCCCAATGAGCTGAACCCAGCAGGTGGCACTCTCAATTGTACCTCCAGGGTCTCTGTATGAGGTGCTTGCTACTTTTTGCAGGGAACCAACAGTGTTTCATCTCTCTAAATCCATATGATGAAAGTTTGCATTTGAGTACTTTCTCCTCTGTAATAGCCTATGGCTATTACTTTTTTAGAATATTCAGACTTTA
>NW_023339763.1:2222803-2231481 GCF_004916995.1 Morone saxatilis | reverse complement strand
TTCAACATGTTGTATCTCCCTCAAGTACCTCAGTACTACAACAACCTCTCAAAAATGCACAGACAAAATTCAATACATTTTTTTTCTAGCTTTGCCTTGGTTTTATTTTGAATGGGCCACACAATTCTGATCCATCCTGCTAGATATACTACAGGCTCATCTAAAAATCATTTGCATCTCTTACTTAATGGTGAGGACGTTTTTTAAAGTCTTGGAGTCTAATTGCACCTCTCAAAATGTAGATTTTGTTGGCCACTTATTAGTTGCTCAGTCTTTATAAAGGGACTCTATGTCTTCTTTTGCCTCTCTGTCTTACAGTGTCCCACAAGTTTTAGTTATTGGTCTCATCTTGTTTGACATTTACATGCGCCTTCCTCCCTAATTCCAAAGACACACTAATTAACTGAAGACCCTATGACCTCAGTGTGAGAATGTGAGTGTTAATGTGTTTATGTGTTGGACTTGCAGCCAGGTTTAGCAACTTGTTCATGATGCTAGCTTGCTTGCCTTTTACTGAGTGCATGCTGGGATGAGCTCCAGGCCCCTTCATACCTCGAGTAAGAAAGTACAGTTAATGAACAGAAGGTTGTCTCCAACTGAGAAGGTCATTAGTCATTTCAGTTAACTTTGCTAATTAGCTGCTTCTAAGGATTGGATAAAAGTATTGTTGCTCCTAACATCAGAGGTATGGCTGAGCCTTGGCCTATTATCCATGTCATGAACGAGCAAATTCAGAATTGACTCAAACCACTGAACTATGTCACATGACTTAACATATGGTTACACTCATATATGGCCATGGTAGGTGTAGCTACAGTGCCACATTTGAATGAATGTAGCAGCTAATATTTAATTGAGGAATAAGCTGACCAGGCAAATATTGTTTTAACAGCATTTAAGCCTAATTGGGAGTTGATAGAAACCACAGCTGTACAAGTTTAATGTCTACATCCTGACAGGAAACATGGGTATTAGTCGTGTACGCGCAATGTTACAAATCTGAGAATAAATGAGCAGGCATGCAATAGTAGACATTACGGCCATTAGACTCTGTGTTTTCTGTCAAGCCACAGTTTAGACACTACCATTAATTTGATTTACCCAGGCTGATACTGGGAACAGCTAAAATATGTGTTGTGTTTATAGTCCCATAACAAAACTAGCGAAGCAATGTGTTTTAATACATAAGCCCACTATAACTACAATATCTTAAACGCATTAGGTTATGCTCATACCAACAACAACACTCCAGCAAAACACAGCAAGTGGCTGCATCGGTGTGGGTGCATTACTACAGAGTAGTGGTGTGAAGATAAAATATGAACCAGTCCAGTTTTGAAGGCTTATCAGATGCCAAGGAGGTGCACAATGGTTTATTGCCCACTCGTTTCAGGTAGGATTGTACAACTCTGGAAAATTATCACACAGCAAGAATTTTCTCTTCCCCCTTGACACATGTAAGCACAGTGCTACACAGTGTGCTACCTGATAATGTGCACATATTTCAGTGGCCAGCAAAGGGCACAGTGGGATGAGAAATTGCAGAACTGCAGGAGCAGCTCTGTAAAATCTTCCATATGAAATCAGCTTGACATTGGTCGGTCAGAGTTCAGTCAGATTGCCCTGTTTTTCACTTAAATTAACAGTGAGTGAAATTTGGTGTGACTGCAGCTCAATGGCTTCAACTCAAAGTCTTTAAAACAAACCATCAAAAATTAAGGTTATGGAACTCTTAACTCTAAAATAAAGTCAATGATTTACATGAATATATAATAATAAATTATTATTATTATTACATGCAGTAATCTGACTTTTTTATTTAAAATGTACCTCCTGCATTTCAGTATGTTTTGTGAGTGGACCTGAGTCCACCACCAATTACCTCAGTTATTATTAGAGCTCATTTCTAGTGGCGGGACATAACATTAATTATAGGGAATAGAATGGTCTATTGCTATGCTGTCAACATGGTTTCACACACAACAAGGGAAAGTGGATGCTATGAAAGTAGAATTAATGGGGTAGAGCTATTAGAGAAGGACTGTGTGATAGATGTACAATGGGAACGTCCTGCAGGTCTCGGGGACTGGAAGCAGAGCAGTAGCAATGTCTCTGGAGCTTCAAAAGGAAACAGGACTGTTGCCAACCAACAAAAGAGTTTTGTAGCAAGTGAAGAAGAAAGTGGAGGAATGGGATCTGAAAATGGTGAACATGCATAAAAATAAGCAGCAATGACAAGGAACATTTTCTGAGAATGAGAATCACAAGCTGATAAACCCAGTGGCCTAATTGTCAGTGTATTGTTCTTTCTGCCCACTAATTGTGCATCATGGAATAAAAGGAACACTAGATTTTAGGAGAGAAAAAAAACTCTACTATTTTTCTCTAAGAAAAACTACCATCAGTTACAACAAGGCTTTATTTTCATAGTTATGCCCATCGGTTCTGTTGGTTCTGATAACATTGCACTCACCACACACATGCAAAAGTTTTTACTGAGTTATCAGAACGTGGTGACATACTGTTGCTAAAAATAGGTCAAACGCAGCAACAAACGCTGGCAGTCTGACTGTCATACAGGTTGTAAACAAACTGACGTTCAGCCATATTAGCTACCACCTTGTTTAGAGGCAAATCAGGCTGAAGTTAAACCGGGAAGCTGAAATGATGACTGTTTGAGTGATAATTAATTTAGTTTAGTTTTTTCTTCCAAATAAGTTTGACAAATCTGGGGTTTGATTAAATCCTGTGTTATTTTCAGACTAGCGTTTCCTCATTCTGAGATCTCTGCTATTCACTTTGGAGAATACAATACTTATCATAAGCAAAACTCATAGCAAAAGCTATAAGAATAAAATCCAACGTTTAATAAACCATAGATTTACACTAATTAGCGTAATCCATAAATTCAGCTATTTCCTCTTTTTTTAGAAGAAGCATTTTGCTGTTTTTTATGCAAGCAAGAGTTGGTGGTTGTTGTAATAGTATGATAGTGGTAATAATATTTGGTGCAACATGTGCAATGTGTAATGAACTTGATATTGAGCTTGATATTGTGATGATTCTGAATGAATGTTTGGATGCATCATAATAGTAGGATTCCTTGCTTTATTTAGAAAAGAATAACAGCACCTTACATCACCAGATGCATGCTGGGTCGTATTATTTGCACATATAACTGTTATAGTTTTCCTTCTGTAACATCACAAAAGCTATTTCTGGGAAATATAAGCTGTGAAAGAAAATGATTATGTAACCCTCACTCTGAACAGCACTGTTATGTGCAGAACTTTTGTATTAGGCACTTCTCCAAAAGGAATTGACCTAAAAGAAAAAGAAAAAATCGAAGGGAGGAGATCTTTCAAGGATTCCAGTAAAAACTAGAATTGGTTCACTTGTAAGCAGCTATTTGCTGACAGATATAACTGAGTGCAAGTGTAATTATTGCATTGTAACAGTTGAGAAACTGACTCAACATTTCTCTGGGTTTTGCTAAACAGGCAAGTGAATCATCCTGATAAAAATTGATAATTCGATACTGTTAAAACCTTGTTCACAGCAATGAGTGTGCCAGTCTCCAGTGAGAAAAGAATGGGTCTTATTGGGCCTGGTGCCTAATCTGTCTTCATACAAGCATAGGAAATGTGAGATGTTCAAACAAATGCTTTTAAACTTCTGTTATTGGGACATGAGTGCAATAAAATGTGTAAACAAGTAAGTCTTATTGATACCTACAGTTCATAAAACGATTGCACATAGGTAAAAATCAAATTGTGAGACCTGTAGGTTAGCAGGTAAAAGCTCAATGACATCATCCAAATTGACAGACTGTCTGTGGAGGGTATTCACACACAGAGCATCAATAAAGAATGATTTCACTGGGAGGTATATTCATTCATTTTCACCTGTTTCACACTTAACTTGGAGGTAAAAGCTCAAATAGATTTGTCAGGGAATGGCATTGTTTATGACTTGATATTATAAGCAATTTCTGATTTCTGCCTTGTCTGCTTTAGGAGATCTGTTGATGTTCACAAATTTAGATTGAACAGTCTAACATCACAGGGGCCCGTATGTGAACTTTTGCTTTGAGACAGGAACACTGCGAAGCACTGCAGGGTGGAAGTCAATAAGTCTGCAAGCCTGTTTTCAGTTTCATCGTGCACCATGTGGAGAGCGCCATGATAGTTCAACTTTATAATGTCAGGACAGTGTGCTGATTTCTAATACTTAATATTTAATTGATATTGTAAAAATTTGGCAGGCAATAATACATAATAACTAGGTTTAATCTGCCTTGGAGAGTACATGTTCCAGTGATGCTGATCTGGGCACTGTTCCTCTGCAGCAAAAACAAAGATATTCTCCCTTTTCAAATAAATACAGATTGTTATCATAGAGGCTTAGAATACATCTGTCAACTGCCAAATAAGTCTGCACTTGAACAATGGTATGCCCTAACATGCGGTGTTACCCTTAATGTAGGGAAACAAGGCTGTGTGCCACCAATACTTCCTCATTATGAGCCTACAGGGAGGCTCCGTCGTCACTTAGGGAGATAATGTGACAGCCCTGAACAAAGAACCAGCTAAACAAAGGCAAAGCTTGAAAAACACCCATGCTTTCTCCCAAGGGAAAGTGGGTAGTGGAGGAAGTGAAAAAATATATCTGTAGTCCTGCACATAAATGGAGAGCGTGTTTTGATATTTTGAAGCCAAACTGGATAGTATATAATCAGATCTGACCATCAGCAATCCATCTTGCACATTCTAAGTGCTTATAGCCATGTGCTCTCAAAATAAATAGATGTGCAGCCCAGTGGAATTACATTCATGTTGAATGATTCTGCAGTTGATTTATTTACGTTTAGCGCCAACGTTCAGTGCCAGTGCTTAAAATGGTTTGTCCTTTATGCAGAAAGTAAGTTTGTGAAGGACGGGATGTGAACGTTAGCTCAACTCAAACTTCCTGAGGAAACCGATTGAATTAAACCATTTAAGTTAATTAACTCAAATTATATCATTTAAGCATATAAAATGTGATTTGAGTACAAGTAACTCAAGTATTTGTTAAGGTTAAGTTAATTGTTCCAATTTCCATTTAGTTAACTGAACTTATATTTATCTGTATCTATAATAAAGTAAGACTAACTTTAAATGCATCTTCTTCATACAAATGTTACCCTTGTGAGTTAAATTTACTCAGTTTTCTACCACTAAAGAAAATTATGACAATTTCTATGGATCAGCTAATTGTTACTGCTATAAACAAAAATGTAAAAATCCAAGGCGTTATACCACAGTGGCGCTTGCATTTGTGTAATGATGTAAAGGCAATTTATAGAAAATGAGTCAGTGGAACAAACGGGAATTATATCATCAGTACTTAAAATACTTCACAAATTTAATAAAACAACTGAGCTACTACTTCACTAATTCATTTTTGAGTTAGCTTAAATGTATGGCATTGAGTGGTTTTTTTTTGGAGGATTAAGTTAATTTACCTCTTTTATTAAGATATCCTGTTTTACAGTGTAGTGCATCCAACTTTCATGTGGGAGACAGACGCCTGTGTCCCATCTCAGACATGGATTAAAGTTTAATTTTTTGAAGGTGTATTCCCACCTGTAATTCAGTTTTTTTGGTTCTTACCAAGGGGAAAAAGTTCTACATAGTTGCATTTTAGTACTGGTCCAGTTCTTTTTCACACTGATTTTTTACAACCAAGAGAAGTAAACATTAAGTTACACAGACTGACAGGTAACTTGTTGATTGGACAGTTTTGGCGATTGTTATCCTGTATCATCAGGACCCATGTGGGGAAATCAAATTCTGACTGAAGTTTATGAAGTTTATTAGAGTGTAAATTGGCCATATGTTATGAATAATGACTAACAGGTAGAGACGGAACAAAAAGGGAGGTGTCTTGTAGCTGGTGGCTTATTACTGTGGGATCGTCGTCACACACTTTTTTTTTACTTAATGAACTGACAAAGTACACAGAGTAGGATACAAGAACAGCAGTTTTAACAGCTTTTGACTTGTTAATCAGGGAAAAGACCTGCGCTGATGTCCATGGTGACCAAATGATTTGCATATATGTATACATGGCTTATACAGATTTATTATAAGATTGCTTCCTGGACAGATTTCATGATGAGCAAATGGATTTATTAGTAGTTTAGCTATTGAAATCATGCTAAAATCAGTCTGGAGTCCACTTGGAAGTGGAGTGAAACCACCCTTTTTAAGCAATCTCGGTCCTGTTTGGTCCATCACAGTTCAAAGGACAGCTTTCACACCAGCCCAAAGGAATCAAACTAACTGGGCAAATGCACCAGGGTCCGTTTTAATATTAATTTATTTTATTTAATATTTTAACATTACACCCATTTTAAAAACACTGGCATTGGATCTAACCTGGGGTCGTCCAATACCAACATTCTGCCTGACAATAGTTGAGTTGTGAGGACATTATGTACAATTTTTACAGTACAAATGGGGATGTGAAAGTGTAGGCATGCTCATAATGTCAGTAGAGTAGACATTATTCACAAGCAAGTATTGTTTTACATAATGTAATTGGAGGAGTGCCAGTTGGATGTGTGGAAGTTGATCCAAGAGGCTCATGCCTGTGCTTGAAATACGAAGATGCCTGTGGGATTTTCCTTTGAAATTACAATTTTTATTTCAAATATTACTTTACTATACTTGAAAAGGTGTTCATTTTGAAACGTCTATGGTGTTTTGATTTAAAGTTCCCCTACTCAAAAATATGTTTTAATTATTGTTACTTCACTTGTTTGACCACCCCTTGGTGGTATGCAGAGTTTGAGACTGGAAGGCTGCTTTCACATTATTTTTTCTGTGTTTACCTTAAATCTTACTTCAAGAAGTTAACATAAAAGATTTCTTTGTGACATCATAACTAGTTTGAAAGCCAATCGTGGTTCCGTATGCAACTTGCACAAGTGTAATGTTTAAAGTTGTACCCTCAAGGCCACATTCAACTTTTCAGTGATGTATGGGAGACATTTTGTCCTGTACTTAAACTTTTTAATGGATTAAATAATTTCATGTTCACAAATTCTGGATTTCAGCCCGCTGCCGAACACAAACATTTCTTAAAACGCGTCTGGATAGGATCAGTTGGTTTTTTTGTGGTCACTGCACAAAGCTTCCTTTCTCTACAGTTTTTCGTATTTCAATGCTTAAGTATAACTCGTCTTCAAGGTTTTTGTAAATGTATTGGATCATATTTTACTGTTCAGTGATAGAGTACAGCCACAGTCATCACTTTGACGATGATGGCAATATCAGTGGTAGAACAAGAAATTGCTTTGACTTGCTAATTATGAACAAGGCTTTAATAACTGAGCAAAAGCAATGGAAGATAATTTAGAGTCATGTGCCACTGCTGAAACACCCATCATTACATTAACCAAAGTGTTCATGAGGTGATGATAATCACTTGACCAATTAAGTTAATTAGGAGAATAGTTGACTTGGCAGCCAGTGTGTGTGCAGTTATCCACGATACAGGTATGGCAGCTGAGGATCCGCTCTTCACTACCAGGAAATTCTTGTTATTGTTCAAGTCAAGGCTTTAATGTTTAATCAATGCCCTTGCTTTCCAGCTTACTTAATGCCTTTACCATTAAAGTGGCAAATGCTAATTCATGAAAATATAAGCCTGAGGCACAAATATGGGGGAACATACAGAAGGGAAAAGTGCTACAGAAAAAATGGTGTGAAATCCCAGTTTAATTTAACTTTCTTTTCTTTCTTTAACTTGCTTTGACTGTGAAACCATTGTCATTCGCTGCAAAGGCTTTTCATATCCATTTATATAAACCTCTGTTTGAATTATGGCTCTTGGTTTATCTGCTGCCTGCAAATAGCTGAGCACTCCATAGTTGCATGTCTGCCATCCAGTGTGTTGGGTACTTAGTTAAGAGCAATGGGAAAGAAAATAAAAAGTTGCCGAAAATGAATGGGATTTTGATTCTGAATGACTTTTCAAACAGTTATTGCAGTACAGTTGAAACTATGTGTACTCCAGCTGATTATTAATGATAATTTTATTCTGCACGTCATTAAGCATGTCTAGCTTTTCCACATTTATTGCTTCTTCCTAATCCTTAACTTTCTTAATGCAGATCAAAAATTACATAACGCGTGCTACAGCTTGGGAATAAGATGGTTATGCTACATTTCTAAACCCTACTATGCTTGGTATTTTGCTTCATTACTTCAAGGGAGCGTCTGCTGAGAGCTGAGGATAAAACAAGTAATGTAATGAAATATAATCTTTCATTACAACTGGGAATAGATCAGCCGTGCTTTGCTGCAGTGTGTTGTTATATAGTTTACAAAAGATTATACAAAACAAAGGCCTCGAACAGGCCCGGTGTCTTTTATCCAGGTGCTCCCACACACACAGCCACAGAGCTACCAGAGAAGCATGAAACGGAGCTCCTCTATAAAGAGACACAGGGCAACACATAATCTGGTTCAGGAGGTTTTGACCACCATTGACAGGCTACCAGTGTAACCTGAATAAAATTTATTTAAACATTGTTAGAAACATTTGAGATAATTTAAGTACACGACCAAACAACATATGTAACATGTTTGTAGAAATATACATGTAGAAATGTTACATATTATAGTTTTAAC
>NW_023339763.1:2222310-2222748 GCF_004916995.1 Morone saxatilis | reverse complement strand
ATTTATTTTTCAACAGTGATTTGGTTTTGGAAGACACATCAAATGATGTCCTGCCAATATGGGCGTCAGATCAGAAAACGCCTCTACTGTATGTGTCATTCTAGGCATGAAAAAATATACTTTGTCGTTTCATTCGTTGTCTTTAGCTTTAGTGAGACTCTCAGCATAAAAAAAAAAAAAACATCAGCATGAGTCGGTTGCTCAAATGCTTACCCCAACCTGTCTTTAGCACCTGAGCCAGCTCCAAAACTGAGCGAAATGCAGAGAAATACTTTGAAACCAATCTCTAAAATTTTAAAATAACTGCTTTGCTGTTGCCAGTTCTCTAATTCATTCATAATTCCAGGCAATTTCATTCCATTTTGTCCATTTTATTCACTAATTTCAACTCATGATTTCTGACTAAATCCTGCGCATGTTATCCACACACAGCTTACA
>NW_023339763.1:2207251-2222149 GCF_004916995.1 Morone saxatilis | reverse complement strand
TGTGTGTGTGTGTGTGTATGCTAATTTATAATACAGCTGATATTTTTCCTCCTCTCTGTGGTATTTGTTTGAGCAGATTACTGAAGAAAAAAATCACTGAAAAGATTTACCAACTTCAGACTGACTATAAAGTTTTGTTTATAAGCCGTTGGTGGTGATGCCCTGAGGATAAAATGCATACTTCTAATATTATTTTCTACATCTTTAATTAACTTTATTTTCCAGCAAAACTTCATGCTTCACTGTCCATCCAGTGCTAGCTCAATGTATTTATAGTGGCAGTCATCAACACGACTGTTTCTAAACTTAGAAAGAGTGAACACGTTCAGTTCAAAAGGGGAGCAGGAATGAAGACCAGATAGAGACTTAGGAAAATCAATTGCGCTGTGGAAAAGAAAGCAATCTGTCAGACCACATAACTATAGCGCAGTGATTTTAACACATCCAGTCAGGCAGAGCATGTTTGAAGAGCGGCTTCGCTTGCTTTGCTATTGAACTGCACTGACCTATCAGGGAATCTCTCCATCACTGAGGGTCTGCAAACAAGAGTTTCTATCTGACCCACTTGCCCAAACATGTATCTGCAGCGTTTTATTTCAAATCCAAATGCTTTGGAATCAATGCAGCATCACAGTGGGATGAATAAAACCTGACGTTGAATGTCAATCTTAATCAAATTAAACGTGAAATCCTCAAACTTTAGCTTTACCCTCATTGATATAACAATGCCAACTTTATTAAAATGAGAATTCTATCTCAAAATGCAAATATAGGCTGAAAAAAAATACAGTCTCTCTTGAGGAGGAGATTTATTTTCAGTCCATCAGTGCATGACAAACACGTAGCTATCTATACCAAGTGGAATCACCTGGCTCTGGTAACTACTATACCCACGAGCTAAGAATGCATTCCAGTTTTATCTGATTGGGAGGGTGAGCTTGTCGCCCCAAACCAGATTTGATTGGTTATGCTTCTGAGTGCAGGATAAGTCATCAGAAACATGTTTCAGGAAGAGAACAGAGAAGGATTATGACATGTAAACACTTAAATGCAAACTGGAAATGCTTTTATGACATGCACATGTCATATAACAGAACAATAGTGCAGCGATACAGGATTGGGATTGGAATTCATTTCACTGGGTCTTTAACAAGTATAACGCAACATGATTAAAAATTAAACCATTAGCAGCAGATGGAGTTTATTCATGCAGTTTGTGTATCCAAGCGTGAGGATAAGTACAAAAGGCTTTCATCAGCTTGGATGCTTATGAGGGCCATGAGAAGTGGCTGAAAGCGCTGGAAAAGTAGACTAAGGTTGAGAATTAACCCTCAAGTTCAGTTAAACTCTCAAATATACTGTTTTTCTTTAAAAACAGTGGAACAGAGCCAACACTGTAGAATTAGTAACCCGTAGACCAGTTAGACTTTTAAAATAAAGCTTATGTTGTGAAATGTTTGTTATGTTAGATCGGTTAGGTTGCACAAGCATATATTTCTAATGGTTTAGGCCCAAAAACACCTTAGTTAGGTTTATGAAAAGATTGTAACAGTATGTACCCGTACATAACTTACCAAGCACACAATAAAATAAATTCTTTACTTTTGGGACACAAACAACTGCCTCCTGGGTTAAAGTTCCATGTTTGTTTTAGCCATCCATCCACCCCGCTACTACATATTTGGACTTTCTTACTCATTATACTACAGATTTCACACCAATCCCAGGTACTGTAATGTACTCATTGTACAAATATATATATAGTACATATGCATGCAATAATAATGTATTTTTGTCAATAACAGGCAGGCTGAGTGAATCTCTGTAGGGTAAACTGTTGACTGATGCTGAATCCATTCAGTTCTATGTTCCCTGTGTTCTTTATGTCCTCTGGATGGTGACTGCTTGCATTTGGCGTATGATAGATTTCTTTCAAATGTCTGACCATTGGTGTGTGAGCTCTTTTCACGAGACTGTTCATTTCTCTTCCTCTATCCACAGTCGTCTGTTGCTCTTGCAGACATATGGGAGGCTGCAGAGACAGGTTTATAAGGCAGACCACATGGCTATATGAGCATGTAATGGCTGCTTTTATTTTGTCGTTTCTTTTAGTTAGTGTGCTATGAAACGTGTTGTTTGAATTGTATTTTTATACCCAGAACTAACTCTAGAGAGCGGCATGTCTGGAGTGACAGCTTCCCCGTTAAAAAAACCCTTCTCTAATGAAGAGCAGTCTTTTAGGCTTCTGCCACTTTAGAGGGAAAAAACAAGTTCATTGTTCATTATGGGAGCTTCAGCGATCAGAGCTTCATTTATTCACCTACAGGGTATTTCCAGAAGTATGCATCAGTGCCCACCAATATAATGCAAGTTGTACAAAGGTAAAGAACGTAGTTTCCACTGGGATTTTCAAAATCCTATCTTTATCTCTCGCTTAATACTAAGTCTTTATCAATGAAACTAAATGTGATTTTAAGTAGGGCTGGTGCATTAGTAATGCAGCAATTTACATAACTTGTAAATGTTAGACTACCATTATACACACACACACACACACACACACACACACACACACACACACTTCTAAAACCAAACCTATGCCCTCGACTAGAAGAGTTATTCTCCTTTTCATCATCATCAAATCAAGAGTGAATCAGCATCTTTACAGATAGATCAAACCTGGACCATAACCTAACCATGACTCAGCAGTTTGACAACATAATTTAATTAACAAAACTCCACTGGCTTAGGAAGACCCTGAGACGTGTTTGACAGTTCAGGGGAAAACATTGTTTAGTGTTAAGGCAAGACTTAAAGGACCAGTGTGTAAGATTTAATGACCTCTAGAAGAGTAGTTGCAGATTACAACTCCCTTGCTTCACCCTAACTACAAGATGCATAAAAAATGTGAACTCCACTTTCAATGTTTGGTTTGTCCATTCTGGGTTACTGTAGAGGTTTAACATGGTGGACTCCACGGAACCACAGCGTCTGTAGATATAAAAGGCTCATTTTAAGGTAACAAAAACACAATGATTCTCATTTTCAGGTGATTAAACACAAATGAAAACATGTTTCTCTATATTTTATTTCTACCAGTAGACCCTCAGAAATGTTACACACTGGACCTTTAAGGTTGTGCAGCTTGTACAATTTAGACAGATGTCTAAAACTAAAAAATACTCGGAGCACACTATTCCTCGTTGTCAAGGTGGAGGGTAAGCTTCACATAATTTGGGTCGCGTCATGCAATATGTGTCTCCGCTATCACCCAATTTCGTATAAAAATTACACTTTCTAGGGAGCAAACACATCTGTCTTTCTCACTCTCTCGTCTAGTGCAGTGAATAGAGTCAGAACAGAAACAGAGTGAGATAACTAGCATCCAAACGGAGGAAAATAACAAATAAACATGGCCTTGTGAGCGAGGCTGGAGCAAGCTCAAGGTTCACTGTGTGGCACTTGAGTCGTGGTAATTTGCCTAATTGTAGCTTAGAATATGCAAAAAGAACAATATCATCTGACATGATAGGGGCCTCAGGATGGTCCCTTTTTTATTACCAGGTAATCAAGCATAAGAGAGGCCCTGTATCAAAATCTAGTTTTAAGACCATCAGTAATTGAGTTGATACTGTGCTCACATGGTGCGTATTATAAAATCAATTTGCTTTTATTTAAATGACCACACAGGAAATCAAGGCCATCTATATTTATAATATTTCACTGTGTACAGAGGTACTGGGGGATTAATATGGACCCTGCAGCTCATTTGTTTCAATTTTTCCTGTCCAGCATGTATACTGTATGTGTACATACTGTTACTTGTAAAAATGGTATGGAATGTGCCGTAAGAAAATGCTTCATCCACCTAAATAATGGAGCTTTACCAGCCACATGGATTCATTGTTTATATGAATAATGTGGTGACGCTGCCAGAACCTTATTAAAGCCAGTAACACAGCTCAGGATGCAAACAGCACAGGCTTACTGCCTGTCTGCAGTTCTTTGAGAATGTTACATCACTGCCACCATTTGGACACTGCATAAAATGGTCAGTCAATATTTTATTCCAGCTCAGTTCTAAACTACCCGAGCACATGAAGCCCCACCAAACAGTCCAATTTACCTTTATACCCTCTGCTTCAATAAAGAATATTGGTCTGTTATTACAGGAAGGTGCGGAGCCTCAGTGTATATGGCTAGACACTGCTTTTGATCTTAAATACAAGCACAATTTCCTAGCTTGTTATCCTATAAAATTAAAATCCAAAGTGACATGAGGCTCAGTATTAAAACTCATGGGTTTACCTTTATCCGCTTTCCTGATCTTTGTGCCGCCTTTACTCCATATCCAGTATTAGCGGTCGGCTCTTTTAACAGCCTTTGCATGACTAACTCTCCTAATTACTGCCACTGTCACTTTTCCCCAGTTCAGTCCCGCTTCTCAGTCGAATAAGAATCCATCCTCGTGTTACCATGTTATCATTTTCCTCTCTCTCACCCTTGGATACCATGTCTCCCTCTTTGCAGCTTTCACATGAATGTGGCATTCATATGCGAACAACTATGACATTTTCCTGACATATGTAATGCATTTTAATGATGGTGGTGCATTGCTAGCTCTCACATAGGTTAACTACAAGATAGACTGCTTCCAGCCTCTCCTTTTCCATTTTAAAATATATTATTTTGTACTGCAGACTCTGGAAATCTTTTCCATCTTGAGTGGCAGTCCGGTATTTGACTCTGTCCTGTTTTTTGCACTTGGCTTCTGCTGCCTTATTCCTGATCAAACCTGATATCGCGGGCAGATTGGAAAAGAAGGCAGTCTTTACCTTTGCTATCTGTCAGCTTAATCCCCATGGAACATAACTTCATTTTCTCTCAACACTGTTTTGTTAGCCACCCTTGACTCCTTCCCCCAAACGCTCTTGGTGTTTCATCACTCCTAATCATTAAAAGTTTCTCAAATCCTTTCCCCTCTTTTAAACCCTTTCCCCCTGATAGTGGGAGCAGTAGTTTTTCATCTCTCTCATCCAACAATGAGATTATTGCCATATTTTCTTCTGAAATAAAGAAGCACCTCAGTCCCAGTCAGTTGGTGCAGAGCTTGAAGAGAATCACACTTACATGACAAGTGTTTCTACTTTCTCTTCTTTATTCAAAGAGCATATTGCTAAAATGTCATCAACAGCAAACAATTCTTCACAAACCTCCGGGGGCATAAAGAAGATATTCATGAAAAGAGGATAAAAAACCTCCCACAGACTGTCAGATGTCAATAAAACTCAAACTAATCAAATGACAGTCCAAAAGTCCAGCTATTTAGCATTTCTAAAACATTTCTTTATGCAGTTAATTGAAATCAACATATTTTGCTATGTCTAGCTCTGTCAGGCTTGCTGATTGATTATGTGGAGTCAAATTATCATATTTCTGTAACAGGAACAACATATAGAAGTGTTTTTTGATCTGACAACCCTATTGGCAGGATAACATCATTTGTTAGTGTCTTCCAAAACCGTTCTAAAAATATAACTATCATCTGACACCCAACAAGGTTTGGTAAGTTCAGACACAAAGAAGGTGAGACTTGTTAGGGTTAGAGAGAGATAATGATTTGTGTTAAAATAACTACTTCATTAAGGTTAGGGGGGCTTTGTTGTCATGGTTACTACAATAGTTGCTTTGTGTTTCATCCCTTTCCCACCAAGCAAACAGTGGTCTTACGTTTTGTTGACCCATCTAAGCATCCCGATCTCCTCCATCTGTGGCTCAGTGACGTCAGACTACTGTCTCTATTGTTTTCGATGAAGAGTCACTAGAGGGTTTCTCTTTTTTTTAAAATCACATTTGATAGAAAAAAATACATCATATAAATGGGAAAATAATCCAGTAAAAAGACCACATAATCAACAATTAACTACAACCTCATCCCATTAAGATGGTACATTTTCTGATTTGGAAACAACCATGGGATTGAACATAGTCCTAGCCAAAAATACTATTTTCTCTAAAATATATACAGGTATTTGGCAAAGCAAATGACTAGTATATGAATGTATTTTGATGGAGATAGCTGCCTTTTTCTCTTTGTGAGCCTAAGTGAAGATGACTTTGAAGAGTTCTGATGATGAGTGACAAAACAATCAAGAAAAGGAAACCCAGAAATGGCACTCAATTTAAAAACGCTCAAATCTAGAGGAATGTTTAGTCTATTGTACAAAGTGTATAAATCCAGTAGAAGTATCCTTGTCTTTCTGAAACAAATGATAATCTACATCTACAATCTGCATTTCATACAGATGGGCAATCTTCTGCTTCTGTATGAGAATGTCGATATTTGATGCCATGGAAATGAGAACTAGCTTTAGTACTAGCCTCAGACGTTAATAAACTGGTCCTTCGTTATCTGAAATGAGTGTATTTGTAATGTTTGGATGTATTGAGATAAATGCTGATAAATTTGTTATGGGCATGACCACAACTGGACCTGCTGGAGTGTCAGTTAAGGTAACCAGTTAGATGAAGCATTTGTGACTTTGAATTAGCTTTGGAGTCATTCTGTGGCTTGTGTGCCACATGCCACACACAGGCACCGATTTCATGGTTCCGCAGAGCAATTTGCAAACAAGAGGTGACACTCAAGTGGGTTTCGAATAGACTGTAGACTGGAGCTCCAGAAAGCATTCATCAGCAAAAACGTAAAACACTGTCATATGCTCTTACAGTCTCTAAAGCTTTATCCATTTTTCTTGCAGGCAATTCTTTCTTAACACACAGTCACTGTAATTAAAGGATAGAAAGTAAAAGTAGCCACAATGAACAGTGGTCTCTTTCAGAATGTTAAAAAGTGGTTCTTAAACTTTTTTGAGTGCTGGACCCCCTTATGATGAGCTGACATGCCTCACGTTATATAAGCATCAACACTGATGAACGATTCTGTTGTATTAAGAGTTGCCCCTACGCGCTGCATGCACCATCTGTGTTGGTAGCTTAATTAATAGGAAAATGTATATGATGACCTGTTAGTGCTGCATGTTGCGCAAAGAATGAGTTCACAAAAGGTCTTCAATATACCATACCACAATATTGTTCATATTAATATCATCAAACGCTCTGAAAGTGATCCCACTGGTATTGTTCACCACTGTCATTGTCTTTATAGACATTAGGACTCTAATATAGTGTTTAAAATGTGAAGATGAGACACAGAAGACATCATCCAACTGTGAAAACAGTTGGATGAATGGTACTCATAACAATTAAGCTGATGTGGAGTGTCCCTTTAAATGTGTGACACATAGCTCTTTTAGCAATTTGCATTCTGATGGTTGATAGCAGCATATGTTCACACCATTCTTGGTGAGATATTTCATCATAATGGGGCATGGAAAATAGTCCATTTAAAGTGCCAATCAAATTACATCATCACATATACCTTTGTGAAAATGCAAGAGATGATGCAAATAAACTGGGTCCCTGTCAGATATCCATGTTCTATTTCTGTCAGTCATCTATCTGTCTTTACTCCACACTGATCAGAACGTTTTTTTTTTTTACCCTTCCACTTGCAGAAAGCAGCAGCAGCAGCTGTTGAGCCTCTCAGCATCCACCCAGCTTTACTCACAAATTTCTCATTTGATTGAACACGGGCAGAAAAAAAAAATATCAGAAAGCCTGATGCAGGGCTCAGGCCACGGTCCAGCCTGATCCGTGACAGAGTTCATAAGTCGCTCAAACATCTCTGCCCTCCAAACAAGTTCACTACGGAGGCAGAGGGTGCAGTAGCTCAAGGATGGGGCTTTGAAGAAAGAATGAAGCAGGCTCGCTTAAGACTTGAAACCCTCTCGGGGATCTTCCACCATTTCCTCTCAGTGCAGGGAATGAAACTTAAATGCTGTCATTTGCATATATTTCTTGTGAAGACCAAAGAGAAAAGCAAGAAACACTTCTGGGAGCATTTTAAATTAGGAATGTGTTTATTTCCTGGACTGGCCTGTTTAGCATTAAACGAAATCCAATCTCTGTTTAGACAGCAGCAAATTAGGCACAATTAATTATTTTTTGTTGTCCTGGGTATTGGGATTAGTCCAAGCTGTTTATATCCATCCCTCTTCACTGATGCTCTAAAGTCTTCCAAAAAAGGAGGCTGAAATGTTAATGCGAGCGCTAACAGATTTACTGTATGGTGGTAAGGGATTAAAGATGTTCAGCATGGCTAGGCCCAAGAAATGACGAGTAGTTCTTAGTCAAAAAAGTCTCACACACATCCAGAGTTCATTATCTCATTGAGGTGCTTTCCTCAGGAAAGCACAGCAGTGTTTTCACCGCAGTACACTGCTGTTTCCTTCATTATCTGGCTCCTACCTCTAAGAAAGGAGCTTCGGCTTGCTCTCAGGCAGTTGTTAACTTTTATTCGCACACACACACACACACAGAATCAGCATCAATTATTTAAATATACTGCAGTTAGTGCAAAAGTATCTTTGCTGGCTTTGCACATCTCTTAGCACAATCAAAATGTTATCATTTCTTATTGTACAGGGAATGGATGTTCGCCACCTATAACAATTGCCAATATTATAACCATATGTATAGGCATGCAAGTATGTTGTACAGTTGAGTTCAAAAAGCACAATAGGAGGCTATGGTAACAGTTGAAGAATCTTTACTTGTACGAATATACAGCAACACAAACATCCAGGTCTAGGAAGGGCTAAGCTGAGGCAGAATCTGACTAATACAGACGGATGATAAGGCACATGGCACAAAGACAATCTGGCATAGAATTAGTGGATATGAACTAGTGTACGCTGATCAGCCATAACATTATGACCTCAGTGGTCAATAACACTGATTATGTGGTTATAATGGCCCACCTGTCAGTGGGTGAGATATATTAGGCAGCAATTGAACATTTTGTCCTCAAAAGTGATGTGTTAGAAGCAGGAAAAATGGGCAGCGTGAGTATTTTGGCTTGACAAGGGGCCAAATTTTGATGGCTAGAACAGACTGGGTCAGAAAGCGATCTCCAAAACTATGCAGCTCTTTGTCGGGTGTCCTCGGTCTGCAGTGGGTCAAAGGAAAAGTGGTGAACTGGCGATGTAGGGAGTGAAAGCTGGTCCATGTGGTCCAATAAAACAGATGAAAACATTGAAGATGACCTGCCCCTTAGATGAAACATAATGAGCATTACAACATTACGTAGAACAATACTTATCAACAGTGTCTGAATTTGAATCCAGCACTAAACAAAAGAAACAAAAAAGCTTTTCTTCCCACACAAAATTGAACTTCCTTATTGTGAAGAGTCAAAGCTTTCTTGTTTTGCTCACACTGATGCACACCTGTCTTTGCAACTTGTTTACACCAACTCAATCCATCGCAGCAGGATCACTAACTGCATTTTGATACACACATGCACAAGGAACTCTGTTCAACTTCAAGAAAGACATCACTTGTAAATGTGTATTAGATACATTGGTTGTGACATTTCTATTCCTATTTAGACAGATTATTGATGGTCTCCCAGCTCTCTTTGAATAAGGTTGGATTTCACCACATGCATACACACTGAAGCACTGTTTAGAGATCAGCAGCTTGAAACAGCTGCTCATAAGTTCATACTTGACCTAGTTATAAGTGAGATGTTTAAGTTGAAATATGTGCATCACAAAATAAAAACAGGATGCACCACACATATATTGTATCCGCAAGAGCAGATGAGTAAAAACATAATATGCGATGATCCAGCATAGCTAAATGATTGACCTGATAATAATCAATCTGATTTAAAGGCAAAAGCATTTTCCATTGCTGATTTGTCAGAAACATTTTCTTTACAATGAAGAGATTTTAGGGTGAAAATACTGACTCATTTAGACTTAAAGACACTGGAGTCCACGGGATTCTTCTTGTGGACCAAACTGATCTATCATTGGCAGGATTCTTATCACCCACTGCCTTTAACCACTGAATATCACGACAGTGGAAAAACCTTATCCTACTGTTATCTTATTAATGTAGATAATGACTTAACAATGGTTCTCTCGCACCTCATCAGGTTGAGGTGCGAGAGACGAGGGACGAGGGAGAAAAGGGACATAGCACATTTGACGAGCCCCCGAATGTGCTATGTCCCTTTTTTTTTTTTTAAAGACGACAACCAAAGAAATTGCAGATGCAACAACAGCAGAATCAAAGTCAGCGCAAAATCTAGCTTGGCATGCTGATTGGCCAGCTTCAGTTGTGTTGAACCAATGAGCAACAAGGCCAGTCTGCAGAGATGGAAACCAATCGTTAGCACCTGGGCAGAACAAAAAGAGGGGCAGAGAAAGAGAAGTAAGAAGAAAACACAACAGCCCCTGCTTGACCTGTACCATTCCTTAAAATCAAGAACAGGTCAAAATTAATGAGCATGTTCATCATTATTTTGTTACATTAATAAACAGAGGTGTAAACAGAAGGGGAAAAAAAACTATTTCTTTTGTGTAAAAAAAAAGTTAATGAATTAAATAACCTTTGTTCCTCCTTGATCCCATAATGGGATACTGATTTATTATTATTATTATTATTATTATTATTATTTTTTTTTTATTTTTATTTTTTTATTATTTTTTATTTATTTATTTTTTTTTTATTTTTTTGTTTTTTTTTGTTTGTTTGTTTGTTTAAGAGAACCCAGAAGATTATTAAGATTAATGCACCCAACTTCAGGTTATATGTCATTTGGTCACATAATACAGGCTACCAGTTGATTCATTCAGTGTCAGCCCTTCTGGTCTCTAGCCTATAGTTACGTCCATATTGGACAATCCCATGCCTCAAAATATATGTTCACTTCCAACATTCAGTGCCAATGGAGGAAGTAATGAGCTCTTTGTGTAGTGAGGTGGAAAGTAAAGGTCTCAAGGTCGTTGTGGTGGGTGGTTGGGTGGGGACATTTCTGACACCTACTGTATGTAGGGGATCACAGACCTTTAAATATTGTTAATACTGTCTTTATAAACAATAGCTGCATTCTTTCCCTCAATGTTATCATTCTTTGGTTGCCATGTGCAGATACTGTAGAAGTGAGTATAATACAAACAAATGCATCCAATGAATGCAATCTGGGGTTTTGCAAAGTCCTCTAATATTGACGTTCTTATCATGGCGATAGGGTTGCCTGTTCACAACTACTCTCATTTCAATCTTTATATGTACAGTGGTATATGCACACCTCTCCAATGGCATTTGGATAAGCTCAGCAAACACATTAAACTGTCAGTCTCTTATTAAATATCCTAATATCTCACTTTTAGTTTAATTATTTTCCATGTCAAATTGTGATTTGCATTCTTTATTTGTCCCTTCATTCATTATGTACTTACATTCCTTACCAGCTCTGTCCGTTGCTGACAGTCTCTGCCATCCCATTACTGCAAAGACGCAGCATCGCAAATATGTGGAACTTAGCTGGCTTTCTCGGATTTTTGTGAAAAGGATTTTCTGGGATTGCTTGTTTTAACAGCCTGGCAGGCTGCCTTCCTCACTCCCATGATGAATCCCTCCCTCTCGTCCATGATACCTTCTCCACTCTTTCATTCCTGTGATGCCTTCCTCCACTGATAGAGATGTACTCTATATTTGATACACTCAAGGGTTTCCAAAATTACTTCATAAGAGACTAAGAATGGTGTGATTTTACTTCCTTTTTCTCGCTTGCTGTGATCTTACTTCCCTTTTCCAGCCCGGTGGAAATGAATAAGATGGGGGCTGCATCTTGCAGCTGTCTGCCTAGGATCTCCATACACCAAGTAAAACAGGAAGTGGCTCTTTAAAAATAAGTTGCTACATAATCTAGTGTTCCAAATATATTATGTGCATTATACTACGAAGGAAATGTTGAGTTTGGTGATAATCAAACTTATAACAGATGGCAAGCTTATTCGAATAGGGAAACAAGGACTTCTAGAAAAGGGCAACTAAAGAGTAGATAGTGGCACCATCTTGCACCTACGTAAAAACCAACAATAAAGCCATCACAAATGTTCAATGTTTAATTCTGGTCTTCTGTCTTTGTGCCCAAACAGATATGGTTGGATTGGTTTTACAGATTCTTTCTTCCCCATCTTCCCCCTTCCCCATTAACCTGTTTCAACAGGAAATACTCTACATCTCAATGACCGAATAAAGATGCCAATTTAATGGAGTTCTTGAAGTAACCCCCTCTATAACTCTTTTTCACATTCTCTGGCTGTGATACTATTTCCGTCCATCCTGTCCTACTAGAGGACTATACTGGGGGCCTGTAAAAGGTAGTAGGTTCAACACAGTCTCTCCCTCTTTGGGCTTCATTGAGTATAACATTGGTGATCCAAGATAGAACTGGGTTTCAACTGGCTCAGTTAAAGAAAAACTACAGTTTATATGTGATCTTATTTTCATTGATATTCTAATTATCAATTGAATTGTGAAAATCTGAGTACACTAAAAATAGGTCAGTCAGTCAGAAGTAGGTGCGCTGTTTGCATCTTTTTCTAAACTGAGCAAGAAGAGGCAAGAATTTAAAAATTGGATCCTAATCCACTTTAAATCCTCATCATCACTGTTGAGTATAATCTCAAAAGCAAAACTGATCCTTGTTAAGCCCTCAAGCTCTTGAGAGGAATATGTCCTGGCTGTGTTGTACCAAAGTTTTGCATTACAGGACTAATCCAAGTTTGCTTATTAATTATATTTACTAAATAAATTGCTTATTGTATTGTGTTGCTTAAATAAATTGTCATAGATCGTTTTCAAACTAATAACACATTTTTTTTCTTTATTTTTGAAGGATGCTCAACTGGCATTTCCCAATAAAATGCCCTTTTCTTGCAATAAAGCTTCACTGGGCAGGTTCATCATAACAAATGACCACTTTGACATTAGACAAACTTATCTGACCTATTTCTCATAGAAACGTATTGATTTGTACAGCCTTTAAAAGCTTCATATGCAACTAGTTGCACCCTGGTGTCTACATGATGTTCCCATGCTGTTTGTTACTGCAACAGCAACAAGATTAAAACACAAACAGAACGTTAATGAAAGCAGGAAATTCTTTTTCACCTACTACTGGTGGCTCTTTGTTTTTGCAAGGTCAAACCTCTACTTTATACGATTCTGTATGCAATACATATGAAGGGTAGATCAAGGAGAGTACATCTTCATCAATTCATATAGCTCTTTTCTTAACAAAGGAAAGTACAGCTACACTAAGTGGTTTACAGGAACAAAAAAAAAAAAACAATAGCCTGAAAAAAACCTAATGAGTATTAGCATCTTCATATTCATGTGTTGTTTGGCAATTCATAATTGTCTTAATGAATAAACCTGGTTGTAAATCTGACACAATCTCCACTTTGTTCAAAATTTCTATGCTGTCTTTTAGGACTTAAACACTAAAGCAGTGTCTAAACTATAGAGAGTCGAATGAATAAAGGCGCTCTGTGTCTGCATTTGGTTTCATTTGCATGACAGCCAGTTCTGAATAAAGCAGGAGGAGAGCGTGACTACATATACAGAGGCACAAATTAGGTAATAAGGTGCACCTGGTGAGACATGCAGCAGGGCGAACCGGTGAATGGCCGGGACACAGGTGTGTAAGGCTAACTCTAATTCTGTGTACTGAATATGTAGTGAGTTCACACTACAACACGACATAGTGAAGTGTGCTTATAACAGACAATAGTCACAAAAAAATCCCTGATTTAAATGTGATGTTGATAGACACTATTGTATTGACAATGCAACACACAACAGGAATGAAGGAGCCTCTCAAAGCGTGAAACACAGTGACACAGTTGTAGACAGTGGTTTGCTGGCTGAGCACACAGCTGAGAAAACAAAGACGAATGAAAAAATGAAAAAGTCCTCTGTTGACATCATTTATTAGAACCTTGCACCACTGGACAGAGAAAATATCAGCAAACACAGAGGCTAAAACCAATACGATTTAATCGCCTGTTACTAACCTTTCGTCGTTAACTCAACAAATTGTATAATTAATTCTTTAATTTTGACAAACTGAGATCAGGAAACTTAGACGTTGCTACCACCAAACAGGTTGTAAGCAAGCCAACAATTTAGCCAGACTATGTAAACCACTTTATTTGATACCAAAACAATCCCATCATTGCACAGGAAAAATATGTCCATGTTTTTGTCATTAACAAAGCTCTACACAAAAAGATATATTAATACAGGATTTCTTGACACTAGGGGTGGCCAAAAATTTTGGTTTTGATCTTAAACCAATTAAAACAAGGGCCAGAATGATCAATATTAACATCCATACTTTTCATTGTTAATGGTAGCTAATATACTATTATAAGAGTAAGAAATATATCATGGTTTATGACATGAACATTTATTTTTACTATCCTCTGTTAATGACTTCATCACATGTATGTTTTAAACACAAGACAGTTTTTAATGGTAGATGACAAATGTTCATCATGTGAATTCTTTGAATTAAACAAGTGATGATCACTATATTTATACCACAAACATATTATGAACTCTGGAATCAAAGAGTAATATCAAGTGACTAACTCCAAGGTTGTGCCATTTTTGTCATTATTGTGCAAAAATTCCATAAACTTTCATAATATTGTAATTAAATCGGAGAGAAAACAAGATTTCTGCACCTCCTCTTGGCTCCATTTTCAGGCTTTAGAAAATCAAGCCCATGATCTTTAACCAATCACAGATTGTAAGATCAAGTTCGATGTTGAGTCTCATTCCGAGATCGTCAGATACCTTCACTTCGGGTCACAGCGTTGGTATTTGATGACATGTTCTCTTAAATTAACTGTATTACATCAAGTGTGTAAGATTTATGTATTGGCAGTCATGGAATATAATATACAT
>NW_023339763.1:2174713-2207228 GCF_004916995.1 Morone saxatilis | reverse complement strand
AAGTATGATTCAATAGTTCGTAACCATATGAGTCAATGTGTTTTTGCTACTATAGAATGAGCGTTTTTTTATCTAAAGGGGGCAGCATGTCTTCTTCTACAGATGCCGCCATGTTGAACCGCCATGTTTCTACTAGAACAGACAAACACTGGCTCTAGATAGAGCCTTTCGAAGGGTCTTGGCCACCGTAGTTTATCCCATGCACTTGTAAGGGGAACAGTATTCAGTTGGTTGCAATCTGCAACGTCACTGTTAGATTACACTAAATCATACACACTGGTCCTTTAAGATATTGTCAGTACAAGCAATCTTCCAGCACCACCCATTATTGTGGAAATGTATTTCGCTGTGCTACTTACTGATATGATGGGGTAATTAATAACAAGCAGAATAAACAAATATTCAAAATAAAAATGAACATTACAAATTAATGATTTAAAGTTGCCCTTTACCTACAACTGGATAATTGTGCAAAGGTCCTAGATATGACCATTTGATGTAACCCAATTTCCCCCCTACGGCTCAAGTATTTTGGATTCTGATTAATGGTTTTCCCTCACTACCACTATTAACTCTTGAGTAATGTAAATCTACCTTGTCAATTTCACTGTCAAGGTTCTATCCAAGACAATTCAGTCTCAATAGACATTTTTTTGATAATTATTTATACAACTAGATATCTGAAATATTAAATATAAATAGTGACAAATTGCTCCACACATGAACAGGGAGCTCAGGGGGCTCGTTGAATTCAGAGGCCCCAACATGCCCTGTTAATAATCCAGACATGCCCTCACCTCTTTTCACCTCTGGACTAGCACTTGACCTTGCCTATGGTTGCGTCGCCTCCTCAGGCTCAAAAACACACCAGGTTAAGAAGAGATTTTTGATAGAGGGATACAAGGAACGAGAACTGATCGATACTTCTTGAGAGGTCAGTCAGGTCAGTTGGATGAAGTCCAGCAAGCAGTAAGCAAACCACAGCTTGCACCATGTAAGAATTCCTGTTAGCGAGAAGAAAGACAATAGCTCTGACAAACAGGGTCTGGAGGGCAAAGGAAAAGTAGATCTGTGGGCAGAAACCTCAAGTGACATTGCTGAAGGCTACTGAAGGGAATCAACACTGATTTGAAAAAAGCTTCAGCGAGAAGGAAAATTTGAAAATAATTCTGGGATCATTTAAGGTTATGACTAAAGAGGCAGCCTCACAAAACAAGGACTCTCGCCAACAAGGTGAATTTCAGGAATAACTTGGGATTTTAGAGCAGTCAACAATCCATCTATTACCTTAACCCTAAAACCTTAACGAACAGCCGGGCTCGACATAATCCTACGTTTTCTCATATATACCCCCCCAAAAGTAGTGTCGCTCAAGTAAAATGCACTTAGCAGCAGATGAGAGCTCTGTGTATCAAACTGGCTCCCTATGTGATGGTTAACAAGTCATAAAGATTTATTAGTGAGTAGGCACAAGAAAGAGCTGTTATTGGATGCTAGGGAATAGCAAATGCAAGCAGACATAGGCCAGTAATTTATAGTCCCACCAGAGTTATTCTTCACGGCTGAAGACATAAAATTATATTATGATCTGACAGTCAGACGCATCATGGGCATAATTTTAAATAACCTGCTCCAAACCATATTTTTCCTGCAACAAGAGATTTGGATAGTATCAGTTTCATCACAACCTGTGTACTTATCAGCCCTTGTTTTAGTTAGCAACTTGGTAATTTAAATGATCCCAAGAGTTGGCTGTCCCTGGTGTGTCCTGGGATCTAGTCTATTTTACATGTTCTATTTTACAAGTAGCAGACTGAGCCCATTCACAAAAGAGAAATAATGTAGGCTACTGTATGTGACCAATCAGTTTCCAAAGGGATTTTGTGATCAATCATGATTTTTGTCATTTCTTTGGCCCCTTGGGAAAAATCCATTTGGCCAAACAAAGTGGAGTCTGGGAGGTGCTATTAGGAGGGAGAAGCAAGCAACAAACACCCCTGCTTAAAAGAAAATGTGCTGACAAGTTATTTAGTCTGTTTCTGTTGTGTTCACTGATAAAAGTTCAGCTTGTGGGTAGTGTTTAACCTAAGCAGAAAGATAAACTCTTAAGGGGCCAGAATGCATGGTCAGAATTGCTTGTTGCATGGTCGAATAGCTCCGGAAGCTCCGTCCCCTCACCCCTCTCTGACGTTGGATGAGGGAGGCTGCATCTGATGTAATGGGTGAATTATGGGGAGGTAAGAAGGGAGATGAGGTCTTTTCTCTCTAGCACTCTTTTTTCATTCTTGACAACTATTTGTCTAGAACTATTTGGCATTTTTCGTGCGTACAACCACGTGTTAAATTATGAATGTCTTCCTGGAGAAACCATCTGAAAATGTGCATGGTTATCCCCAGGGATTAAACGGGGCCAGAGCGATCCGCAACAGGCACCTTAGGTACATGGTACATTTTGTCAGTGTCTAGCTATTTCTTTGGTTGCCCCTCTTTTGGGGTCCATAAAAATATGTATAAAAATGGGTGCTTTAAAAAGGTAATCTCATCACTTAGTTAAGGTGAGTAATTTTTCCCTACTGTACGACTTTTACGACTGTTTCTTCACCTGCCAAAATCCCACTTTAACCCCTTGTTATTCCAATATTCAAACAATATCACATTTCCTTTCTATGACCGCCACCTTTTCACACGGCCTTCAAGTGGAGCCGTTCATAGCAACTTTTGATGGTTTAATTGACGTGGACAGATAACACATCCTAAGAACTAGTTTTGATTGGCGCTTGCACACTTTGGTTCAACAACATAGAATGAGTCCTAATTATTTTGGTGATCAGGGAAAAGGTTTTCTGAGTGGTTCTGACAGGATGAAGCCTTGTTTTTTGACCACACTGAACCACCTCGAAGGCAACATTTCCACTGTACTGTGCACAAGAAATATTAAAGGTCGCCTTTGTTTCAACTTTGCAGACAAGATTTCTCGTATAATTTCTGTTATACTTTGACATCAGTCGACAGATCCAGTGTGTCTGTACCATAACAGTACAGTCTTGTTTGCTCCTTAGTGTATATACTGCTGGGTAAATATTTATCGTATTGTACTTGTGTTTATATTTTTAATGTAAGAAGTAGAGCTTTAATATACACAGAAACCCCAAGCGCAGTGCGGCAGTTGTTTTGTTATATTTCAGTTTCTGGAAGTCGACATACCACAGTCTCTTGGCTTGAATCAGTAATCTCTTGATGGAACTCACAGGTTGTTTTTTAGCACAGTACTTCTCAGAATACACCATATACAGTAGTAACAAAATAATGTTAAGCCTACTCTATGCAGACTTAACCTTGCCCCAGATTCACACTGAGGAGACAAGATGGGTTAAAAGATCTGTTTATGTGTGGGAAATATGTGACCTTTAATCATATTGTGGTACATTACACTGAAAAGTTTAATAAAAGGCCAAAGCCAAACAAAGAAAAGCTTTCAACAAAGTCCCAATGCAGATTTACATGAAAACAGAAGCAGCGTATCTCACTCTTGGAAAGAAAGCGAATAAGCTGATTCCCAACATGTGGCGCTACTCTTGTAAGCCAAAAATAATTATGTCTGTGATCATCTTCGGTTATCTGTCAGTTAACAGCTGAATTTCACCTGGTACTTTCATTTTTTGTTCTGTGTTTGTGAAGATCAGTCAGAATTTGGATTTGTACACAGTGGAATGAAATGTGAAATATGAAAATATGGTTATGGGTATGACATGCAGTGAATGATCCGAGCCACACTCGTGCAATAAATCAGATAGGAGGTAGAGTATGTGTCTCAGCAGACAAAGTCACAAGAACACCAAAGATAAAGTTTGACAAACATAATTCTCAAACTTACTGTACAGTATATGTAAAGAAAGTCCTTGGCAGGCACCTGAGAATGCAACGCTGTCATGCAAGCATTTCATCGGCTTGAGACGAGAAGTCGTACTGAAACATACTGATGACAAGTTTGATGGTTCTGTAAAATGAATACAACATTTTCAAGTTTACTGTAATGGACATCATTTTTGTATAGGAGCGCCCGGCTGGTGTTTCTGTTGTTGGGAAGCCACCTGCAAGATGAGGATAATACATTTTCTACAAAACATTTACAGCAAAAGGTTGTGCTTACAATGCAGATTTATGCTTGAAAAAATATGAATGTTTGGAACACACTGAGCCTAGAAAGGGGGGAGCAGAGCGGTAGATTATTCTGCAGAAGTTTCTATGGACATTATGTGGAAACTATGCTGGCTCTATAATGCTAAGAGGTGAAGTGCAACTGACACTTTTGTTTATTTATTCTTAGCCAGAACAATGTGTTTTATTGGACTGAAAATAGCAATGCAGGTTCCTCAGTGGGAGAATGCAGTCTGCACACAGTCAGAGTGAAAATTGCTCCTTGTTCATTACTTCAACAAGAATGATTAAGTACTTGAAAACTGCAGATAAACTAAAAATTGTGAAGGATGCTCCCTTGCATTAAGCTCTTGTTATTCTCGTATTACACTATAATTCATCACAAAGCTTTTACCTCCCTGTTGGAGAAGAAACTATCACTCTTGTTTTTGGAAGGCATTGTTTTTCCAAAGAATTTCCAAAGAAACTAATTGAGATTGGTTTACAATGTAAGTTACAGGACAAAACGTGTTTCTTTCATGTTTTTTTTCACTCTCGTCTCATTGATCAGTATTACCCTGTGGCTCTAAAGATATTACCCTTTTATACCTTGTTATTACAGAAATGTGAGAAACAAAAGTGGTACCACATCATCATTGAAAATAATGTGGGTTTCGCAGCATCGTCCATCATCAGTGTTCTGCCTGGCAGGTGTCAAATAGGAGAAATCCTGCACCAAAAGATGGTTAAAATTAAAAAGATATTCCATACATCATTTATAAGCCTTCATAATAACGGTACCACAACATGAATTTCTTAGAGATGAGTACACCGTACTCAGGAGTATTTCCACCTTTCCGGTCTGGTTTGAGAAGGATAAGGCACGATCAAAGCCTGATACTTAAATAACCAACATGCATAGTTACATTCATTAGTAAGTGGTGTTCCATGGTAATAATTAATGATACGTAGGTGGGCAAAAATTGTGCCAATGGTGATTCAGTTCAAGAAATTTAGTTTGATGTTGAATCACTGGAAGAGGTTTCTGTTTTTACAACTTTGCCTGTAATTAAAGCAGCTAAAGGTGAGAAATACAGGTAAAATGAAAACTTTTTAGTAGTTGAAAATTAAACTGGGTGATCATTTTCGTTAAAGGCTGATATCTATTCCCCAAAAACACCATTATACCTTCCCTTTTTCTAGCTGTATTGACTGTTTATGTAACCATTATGTAAAACCAATACTATAATGAAAGTAAATAAATTAAAAGGGTATTGGATATTGTGTTAAAAAAAGAAAGCAGGTTGTTAACATACCCATGTAACAAGATTAACAATACCATTGAATATGAATATGTGGCCAGGCCAATGTATCTGATGTTTTATGTGATGTCAGAGTAATTTTAGGGCCACTCTGTCACTGTCATGGTTACCAGCAGCAGCCATTGTGTTGCTGAAGCAGCTGAATGGACCATTGTGGACTCTTTACTGACAGCTATCTCGGGGTGTCAGCAAGCCCAGACTCAATCATTCTCACCAGCCAGTGTTGCACCGTCAGTGCTTGCAAAAACAGTGCTGCTGTATTTGCAAAAACATTCTGCAAAAAGGAAAACGAAAAAAATCCTTATTAGTTCATGAAGTTTTCAGAGGGTGAAACTGAGACATCAGACAAGTAATGGTGGCAAAGAAATGTGAAGTGAAGGAAACAATACTTCTGTGGAAAAATATGCGACATCCGCTCAGAATTTCAAAATAAAGCTTGTGTGGTTAACAAGATCATAAGTTAAATTACGTACCTGACATTACTTACATGAATAAAATGTAACTTATCTAACGTACTGGACGTACATAACTGAAGCACGTTACATATAAGCAGGGCTGTTACATCCCAAGTCTGCGTAGAAATTGACTTACTGCATAACTGCATTACTACATTACTTAAACAAAATTATTTTTGTTCTAATGGGTTAAAGTCTTGTGTTTGTTTGAGCCATCCATCCACCCCATCACCTCCATATGCAGACTTACTCGCTCTTTATACTCCATCACGTGACTTCGACAGCAGGCGTGGCCAGAAATGGCACTAGAGGGATAACTACAGTGTCATATTTTTAAGCGGAGGTCCACTGACAAAGCGACCGTATTTGGGAGTGATTCTTATCCAGTGCATGAGCCAAAAGAGTTTTTGTCATCCAAGTTTGCATTTGTGTCATGCTGTGATGGGATGCTTGCATTTTTGTGTCTCTCCGTGGCCCAGCCTGCTCTGGGAAAGCTTAACAAATATTAAACCTCAAATGGCAGTGTGTGGAGCTCTCAAGCCTACTGTACATCTCACTCTCAGAAAGATAGCAAATGAGGATCCCCCCCCCCAAAAAAAAAAAAAATCAGCTATATTTGGTTCATGGACAATTTGAAATTCATGACATGTTTCAATGCAGTGTGAGTGAGTGTTGTCCTGTGGGTGTGTATTGGACAGCAGTGCTTCAAGCAAACTGAAAGAACGTCAAGCACTACAATGAAGTAATTATAAAATGTAATAAAAAAATCAATAATAATAATAGTAAAAATTAGGAGGCAGGTTCAAATAAGAAGGAATGTATAAAGAACAAACAAGATTATCTCTCTATGGCTTCTGTTATGAGACAAAATTTCCCATGCATGTGATGTATAATTCATTTAGAATAACATTTACTCCTCCGCAGTCTCAGTCATGAAGGAAGAGGGAATACTGACAAGAATGAGGAAAGAAGGGGAAACAAAAGAAAACACTGAATCCCACTTCTCAAATCATCACTTCTTAATAGACATGGGGAAGGGATGGGCAGCATCCATTTTCAAGCACACTAACAGGAAACCGAAAGACAGACAACATATAGCAGGAGAGAGTGTCAGTTTGAGTTTAAACACCAGCACAGCAACAGGCCTACTACCTGCTTCACATCCAGAGCTGTTCACAGTCAGTCATTTTAATTAGCCATCCTTGGCATGTCTGCAATATATCACATGTGAACAGAGACTGCTTGGAGGGGCTAGTTGTTAGCGATAACAGCAGCCATGGTGGGGCTTGTAGTAGTCTGTGAGCTTTTCAGGCAGATAGAAAGTGAGTCACGGCTGGTAAAGTGAACATAATTAACCTCAAGGGAGCAGGACAGGAGGCAAGAGCCTCAGCCCCTGATCTCAGGCCTGGCAGCCTGCAGGGTGAGGAAGTCAAGAAAAGACAGGCCTGCGTGTGTGTGTGTGTGTGTGTGTGTGCGTGCATGCATTTGATTTCTGCGATTAAATCTGTTTAAAACACCTTCATTGTGTAAAACATTTTCATTTGCACTGTGTGAATATTGTGATGAAAGAAGAACAGGAATACAGGGATCTAGACAGGCATGTAAGTTCAAAGTAAGATGAAAAGCTGACAGTTTGATTCATGTCATCAGAAATCCGCATTCACTGGAAAATAAGAGCTCGGCAAAGTTCAAGGACAGTTACTATATATATTTTATTCTTAAAAGACCAAGATCATTTTACAGCCATATATATATATATTAAATGGAATTAATTAATTAAATTAAATGAAACAATGTCTACTCTAAGTAATTCAGTTGCTTCGGGTTTAATCACATGACAAAACACCGGGGTCTGTCATCGTGGGTGTAGTTCTGTAGAAAGACAATCGCTCACAACAAGGTCTGTGGATTATCTTGAGGAACCGGGTCATGATTTCTAGAAAGGGATGTTGCTGTTGAGTTTTTTAAGTGTATTTTTTGCCGTTTTGACCACCAAAAGCAGAGTGCCAACTGGTTCTATTATTTTAGAGACAGAGCTTTAGGGCCAATAGATCCAAAACTCAACTTACACCAAAACAATCTAGATGGATAAATGGCACTACAGGTAAGTAATATTTTTCTTATTTTGGAGTGAACTGTCCCTTTATAGTGTACTGTGTCAGATTTGCAGTGGTGGAAAGTAAATAAGTACACTTACTTGAGTACTGTGGTCATGTAGTGTAACTCAACACTATTGTCTACAAATGTTGTACTTTTTACTCTACTACTTGCATATGACATGTACATAAAAAAACATGATTATAAAATACTATGCATTGTTAATGATGGCAGGAGTGTTCAGATTTTGCTGGTTAAAACCGCTTTTGTTTTGTTCAGTTCAAAGATTCATCGTAATGAGAAACCCAACGTACTGCACCTGATTTTCTTTAAAAGGCACTACACTTACATATCAAATCCAGGAGTCAGTTTTTTTCATGTTTTCATTTTCAATGCAAGAAATACAAATTCCCAAAACAGTGTGGATTAAAACAGTGAGCAAACAAAACTATGTTGCTCGCCAAAATCTTCCTAATACAGTTACAGTACAGCGTCACATTTTTCACAGGAAGGCAATTCATCACCATGAACTGTGCGATCCTCTGTCTTTCTAAATATTGCAAAATTCATGCTATAATCGATCATAATTCCCTCTTTATTCCATCATTCTTTCTGCCATACTTAACCTTTTAAATAGATGATACTAACATTAAATTCCTTCATAGTGACATACAGTTCACACATTCATATAATGTACGTGTCTTTGATTAATCATTCTTAAAATAATCTCCTCCTCCTTGTTATCCTTCTTGGTTAAGATTTTAATGTTCAGTGTGTAACATTTAGGAGGAAATAACTACCTGAATAAAAATAATTTTGTTTTCTTTACTTTAGAACAAGCCGTCTAGAGAAGGTCGTCTTCTACAGAGTCGGCCATTTTGAACTGCTCCGTTTCCACAGTAAACACTACCAGCGTAGGAGTTGGGGATGCCAGCGGGGAATGCTGCCAGGGAGCGAGGCCAGACTGAGTGACAGATCTGGAGCGGGGCAAGTATGCAACGGCTCACAGCCTGTGAGACCGATGGAGGCCAGGTGATTTCCAGCGGCTCTGACCAGGACTCTGACATGGCGAGTTTAGGCAGGGACAGGAGAGGAATGAAATGGAGTAAAAGGAACAAGCTTGTTGTGAGTTAATTTGTAAGCAAATGTTAAGATCGTTATACATCATCCATTATATTGATAAGTCCGCAAGTATTTGTTTTTGATGATGATGATTAATTTTGTGGTTTGAACAGTGTTAAATTAACTAAATGTTCAGTGTCCTTGCTGGTTGCTCTGACACATTCAGAATCATTGTCATACTAGAATCCTACTAGTCGACTAGGAAAATCATTAGTTGGAGACAGCCCTACTCCACACTGGTCCTTTAAGACCCTTAGACTTGTTTATAGAAATTAGCAGCACACTACGGTGCCACTGGAGAACAGTGTCCCATCTGTGGACTCTTTCCAACTAAGTGTAGAGGGTGGCAGACAGATTTAAAACCATTAAATTCACTCTCCCAACACATCTGCATGGTTTCCATTCTTGCAAACACCAATCTCTCACATCACATTTTCTGTCCCACAGGGCAAGCCCTGCGTGTATCTCAGTTAGGATTTCAAACAGCGGGATTTTCTAACACTATCAGTGCAGCTGATGGATGCCACATTCCCATTGTGAAGCCACGCTGTGACAATCGCGAACAGAACAAACAGAATAGGAAGCAGTTAAACTCAGTTCTATTTACAGGGCTGTGTTACAGTGAACGGGTATGGCATGTCAGTGAGGGCCACCCTGCTAGCTGGCATGATTCTAAACCCTTTCACCTCTAACAGTTTGAACAACTTTAAGATGTACAGTCCTGGATCGCAGCACTGTACATCTTCAGGAACACTTTGCTGTCAGACGGAGGGGCTCAGGGTTTGATGATCAAATATGACCCTGACGAAAAATCACAGCAGATTATTTTGATAGCAAAGTCATAGCAGGAAACAGAAATAAGGACTATACATATTGATCCACTTTGTCACATGTCTAATCCCGTCAACATTGTTAGGTATGGAGATATGCATCCCCAGATAGGTACAATGTGCAAGAACACTTGATAAAGTGCTCTCTAGAGTGCCCTTCCGGTGGAGAGAACATGGTGCAATTCCATATGCTGCCCTGCATGCCAGGCCTCTAAATGGTTATGTTATTAATAGTTCTCTGTGTCTTTTCATTACAGAGGTATAGTCACTTAATAAGCCAATAATTCAGCCAGGTGTTACATCATCACCACAATGAGATCATGAAAACAATTAGTAACATACAAAAGCAATTTCTTGGAGACAGGGTTGTGATAAAACAGTTTATTTTTAACCAGGGTTTGGAAATGTTTCACAATAAATGCATCACCACTCCCAGTGCACTGGTGCCCCTGCCACTGCAGCTGGTGCCCTTTTTTATTTTTTACACCACTGCACCTCAGAGAGCCTGAGCCTGCCACTGCCTAACAATGCACCAAGCGAAACACATGGTCTACATGGCTTTGAGCTTTTTACTGCAAGCAATTGATAAACTGTGAAAACACCAACAAATTCAATGACAGCGAATCAGGAAATAATGATATAAACAAGATTTAACAAAGATATTGTATAGACAGTCACAGTCACATTATAAATATAAGTTGCAAATTGGACCAGGATTGTCTTCCAAATCCACAGAAAGTAAGAAATTAGCCTTCTGAATACCTTTGCATAGTCATGTTGCAAAAATCAGTGCACAATCCACACAAAAAAGGTCTATTTTCATTCCAGCTCAAACATCCACTATATCCACCACCATATCAGCAAATGTTGGAAAAAAAAAATTCTGTCTCAAAAATCCCAGTCGGGCTCTACTGTTGAGTTCAAATGTCAACAATCCTTCTCCGGAATTGCTGACTCCACCTTTAAGTGCAGTGTCAGGGAGCATTAAAATCCAGTTTTTCACATACTTGTCATGTGCTAACATCATTGTCAACCTCAGGTGGATAGAAAAAACTGTTTTATAATAAGCTGTGTTTGGGAGATGACAGAGTATCAGAACATTGACAGAGTTCTCAGCCACTGAGTGCCTACGCTCAGTCATCAGCAAGTCATTTCCCATCAAGCACTGAACTTGTGCAGTTGGTAGAGCAACTGGGGCATGTGGCTCTGAAAACTTCAGCTGCCTCCTGTCATGAGGTTGTCGTTCCTCCTGTCAGCTTGACACCACAGCAAGTGAAGTCGGTGTGTGTTCGAAGAAACCAGCAGTGATTGATTCTGCGCAGGTCTGACTCATCTTAAACAAACTTTTTATCTTGGCTTCCAGTCTGAGTCTCGAAGGAGGGCACTGTCGTCTTTTGCTCTTTTGATCTTGTAGCCAAGCATCGCTCATTTGGACGATTTCATTCGTGCCCTCTCCAGCTGGCAGAACGTGTTTTGATATCTCACTCATAGCGTTCCGTTTTCAACACAAGATGCTGTTTATAATGTGTGAGCTGATGTGCTTAAAGGTATTTCTGATTTAAGGTTTTGGCCATTACTTACTAGAACAAAGTCTAAGTGAGAAACCAATGGTAGAAGACTCTTTTGGCCGGTCAAAGTTCAACCAGGAAGTTGGTTTTTGAACTGAAATTGATGGTTACAACAGACAGTTTGGGACATCATTTTACCATTTGTCTAACCCAAGGGTTTGGGTACAACCTTTCTAAATGTCTGGCTTTTTTTTTGCCCCATCTTGACTTCTATGGTTACAAGACTTGCTCAGCACAGTAAATAAAAACTTGTTTGTTGGCAAATAAAAGCCCTGAAACGTAGGTGAAGTACATCATATAATGGATATTTTACATATAATTGGAAACATAATTGTGCTGAACGGTGTGTGTCTCTTTCAGCATTCACCGCTTTGCATTCTGCATAATCCACGATATGTCAACAGATACAGCACGGTACATATTTTCAGTTTGAATTTTTATCTGCAGCAAACATAATTGACTCATTAACTGGAAAATTAAGTCCTCAGGATCAAGAACACACACCACCCACCCCTTCTCAGAGTGTTTTTAAAAGACCAATTCTGACACAGCTGATGTTCCTGTTTAATTCAGTCAGGGCACTGACTTTGAAGCTGACTCAGAAGTTATACTGCAGCTCCCCCTAGTGTGAAGTCTAGGCTACTGCACAGAGTTAACAATATTATAATGTGTGATTATTAGGGAAAGCAAATATAAAAAATGGAGCAGTCATGACACAGCACAATTTCAAATGACATGATTTTAGTTCTACATTTAGTTTGGTCTGAATGTGACACATAGTGCAGCACATTTCCTTTTCCATCTGTCAGCCTAGGTTGTTTTCCCCAATAAATGAGGAGAGAATGCAAAAGGTTTTAACATGAGTTAGTAATAACACCTTCATATCTTTCAATCCTGTCCAAGCTCCAGATTGGGTGATCAGATGTGGAGATGCTACATTTTTTAGTTTTAGTTTTTGATTGTGAAGTTATTGGTATTGATTTTTTAGGTACATTTCTTGTCTCTTTGCCAGAATTATATAATAACTATACTCTGGAAATCAAAAATAACAAAACAGTGTCAACTCGTGGTCTGCTTGTTTCCATGCTGTGTAAGTAGTGTGGGCTTGTGTGTTTGTTTATCCTGTCCTCTTTCCAGGTCTCCATTGTGGAGAGGAGTCCAATCTGTGTGGTAACACCTGAAGTTACTTGACATCCTTCTGGATCCATATTCTTTATGCATGTTTCTGTAATTCTGTCGTCCTGGTTGATTTTACTATGTTGGTCTATGGGAGGGGGATCCCTCCTCTGTTTCTCCTTATCCAAACCAAGGGTCTAAGGACAGAGGGTGATACTGGACTATATAAATAAAATGGACTTGACTTATTTTGAAGCTATCACCCGTTTTGCACCATCTCAGCAAGTTTGCTTATTTCACAATTCATATTTTCCTGAGCACTTTAAAGAATTCTCATCTTTGTTGAGCCTTGCTGAGTTTGAAACTTCACTCTTAACCTTGGGAACAGCAGTTTAACAGGACAACCTCAGAAAATGCCAAGAAAATTGTTAAAAAAGCTCAGAATAATGGAAAGTTCTGTTCCATAGTTCAATGACAAATGAACAAATTCCATCCACTGATGATGACTGCATGATAGGGTTGAAATCGGCAGAAGCAAGTGTACCTTGAGTTGAGATATTTTTGTCAAACTGCTGTTTCCAAGGTCAAGAATAAACTTTAGGCTACAGAAAAATCACGTAAGGAAAACTTGAATGAATGAGTGGGGAAATATGACAAATGCAGATGCTTTCACACAGGACAGCAGGGGTCACTGAATGGTTTTATTAGAATGAAAATTATGTGAATTCATGTATCACCTATGGGGGAAATTGAAAGGGTGCCAGAGACTAAGGTTTGTGTTGTATTTGCCTTAATTGATTCCCATCTGTATATGGTCATACTTTATTATGTATATAAAAGTAGCTCACATATGTGTAGCACATTCTATTAATGTCTGTTTTTACAAAGGTTTGTCATGTGGTGTTTCAACCTGCCAATGCCCCTAGGTCCATTAGGAAATGATTTTCACAGTTTGGTTTGGAAGAACTGCCCAGAGCCTTGATTTTAACCCCATCTAACACTTATAAAATGAACCGCAGACTACAAGTCAGCCCTTATCTCTAACATCAGTGGCCGACTTCTCTAATGCTCTTACGGCTGAATGGGAGAAAATCTCTGCAGCCAGGTTCCAAAATCTTGTGAAAGACCTTCCACCACTTCCATGGTTTTGGAATGACATGTTCAGCAATTTTTAGTTGAAGAGGTCACATTTTGTGACAGCAAAGCAAGAATGTGGAATAGAACATTCCAGTCCTGCCGTTTCCAAAGAGAGAGTCATTTTCTGAGCAGTGTGTCACTGTTGTAACGGACAGATGTAGAATTATAACACCGTGTTGGAAAGTTGATTTCAACAAAGCATGTGAAAAAAATCCCAAGTCTGCTCTGTTTTTCTCCACATAAATCGAATATTAGCTGTAGATAGGGCCTTACTTACTATTTAATCATCCCACCATGTAGTCTTCAAAAGGGTCACAATGATGATACCCAAGATATGCAGAAAACATGACCACCAGCTACTTATCCTGCACCGCCACCTAGAGGAAATATTACAAAACAGCAGCCAGTAATGCAGAGCTGAGTCACATGAATGCATTGAAAGAGTGACTACAGCTTAATTAAAGTTTCATATGATAAGAAAAAACAGAAAAAACAAAGCCTGTGAAATCAAACAACATGCAGAAACAAATACACCAGCGTTCAAAATAGGTTGTGGTTTAAATCAGAGTATCTTTTCCTTGTGCATGAACACAGCTAATATTTAAATGATAATTCTGGAAACATTATTTTCCTTAATAATTTTCTGTTTCACTGCTTCTGCTCCACCATTTAGCCGTTTTTTATTCAACGTATCTTCTTCCCTTTTTCTTCCATTTGCAGATCAGAAAATTGGTTATAAGTTAGTCATATTAAAAATAATAACTTCAGTCAATTTGCACTTCACACTTTTATTTCTTCCTGATATTTAAGCTTCATGGTGATGAATTATATTTGATCAGGAACAGTTCAATGGAATATGGATGTGTGGATATAAATTAGTTTGAAGTGGTAAGGCCTTTCATTGCTACTGTATATGCCCTATTCTCCATTTTTAAATGTTCCCTTAATGGAAAAATAAATGTAATTATTTAAAAAGGTACATTAACCACGATCACCTAAAACTGCTAGAGGTAGATTTATGTTTTCTAATTGATCCAGATGCACATTACAAGGCTGTTAAGAAAATAACCAGTATTCCCCAATTAAATGGTACAAAATCAATGTTCTTCTTTTTTAAATTATGCGTGCAATTGCTGTTAATCACATGGTTTAATGTCCAGAAACACAGGACTTTTCTAATTGCTAAAAGCCCATATAATGGGATGTATGTTCTAACATATTATAGTATTCAGGTGTTGCTTTTAATTGTAGTTACTTGGTGTTTAGTGCCAAAGTGCCTTTTTTATTTTATAACCTATAAAACGAGGTTTGTGTAAAATAACAAATAAAATAACTTCTGAGCTTTATCTTTGCCTAAAGTAAGTGTCAATGAAACCCCCTTAGTGCACCGCTGCACTGCTGAAAGTTAAATGAACAATAAAACTATACGGGTAACCTTGTGCCCGGTAGAGGTGTCTCAACTTTTTTGCCACTGCCCCTTGAAGTAGAGGGTTTTATAGTCCTCTCTTTCAGTCCAGTCGAGTTACTGTTCATCATAAATGTAATTGCTATTAAGAAAAAGTACGATAGGTGTTTAGAATAATCCTAAAATCCTGCCATCACACTGAAATTCATTGCCTATTCATTTCATAGAGGGAGGTAAGATGCACTCAGTTCCTGTCATAAATTCATCCCTCCTCCTTCACCTCATGTAGTTCAATCTGATTAAACTTCGACCTCCAGCATAATGAGGCTCCAGCGTCCAAACGATTTGAGAGAAAGGATGCGACTGACCCCCTGTCAGGAAATAGTGATTGTTGTCATTTCTTGTTTGTAGAGCTGCCCGTCAAAGAGACGCAGCAGAAGAGTAAGAGGGATGCTGTGAGTGTGGGGACAGTGATAGATGATGTGCATTTATATATACAGAATGCATCAAAAGTTACCATAATAACAGATGAGGGTTGGCGTTCATGTTGCCTCACATTCTAAAATGTCTTCATTCAGACTCTAGGACTCTACAATTAAACTACAATTAACTGCAGGCGGTGGAATGGAGCATCTGTTTTACGTAGATTTCAGCAAATAAGGGTATTGAGTGAAATGAAAAAAGCTAAGAAATGAGCAAAAGAGGGAAGACAAAGGACAGAAGTAGACAATGAGATAAAATAAAGGTAGCAAACCACAACTCAAACAGCATATTTCCAGAAAAGCAGCCCCTCCTGACATCCCTGGGTACTCCTGCAATGACATTGCCTTTTAAATGTAAGCACACTAATTACTCATATTGCAGTCAATCAGCAGTTGAAGAAGTGTTTGTATGTAGTGACTGTACTTCTAACTTTATCGAAGGGAGTGGGTTCTTGTGTGTGAATGTATGCAAGTCACATAACTCCCATTTACAGTAAATTATCTTTTAGTGTTACCTCTTTATCTTAAAGTGCTGCAATCGTGTCATATTTGTCTCATTTGGAGGGAAAATGTCCTTTTTACTTGCTGAAATGTTGCCTTTTTGGAGAAAAATAAATCTGCCATCAAACTCATTAACATGACACTTTTCAGTTCGTTATAGGCCAGAAGTAATTGCATATACTAAAATGTTGCAATATAAGTCATCCAGTACACTTGGGTGAGGTATATTTTCGTCCTGGTATCACCATGGTAAAATGTGACATTGCCATGCCTAGGTGAGCCAAAGCGTGACACTGCAACGTTTTCAACACGTGCCCATTCAGTGGTCAAATTAGCAATAATAAGTGGTTTATAATAAGTCCTGTGTTTGTTTGAGCAATCCATCCACCCCACCTCCATTCTCCCTTTATACTACTGCTGGTACTGCACCTTCATACCCGCTGTGTACTTTTCACGTCTAGGCAAGGTACAAATGTGACACTGACAGAGTATCCTGTAGTGAATGGGTGGGTTCATTACATGTGCTGATATAATGTAAGTATGTATATATAAAATTAGTTGTAGTAGTAGTAAAGTACATACTCTTGAATTAGGATTTGTAACTCTTAGCTATTCATGAAGGAGATGTCAGTGGAAAACTGCTGTGGAAATTTTGTTGACACTTTTTGGCCAACACATAATGAGATATTATTGGTTTATCAACTAAATAGATAATACCTATATGCAGTATTTTATACTGTAACAGACCTGGTAAAATGTAAAGCCTACTTATAAATTATATTATAACTCACACTATATTCAGAAATGTTGGATCAGATAAAGAAGTTGGGGATATATAATTCAGTCCATGATGCCAGTACACATGTTGTCAGCTAAGAAGCTGATAAGCCCATCAGTCATTTCAGCTCCCTGTGAAAATGATTTGTGTGAGGTATGTGGCAGGCAGATAGTTAGTGTGGATGGGATTATTTTTTGTTGGCTACAGCCTACAGTAGCCTGTGCTGTTCTCTTAATCAAATTGTCAGCAGAGGCCAGGCAGCATGTCGCCATCTTCTTCCTGTGGAATACAATTCCTATGCTTTCAAGCCAACAAATGAGCTACAATTTACCTATTAGAAAAAGTTTAAATACATAATGCAAAGGATTGTGTGGTTACAGGAGCATAAATGAGCAAAAGAATATTCAGGTGAAGAGAGAAGTCACATATCTAAATAAAATGTATGAAACTTTTGGCACATCTGTGTCACTTAGCATCCAATGGTAATCATTTCCAACCTAATTACATTACAGAGTGCAGAAAGATTCATTAGTCTCCATGTCTGCAACATTTATCATTTAATGAATTAAATACATTGAGAGTTAATAGTTTTGTGTTTTGGAGATGTATTATTGCATGCCAGTGTTCATTATATTTTGCTTTATGGTGAGGGCAAAATTATTCCATAAAAATTCTAGTCAATATCTCAATATTCTTTCCCACAATCACACAGAACACTCCCTGTTGTCTTCCTCAATCCTGCATCTTGCTGAGACACTGCAAACAGCGTCCAGTGGTGTTAGAGCCAGGAAACACAAACAGTCAAACAAAATTAAGTGTAAATCATTTGTGTGTGACTGCAGCACAAATAAATGAAAATAATAATGTGCCAGGCTTGTGGACGTGGATGTATTATCAATGAGAAATTTGTGTTTGGGTGCAACTCTGATACCAGCATTCAAAGTTTGACTCATGCTGTGTTTGTATCAGAACATTTCTATTTCGGAGGTTATTTCATAACTGACCACATAGGCAGTTTACAATGAGTTCTACTAGTCAGGACAAGCTGTGGTTGTTGATAATGTTTTTTAGGCCTGCTAACTTCAGATGGGAGATGGATGGATTTTTTTTCATAATTTCTGACGCAGCGAACATTTAAGCCACATGACTGATCAGCTAAATCCATTTCAACAGTCTCCTCATCGCTCCCATGGCTCTATTATACATCCATGATTGCTGCACCCCGATCTGATGTAATCCAATGTAACCTTCTTCAACAAAATAAATACATAAAACAAACAGTAATGTCATATTTCCATCCTGTTTTCTGCATTGTTTATGTCTATTTGTGGTCCGACTGACACTATTTGAGTTACATCATCTTGGTGCACGCTCTTCTTCTGTTTCTCCGACTGGATAATTGGCGCCACCCACTGCTTATCTTAATGAACCAACTTCTAATAATTGCATAACGGTAGTGGATTGAAACATGCATTCATTAACATTTTCTTTTAACAACTTACTTGAAATTCGGTTAAAATTTGCGATACACTAGGATGGAAACACAGCTACTACTCTCACCAGTATCCCTGTGGCGATAATAGACATCCAATGGAGCATCCAGTGGGAAAAAAACACCAGCCCAGATAGTTCTGAACATGTTCAATCCCAAAAAAAACAACTAAATCAAGTTATTTCTTCTTTAATAATTAATGTAGCCATTTTAGGTGTTGAAACAACTTGTGTAAGGCTTGTATTCCTTTGGCCTCCTTTGACTAAGTTGTAATGCCATTTCCAGGTGAGCATCCTTACTGCAAATGCAAAGTACCTCTATTCTTTAATACTTAATGGTTTTTGTAAGGTACTTTCATAATGCATTCTTTCTCAGGCTGGAAAGAAAGAGAGAAAAGTTACTGTAGACTGTTAAAGCCATTAAAGACACTACAAATCTCTTAAATTTTAAGCATCAAAATGAGGAAAGATCAATAGCTTTGTCCTGAACTTTCAAGAAGACATTAAAGACACTATCTTTCATATGACCTCAGTGTCTCTTCAGTGTTTGCAAAGGCTCATTTCATATCTCATCAGGTCAGCCCCTTGTCTTGCAGTCAGCACTTAGGTTTGACCAGCTCCTACTGCTACCCAACACCATAATAAACCTGGGTGGCGATAATAAGGGGTTGAAGGAAGAGATTATTTTTTAATTAATCACTCCCCAAATGATAATGGTTTCCTGAAGACTGTCATTAAATACTTTAATGATGACTTTGACCATTGCCATCCACAGGGCACTGCGGAACAGTCCCTGGGGAGCGCTGTCATAATGGCCTAGTTCGAGGAATGTCATTAAAAAATTTGGCTATGTAGCAAACAGGGGTGTATCCAGTGGTAGAAGTACTATTCAGATCCTTTACTTAAAGAAAACTACCAATACCACAACATGAAAATACTCCACTACAAGTAAAAGTTCTGAATTCAAAATGTGTCCACACTGGTCCCTTACTTTACTTTCTACTGTTTGTAGCGTCGCTGGCCCTTTGAGAACCATGTTTCTCTGAAGAGTCAACTTTTCAAAAGAGGTTTCTTTCTTTCTGAACCCTTAAAAGGTACACTTCAAAGTCCAAATTCAGAATCACCACATTCAGAGATACGTGGTACCTCAAATTTGTACTGGCAAATGTTTACATTCCACCACTGACTGGATCATAATCTTATGACATGTAAATGTAAATGTTAAAAATGTCAAATGATATTTCGCCTTTTGTAGAGTGAAATATTCTGGTTAAGTCAGATAACATTCAGCATTTAATTGTTCAATACCAATCAATATCAACATTTTCTACTTCCTCAAAGGATAATTTGATTTCATTTACAACTTGGGTCTAATTTTCATAGTTTTTTTCTTTGGCTGTTGTTTCTATTGGTTTTGTTTCTGTATTTATCTGCTGTATGTACTCAAAGTAACTGTTGAGATCTGAGAACACGGTGACATAGGCAGTCAATCAGATGTAGACAAGCCAACAGTTTAGGATTTTACTTCCATTTTGAAAACTCAAAGAGCATAATTGTACAGTCAAGTACGGTAGGTAAACTGTGACAGATGGTTACATTGGACAATTTGAGTCATAATTTGATCATTTCCCATCTTTTGTCTTCCTAATAAACGTGGTTATCCTGACGGTTTGTTTACAAGCTGTCTCATCATCTTGCCTCTTCTGACTTCTTTTGATGTCACTGAGACCTCGGCAACCGACGTGATGAATTTAATGTCATTACCACAAGGGATGATGGCTGAATCTATTAAAATTAAATTCAAGTTGTAAGAAAATGGAATGATCCCTTAAGCCCTATTGCACTGGCTGAAAGGCAGAAAAAGCAGTGACGCATTACATCAATCACATTTTACCGATGCTATGTATATAATATATATATTATTATATGTAATATATACCTCTCGTCTACCTGACTTCAATGTTTTGGACTTTGGGGTAGAAACTAAAAAGTGTCACATGCAAGGTGACAAAGAGAGAAACATCTGAGAATCAAATCTGTAACCTTGTGACCGTAAGGGTACAAGTTAACTACTTAAGACACAGTGACATAGAGACAAAAACAAATACTTTAACCTTCTCTCTGTCCTTCCATCAACTCCTGAAGAGAAAGTAAACACAGCCAAGGAAAGCTATAAATGTCCCATGGAGACTGACACCAGGAAACAGAATAGCAATATCTTTTCTTGTAAATAACCTGGACGCCCTTGTCAGCCTGACTCTGATCAGCACCTTGAGGGACGTCTCACAATGTGTCTGCGTCCTGGCCAGACGCCTACATAATAGAGGGCACATCAGACCAGGAGACTGGCAGCCATTCGGTGAAGTGGAACTAAAAGAGGAGGAGGCAGAGATGGAGGGAAGGAGAGGGGTTATTTTGAAGTGTGGGCAGAGTGAGTTACTGACTCACATTCAGCCTCCATGACAGCTTGTTGACAAGCTTCAGCTGCAGGCCGAGATTCCCCCGCTGCTCCGGGGGGAAGCTGCTGGCTGAGCGTGGCTGGAATCAACAACACTTTGAATTTCATCACTTCCTTGCCTGCCACAACGTTTGTTTGATGCTCACAGGCTGCATCTCAGGCTTATGTAGCAATTTTTCAGTGAAACCGCCTATATTAGCGGATTTGCTTACAGAGATGAAGTGAGTTTGTGTAGCGATTTTAAATAGAGTTGAGCTATGGTAAAAATGTGTACACAAACTTGAGTTACTGACAGCAATTTTCCTTGACGGTGCTGACCTTAGAAGGAATGGAGAAAAACAAAATTAATTTTGACTATCTATCACAACCTTTCCTTCTTTCAAATGAATACATTTGCCTAACCCTAACAACAAAACTAGTCACAACCACTGCCACTGCACGACCCGCAAGTAGTTGCTATAGCACCATTCTGAGAGGACGTGCAAATAAATATTGTAGCTCCACTTTCTGGTGTTAACACAGTTTTTTTCCAGGTGTCAGATGAGATCCATTATTTTGAGTCCTCAAGTGGCTTCATGTGGGAGACTTCCCATGTCCCTTATTTCTCGTCTCCTTGCTCCTCCGTCACCTTGTGAACCACAAATCAATCAGATCTGTCAACATCAAGGACATTTCAACCATGTACTCTTCTTAATGGGATAAGAAAAGATGACACACAAGACAATTCTATAGGAAAGTCTTGGAACGTTCAAAACATATCAATATAAATAAAGGATAACAAAGTAAATAACATTTATGCACAGGCACTAATGAGGTTATGGGAAGCAGCTGCTGAGGCAGGCAGCAGGGAGGACTGAGTGTATGAGCCACAAGTGTACAGGCTAGAGGAACACACTGAGGGCACCTCGTGGACAGGTGAATTGTTTGCTGGCTTACACTCATGGTCAAGGGTTGACATGGCTGTATCAGAGCTCTGATGTGGTGCCGAATGGATGTGGATGAGGAGAGCAGAGTGCAGACGGTGGATGTCTGCAGTTCTGTACATACGACTCTGGGTGTCTATTTCTGTAATATTCCTTTAAATATGAATTACTCAGATGCAGGTAGCAACTGATCTCCTCATATAACATTTCTTCAAGACACAGAGATATAAGCACACTTGGACTGAATTGTACATGACTGTCCTGACTTGTCTGTGCCAACACAAACTCCAAAGCAACAAAAGGGAAATACAAGTGAGAGGAGGAGACAGTAATACAAATGAGATGCAGGGGCAGAGGCTGCCACTATCAACTTTAAAGATCCAGTGTGTAACATTTAGGATGCTCTACTGGCAGAAATGGAATATAATATTGCTAGATATGTTTTCAATAGTTTATAATCTGAATATTGGAATTGTTGTACTTTTGTTACCTTAGAATGAGACTTTTTTATCTACAGACAACGCAGGTCGATTTCATTAGCCCAGCAGAAAAACCAAACACTGGCTCTAAAAAGGGGTGTTTGTGTTTTTCAAGCATTTCGCAGACATGGTATTTTCTCCTTCACGCTTGGAAGGGGAGGGTGAAGTTATGGGGTTGTCGCAACTACACTGCTGAATGCCAATAAATCCTACACACACTTTAACTTTAGCTCGGCTGCCGACATTTTCCCCTTAGGAACAATAAGGTTTCTAACATTACCATGACACTAAGATCCATAAAGTGATAGTTTGACTACGGAAAAATACCTCATAAAACCCCACATCAAAATACCCAGTGTATTACGTATAGTAAAACTGTACCAATTAAAGTTTAGGCCACAGTATATTAGAATAATTCCACCACTTGACCTTGTCGTCAGACAGCACTTTCCCATGGGAAACTGAAGCGTTGCAGTGATCTACTATGTTCTCTTAAAAAAGTCACCAGGCTTCATTGACAAAAACAGTCCTTTTACTTTGCAGAATACAGAAGTTACTTGTCTACCACTGCCTCTATCAGGTTGTTTGTTTGGGAAACTTTTTAGTTTGAAACCAAATGTTAGCTGGGATGTGGATCGAAGGAAGCGCTACACCGGCAACTATCATTTTCTGCGAGGTAAAATGACTGTTTTCATCTGATGAGTCTGGTGGATCCATGGAGAGCGATACAGGGTTTCAGAGTCCTGTCGGGAAGGGCAGTCTGACAGCAAGGTAAAGTGGGAAAAATATTCTAATAGCGTCCACTTAAACTGATATTGATTTCTTTAGGTCTTTTTTGAGTCTTTTTTTTAGATGGCTAAAATACCTTTTGTTGCTGCTACCATCAACAGCAGTACATTGCTGAGCTTGTATTACGGTTACTCTTGTAATATGGAGTATGGTTAAATACCTCATACAACCCCACTTTTAAAAAAATCAAACTAACCCCTTTAAGGATTCAAATTGTAATTATGTAATAAATTACATGATCTAACTATTGAGTGGAAGTGTGTGCACTGTTCTGCCTGTTTTTGTCCTGGGTTAGCAGAACCCATATAATAAGTGCGATAATGCACAGGGAGGCAGCCATTCTTGGGAAATGAGCCCCTTCAGAGTAAACAAGACTTGCTGTCTCAGACAAAAGAAATCTTCGAGTGCTTGTTTTGTGATGACGAGCAACCTGATACACGTCATCGCTCATTTCTTTTAGTGAGTATTTTAAAGTTTGAACAATATCAAACAAGTCAGTAATGCGCCTCATACATATAAAGATGAGCAAACATCCTACTTCTTCATCTGAGACTTCAATCCCACTGTTTATATCTTCTTCATATAAACAGTGGGGAAGCATCTGTCAGACGCCTCTCACTGTAATTTTCTGCTTAGTAAGCACACTGTACTTGAATCACTAAAACTAGTGGCCCAGAGTTAATTCATGTACAATGCAAATTAGGTCCTTCTGCCACACCGCAGTGTAGCAGTTCTAGCATGTCACATTTAAGACTTTGATTTGTTCTTGTCTGTGTCCCAGGCTTGCTTGTTCTTTTGCTTGACAGCTTTCTTAATCCATCTCATTTTTTGCATGTATTAATCATCTCAAGACAAATCAGACTGCTTGAAGAAAAGCTTTCCTCTCACCTCCTGTGGATTAGCCTCTTTATTCTGTGTCAATCAATGATACAGTTGCCTCTTGCTGTTAGAATTACATTCCCATTATAACACTATAGTACTTTTGATTTCATTATTGATATACCACACCATTGCAATTGTCTGATTTTTGCATTTCACATTAGTTTGATCTCATCTGGGGTAGCGCCTGCAGTTAATGGTGGTTACTGTGGTCTATATACGAAACGCTAAAGGTTAGAAATACTAAGAGAGTCATTTTTATGTCCAGGCTCTGAAAGGGTCAGGGGTCATGGTCCTAGAACTTCTGTTGCTTGTTACTTTGCCTGTTGTTGATGCTATCTCTGTTGTTCGTTGTGAACTGAATATACTTTTAAAGGGCACTTCTTCAGACGTCCTGGCACAGGCAGGGAAAAGCAGCCACAGAGAGAGAAAGTCTGGTGAGCTTGTATAGAACTTTTATAGTCTGAAAAACCAATTTACATGCATTTCCGAGTGTATCTGTGAGACAATAATGACTGAACTACAAAACACCACAAAATATTTTGCAGGTTTAGCACCGTGACAGTGCAGTATACGTGAGCTCAGTAAATTTCATGGAAATCTGTTGAATAGGTGTCTTGTGTGCAGATTTGACCCTCTGTCCTGAGGGTGGCACTATGGGAGAGCTCATGCACTGTCCAGTAGGTTTGTCCTGTGAGGAGTATGAATGTGCTCAGTAAATGTAGCTGCAATCTGCTCATACAACACTCACAAGCTGTGCCCCACTTCAGGGGCCACTGTCTGCCTGTCAAGATCAAATATGTCTTTTGAGGTTCAAAAGGCTGTCAGAGAGCATCCAGGATGTACACAGATTTTATGAGCCAGAACTTAAAGCCATCTGGATGTCTTTGTTTAAATATTACTTACAAAGGGACTATGGACTTCTGGTTTGGGCATACAGTATCTGTGCAAACACAAACTTCAAAGCAATGCGATGCAAGTAAGACACAGAGGTTGCTAACACACATCCCCCCCTTACAAAACCACATTTGTCATTTCTACACTTTAGCTTGTGTACGGATTGAACAAACCAGTTATAATGTAATGTTAGCTTTGGACGGAAACAGGCTATCTATTTCCCCTGTTTCCAGTCTTTGCGCTAAGTCAGCTCCAACTCTAAGCAAGAGAGTCAGTGGACTGTAAATGGATGGTAAATGGCCTGTACTTATATAACCACTTTCTAGTCTTCCAACCACTCAAAGCGCTTTTACATTACATGTCACATTCGCACACATTCATACACTGATGGCAGCGGCTGCCATGCAAGGTGTCAACTACTCATCAGAAATGGAAAAAAAGGGCATTCACACACACTTTCATACACCAATGCACAGCATGGGGAGCAATTTGCTTATTTGACACTTTGACATGCAGCAGGAGGAGTCGGGGATCGAACTGAATCTTCTGATTGATGACCCGCTCTACCTCTTGAGCCACAACCACCCCAGTTTGTGAGGGAATGACAAAAACTTATGGCTACGTTTTTTTTTTAAGATGCTTGAGCTACTACAACAGAACTCAAAAACTAAGGTCAACAATAACACATGGATATTTTTCTTGAGAAGTTTATCTTATCTCAAACACAGCCAGCCAAGTGATGATCTTGAATCAGGGAGATGTTTGCTCGTATGCAGCATAGCCAGCATATCCATTGCAGTAGGTTCCCATACCCACCCTGAGCCTGACACTCCCTGCCCCATAGCCACCTGAAGAGTATCCTCCACTCCTGCTGCTGCTAAAGCTCCTGTCTCCACCCCCAAAGTTCCATAGCTTCAGTCGCCATTGTATAGTGAATACTTACAATACAAATATTTCTTAATGTCAAACTATTTCTTTAACACTGTCCCCGAAGTAGACAACATACTGTTTATAACTGCCTTCAAAAACTTTAGCATTACATTGAAAATTATTCTAAAAAATAATTAAATAATATTCACTTTAGTACTAATGCACCCTCTTACTAAATATGAGCTAAATCGTTCCCTTGTGCAACTCCTGAGTAAAATGTATTTCATACAAAATGATTTAAATTAAAATTATCATGAAATTCTAAGATTTCTAACAAATCAATTCACTGAATTTGGCTTCTGGGACACAGCACCTGAGCTGACTGTAAAGCTCTATTTGCTGTGAAAAACTGTGACAGTGTGAACCGAAGCACACAACGGAGAGGAGAACATGCGTTTTCAGATTTAACCAGCTTACTGTGAACATGGTCTCAGTCTCTTCCGTCATGCCTGGAAAAGGAACTGAGCTCATCATCCACACCTATTCAGCATGTGCAAAAGCATGTGTGTGTGTGAGCGAGAAAGTGAGGTAAGCGTGTCAGAACCTGCTAAAATTATACCAGTTTAGGAGAAATAAACTTACAAACATTTGTAAGCCAGATCATTACTATATATTTATACAATTAGTTTAACATTTCCGGCCATAATCTCACAGATGGAAGCTTTGCATCATTGAGTCCTAAGCAGAGCACATCCACCAAATGTCTGACTGAATGCCTCAGAGAACTGGTGCTAAATCACTTAGATGACCTGATTCTGCTGCAGCTTTTTAGGTCTTGTCTTACCTTACCAAAGACGAGAGAAATCATTTTGTTTGAGCCATATTTCCCCATATATACACACTGATTTATGTGGTAGTGTCTTTCTGATTTCTTAATAAACCAAAACATTTGTTTCCTACCTCAGAATGGCCGTGATGAGTGATAAAGCAATTAGCCTTCTTCATAAGCACACCAAAGTACATGTGTTCTGAAGGCAAACCATTTTAATGTCGGTCCAAATGTTCAGCATTGTTAAGATAAAATCAAATTACCATTTCCTTTTTTCTGACCTTTTTTGCCTATTTACTTTACTAGCCAAACTAATGCTTAAGTTGGTAAGTGCATGTTCAATGAACATTGCTGGTGTGTTGAAGTTGGACTGCACTTTCCAAGAGATAATTTAACAAAAAAACTTTGGAAGTTTGGGATTTTTGCCAGATTTCTTTTCAATGTTTGATATTTATGTGTAATCAAAGTCCCCTACACTTTACACAGCTGTGTGTGTGTTCAACAGCTCATTTACCTAAAGAAATGCCACATCAAAAATATACACATATGGTAAAAAACCTTTTAATAAAAGGCCCTGGTAGCACATTTGTTCCAGACATGGAGGAAGTAAGAACAAAAAACAGAACAGAAACGTTACAAGTTAAATGAAGTGGAGGATAAACTAATTCAAAATCTTTTTTTGTTTGTTTGTTTCCTTTCTTTTGTAAGCTCACAAGTAGAGACTTTCCATTTTCTGTTCGACTATGTTTCTGAACTGCTGTTAGAAAACAGACCCACTGTAACAATGTAGTTTCTTGTTACTTTAGATTCCACAGTCGTTTCTAGAGTTGTTTCCTTTGTTTCATTTGGGCTCATTCACTCCCTCAAATACTTTTCAACTCTTGGGTTTATCTCTAAGTCTATTAATTTTAATATTCCCAGAATCCTTCATTGGTTTTATAGGATACTGAAGTCACCTTTTGAGTAGTGCTTCATAAAACTGTGTTCATCCAGTAAATACAAAGCTCCTTCTGGATGACAAATTGACATAACTGTGAGGCAATGATGTACCTCTCAATGTGAAGTCACAGTCCCTTCAAAATACAACTTCCTTATAAACGCATTAAATCTTGAAACCATGTTCTTTATTGTACTGCTGTACTAAACAAATGCTGCACACATGTAAATAGGGGCCATTAAAGATTAGCATGGATTTGTTATCAAGGCAAGCTCACATTTCCCAGGGGTCTTGGGCAGACAACTACTATGGGCCATAATAAAGATTGTCTGTATGCATAGTGTACAAGTACATATACTAGATCTTATATTATATTATGTTGCTGGTCTTGCCATCAGTTCTTAGAAATGGCATTAGTTACTGTTAATTGTTTAAATTTTGTGTCTTTAAATATAGTGTATTGTATTTTAGCTCCTGGTTCAGACACTGGGTTACTGAAGTTGTCGTCTTAGTGAAGTCTACCTGGGCGTTACAGTCATACTCATTAGGCAAGTTGGTGCTGAGCAAAGGTGCAAGTACTATTACAGGTTACATTTTTCATCATTAAAGTTCCATAGACCTGACAAAGAAAACAATATTTGTGTCCGATGTGAATTTTGCCAGAACTGGAAACCAAACTGGCTGGTAAAGTGGTAAAAAGGCTTTGCAGTCCAGCAATGTTTTTTTTTTTTCAATGTAAAAAGTAAAATACCAGTGATTCTGTACTGTACACGTATTTTACTATTATAGCTGTAATTTGGGGGCTGACGTGTAACCTTAAACAACTTGTCAGCATCATTAATAACTCTTGTTTCTGCTTTAAATGCATACGCATTCATTCAGGTTGTTATATGTTCCATTTGGTTTCTTGTTTGGTTAAATGTGAAATGTGGCAAAGATGTTCCGCTGTATTTTTGGTTCAGCTGGCTCAAATATGTAGTTTTTAGTACATTTGCTTCTAAACCAAGTTCCTTTCAATATGCACAAAAGGTCTTGAATAATTTCTGTCCTGTATTTCGCTGCCAATTGTAAAAAACATCTACAAAGTTATTCACATTTTTACATTTAAAGGTACTCTATTATATTTGATTGTTGGACTTTACAAGAGTTGCAGGGAGTATTCTTGGCACCCCTCTGGCTGTCAGAAATCTTGGTTATACTTTTTAATTGTGACCAGAGTGTTGAACCACATGTCAAAACAGTCATGTTCTCTCAAACTCAAAGTTATTGCCAACAACCAAACTATTTATTTCTTTTGGTGAACTGGATTTTTCCCCCCCTCCCTTCTGATCTTCTGGAACTTTCTTCTTGCTGGCATTCATCAAAGGTCACTGTTTCGCCTCGTCCTATTTTTGCTAACGTTACATGACAACACCACAGTCTTGGCTTTACTCCACAGATGTCCTGTCAGATATTGTAGTTGTGTAGAGATTGTAGTTATTAGCTTTATAGCACACTTAAGGTTTGGCTCATTCCTGGATAATGGACAATCCCTTGGTTGTCTGTTCAGATCTTTGAATCCTTAGATTGCCATTCCTTGCTAGCCTGCACGCTCATGTTTTATTTGCTCTGCCAGATGTGCCTGGTCGCTGTTACAATTACAAATATTTCCCCCAGTCTTGGATCCCAATCACAACCGTTTATCTAATATGTGACAGGTTTTATATGATGACTGTACAGAAGAGCACAACCTTATTTGCTGTTGAGGCATTTACAACCAAGGTTTCAACCAACTGCTTCTGTTGAATTCGCTATCATGTCAGTATTACAAAATATTTTCTTTAAAAGAGTAAGATAAGAGAGACGCGTTGCAATACTTCCAACAAGATTTGATAATTTTAATTAACCAACTATGCTGCACGACATGTTGTTTTGCTCTGACTGTAAGTGTATCCAACTGCATCCAAAGGCATTTTGGTCTACACCCGTTGATAACGCCCCTTGGAAATTGAAAATAAACTGAAAGGTCAATGCCAGGCTAATTGCTGTTTTTAGTTGTTCCACTGCACAGCCACTAGCATCTGTCAATTCAATGACAGAGTATAAAGAGATCCAGAAAGACATATGACGGGGAAGGGGTTTGATTCTGCTCCAAAAAGTCTTGATCTGGGCTGGCTCAGCTATAATGTCCCATTTTATTTAAGATTGCTTTAACTGTTTAAATGATCCCTTCCTGTATTAGTCATCTTTGATGTTCACAGACTTAATGCAAATAATGATCTGAGGAATCCACAGCCCTGTTTTTAGTCTCCTTTGAGGGAAAGCAGAGATAAACTGTGCACTTTTTAGTTCAAGGAGACTTTGGTATCACAATGCAGATGATGTCCTATTTTTAGAGGAAGTGCACTAATTAGGCTGTGGATTTAAGCATTTCTTCAAGCCCATATGATGAGACTGGTTTCTTCAAGGCTCTGGTTCAGTTTTAGACCCCTGACTGAATAACAGCAACAACATTATCAGTTGAAATGTTCTTTATACAAGAAACTCTGACAGGTTTTCTTTTCGCAAGGTAGGGCAGTGATCCTTGTATTTTCTTGTGGTTGTTTAAAGGGTTATAGTTTAGCATTGAAGTTAGAGTTATTATAATTGTGATTCTGTCTCCCAAGGACTCACAACACTCTCCCATTCTCAAAAATGTGTTTCGCTTATTGTTACTTCACTTGGATGTTTGACCTTCACTGTGCAGAATAATGTATGAGAAGGCTGCTTTCAAGTTCACCTGCTGAAGTGGGGAAAGTTATATGTGCTTACTTAAAATATGAGTTTAAGACACATACCAATGATTTTTTGTCATCACAATTAGTTTGGACGCCAATCGTGACCCAGTAATGAACTTACACTAAAATTCTAGTCTCTAGTGCTCATTAACAGAAAATTAACTTTCTAGTGAAGTAGAGATGTCTTATGTTCAGTCAGTTTTGAAATGAAAATTATCATATTTATGGAATCTGGATTTTTCATCTACGGAAAAAGAGCTGATGTAATTTGAGGACATTTTTAACAAGGTAATGGAACTTCTTGTGGAAAAACCATATCCAACAGAGTATTTTTTTATGTCTGGGAGGAATTATAAACTGCTCCTTCCTTTTTTCCTTTTATTAACAACCCCATTTCCCACAGCAGCAGCTAAAAAGCTCTGATAAACCCATAGTACATTATCTGGCTGGCACCAAACGGCTGACAGACTAAGTTAGCGAAGTGAACTTAGTGAAGCATTTAGCTAAAGACCCAGATCATTTTTCTCAGAGTGTGGTGGACACACAAACAGACATTAAAGGGTAGTGATTATTGGACTTCGTCAGGTGGCCAGAAACACGACTTCACATAAATGCTGATGTTGCCCCATGTCTGCTGAGTGTAAAAAGACAACACTGAACTGGTTGATTAAGCCAATTACAACCGTCTAAAAGGGGAATCTACAAACGCATTACAGTCCCCTTTCAAGCCATTCGAGAGGGTGAGTATGTTTTCGATAAAACATCACCCTAAAGTGTTGCTAGCCAAATGCTAAGCTTACAAGTGAAGAACTTTACTTTAAACTTTGGTAAATGGATTTGGGTCTGGGGATTACCAGAGACTAGAAACTAATGTATAACTTGTTAACACTAAACAGACGACATAAACCAATCCATGAGGCTTCTGTGTTGTCACTTAGCATTTGACAGTTAGCCTAGTTGTAGTTTATAGTGGGTCAAGTTAAACTGGTTTATTCAGTTTAACCCATAGCTGCTTGCTACATCAAATTAGCTACAGTAACATTATCTCATTTTAAAGTTAGCTTAGCTCTAGTTGATTTTAGTTTAAATTGCAGCTGCTTGTTACATCAAATTAGCTACAGTAGCTAGGCTAGTAGAAAAAAACCAAAACGTTAGCGTTGAAAACAAAGAAGGTTTCATACAAGAAAGGATGCTATTTCAGTAATTACTATTATTGGAATAAGTCAGCAACCTACTTTACATTTGAACTGTATATTGTATCACTTATTGTTACTTTGTCTGGACTTTAGATACAAATTAACATGCTGTAGAAAATTTTACCCCTGCTCGGAAATGTTTAATATAATTTAAAATTACACCTCCACACAGTCCCGATATCTGTACCTGCAATATCAATAATCAGTCAAATACACTACTAGCTTCTGATGATAGAGCAAATCATGTTGAAATGAGCAAGCGTGTAACTTTTCCCAGCGGTTTCATCTTCAATAACTTCCTATCTAGCAGCCCTGATAAGGAGTTAATGAGGTGCAGATGGCGAGACAGGCAGTCGGGAGGGCTGATGAGAGAATGAGGCACAGGTGTGCAGGGCAGAGGACCACAATGAGGGCACCTGGTGTGCAGAGGACCACAATGAGGGCACCTGGTGGACAGGTGACGAATAACACACAGTTGTGTCTGCATTCTTCATTTGACATACTACTCACATGGAAAGGTAAAAATAGTGAGTTTTATGCAAAATGGAAAGAAAAAAATGTGGCACTTATGGTCTCTAAAAGACTTTTACACATTTCCATTCCCCTAGGAACAACCATCAACTCAGAGGATCCCTCAACCAAACGGTGGAGAGCAACAGCAGAGCCGTGACCCAGGTTGGTAAATGCAAATATTTTTATTTAGTATAGTAAAACAGCTAAATGTGATGCTACTTTTGCTAAAGGTGAAGTTGATTGTATGTCTATAGTGTAACCTGCCTAATAGATATTTGAATTCTAAGTCTATCTTTATACAGCTCTTTTTATAGCACGTTAGGTCAATGTAATTACTGCCTTATCATACTGAATGTATACCTATCACACTGAAAGAAGTTCAGCAGAAGCTAATATGAGGCTTGATTAGTCTTGACTAATTGACAAATTGATTGGCTTCTTCACATACTGAGAGGAGTGCAGGTTAGTGTGTGTCTACTTGTGAAGTACTTTTAGCTGCTAACATGTGTGATATTTGTCTCATCACACCGACGTTTGACACACAACAC
>NW_023339763.1:2167836-2174613 GCF_004916995.1 Morone saxatilis | reverse complement strand
AAATCATACCTATGAATATTTTATTCCATTTCTGCCAACAGAGCCCCCCTAAATCTTTCACACTGGACCTTTTTAAGTAGAAGGAGCATACTAAAAAAATGACTTGAAAGATTGTTTTGACTCTTCATTTCCAGCCGCAGGCAGCATGTTTTCAGTGAAAGAAAGCTCTCATAAAACAGACCTAAAATCAGAGTGAATATGGACTCAAAATTGATCAGGTGGACACAAACGCAACCTCAAAAGAATGCTAATGTTGCTACATTTGGCTGGATGTTCATATAAACCACTCCTTGCTAACAGGTTTGCCATATTAACTTTACAAAGTGATTAATATGTCAGTGTTTGCAGCTTCTTCAGCAATTTTACATAAAGCAGTTTTTTCCTCTGGAAATCAACTGCTTGAACTAACTAAATTAAGTCTCAGCACACTCTAGTACCACAAAATGAAAGTTATTTTAAGGAAACTGTAATGAAATAATTTTAAAATAATGAGCTCATAAACTGTTAAATGTTAAATTTCCCCAAATACATTTAGCAAATATGACATTTAGATAAAATAAAACAATGTAGTTTGTAACAAGAGATTTAAATGCTGGTTTGGTGATTTCTGTACTCAGTCAGAAATAATATAAAATATTTATCATTTTACATTTTATTTATTCACATTGTTCTTATTTAATCGGAATCATGCGTTTAATTAGTCCCCGGTTTAAAATAAGTGTCTTGCTCTGTGTTTCTAAACTAGTTCGTAAACCCAGTAATCCGAATTAGAGCCTCTGGTGACCATCTGGTGTCTACACTGGCAGCTCCGCGCACTACTTTGTTACTGCATTCACCTCAGCCCGCCCCCTCGGAGTGTGTGTGTGTGTGTGTGTGTGTGTGTGTCTCTGCCTGTGTGGGTATAGCCTACCGGGCGGAGTAATTCGTGTTGCTATCTTCCGAGTGCATGTGTGTGCGCGAGTGCGTGCTACGGCTGCAGCTTGTCACTCATTGTGCCGCGAACACGGGTAGCGACAAGGACCAAAATTCCGTCCGGTAGCAGTTGTTATCCCTGGAAAGGCTGATATCTGTTTACCCCCCCGCCCCCCCTTTCAGTAGAGACACCTCGCTTCTCTAAAGTGCGTCTGCTCTTCAAGGAGAATATCTGTGACACATTACAATGCTTCAAATAAGGGACCTCATCTGGGGATTGCTATTCATTGGCTGTGCAGGTAAGAAGCGGACTTATTTGTTTCCCACATCAGGTTGTGTGGGGATGAATTGTGAGGCTGTGGCCGGAGCACAAGCTGTGGAATGAAGGCCGAGCTGTGTTGATTGTGGAGCAGCATCCTCTGGTCCCGCTGGCGGCATCCTTGTCACTGACTCCGGACAGCGGCGGTCGGTCGGAGCTGGTGCTCTGCGAAATTCACCACGAATGCAGCAAAAGTTTTTTTTTTTTTGTAAGAAGTGAGAGTTTTGCCTCTCCTTGAGCGTGAAACGGCAACCTTTAATTCCAGTTTGGAGGTGTTCTGTTTGTAGTTTCGCATCAGCAGCCGCTCGCCTCGGCGTATTTTGAATGTCTCCGCGCATTACAGAGGAGCACTCAGCCCCGGGTCCGGTTGGCTCCCTGTCCCTGCGTTAGGGCACACTGTAGCTCCCTGTCATTTGGGGGAAAACTACGCACACGTGCTGTGTTTTTGTTAAAATCCGAGTTAGGCTCGTGAGTGGATTGGTGTGGGTAAAGGTTAGTGGATGCTGGCGGAGATTAGGACCGGGGATGCGGGGACGCGTTTGTGGTCCCCTCAGGCGAGCAGCTACTGCCTATACTCCCCGTGGCTGCTTGTAAACAACCGTGTTCGGTTCCAAACAGCACATAAAGCTAAAGGAACCGCCGTATGCTCGCGTGCACAGGTCCAGCTCGGCTCCCTAGCGGTGCTGGGTCAGCTGTGACGCACCGGGAGGATGGAGCGCGAGGATGCTTTGTTTCGCTCCACTGTAAACAGCTTTATAGGAGGTTTTTTTCTTTTTATCAAGATGAAATTCGGATTTTGTGTCTCATTAGCACGCGCTTAAACTCTTTTTGGGTGGATTAGGCGCGTGCAGCGTTCCGGCTCTGGCCGTCATCGGATTTGGCACGGAACGGTATTCTGCGCGGATGTGTCAGTGTGGGATTTTGGAGTTTAACACGAGAGTGCTCGTATAGGTTATCAGCCTGTGACCTTATGTACGTGGCAGCATAAGCTCTGTTCCCTTTGTTTCCTCTCTTGTCAAATAGCACACTGGAGTTTCCAACTTATTGTCGCGGTGCGTTTTTAGGCGCAAAATGATGTTGACACTCAGGCCCGGGTGATTTGATCGAAGGTTTTTTTTTTATTTGGTTGGTTGGTTGGGGGGGGGTCAACATCCATTGAAGACTACTGAATAGTCATTCAATGTATACAATGGGATCCAATCCCAGAGCTCCCATGGTGATATAGGGCGGGAGGGGACCCCCCCAATAAACCCCCACCTCCTCTGCTCCTCACATCCTCCCTCCCTCCCTGCATCTGCCCCCTTCCCTTCTTTCTGTAGACTGCAACTGTGAGCTCCAAGTGGAGTTGGAGGACCCTCAGGGGTCCTTGGAGAGGGGAAGAGTAGTTTGATTTGATAATAATTTCTTCCAGTAGACATTCTCCCAGTGTGAGTCTGACCTCAGGTTGTGACTTTGCCATTCTTCCTCTGAATTCCACAGGTCTGCCTACAGTCTAACGTTTATCGTCAGAAAAAAAGCCCATAAAGGAATTATGAGGTTTATCAATATTTGAGAGTTTAAAACGTAATAAAGATTTATCACACATCGACATAACATGGACACACTAACAGTGTATTTAACACTTTCCACGCATTTTTTTTTAATGAAGTCATTGTGACCGAGCTGTGTACTGGGCTTGTCTTTTTAAAGTTAAAATAATAAACCATCAGTCCCCTCTGGTGGACAAACATTAAATATATGTGTGATGAGCTGAAATGGGGCCATGTTGTTGGCCTGGATCTAATGGGTCATGTGCTCATGTGTCAGCTCGCGTGACTTGACAGTATCTGCAAACCTGTATAGACGCAACCGAACTGATTGCACCCTAATGGAAATGAATGAAACAAACGCTTTAAGTTTATTAGAGAATATTTTTGAGGCATTTTAAAGCCCGGTATTCCTTTGGCACCATTTCCACCCAGACACTGTCAGCCTGTCACTGGTAGTGGCGTAGAGGGCGGTGTGGTACCAGGGACAGTCGGGATAAGTGTGTATCCTCTTCTATATGATTCATGATCCTGCCGAAATATTCTGTCGCCTCCGCAATTCACCGCACCTCATATGGGAGGGAAAATAAAAGGAAGCAAGCAAGAGGGAGATAATTAGACAACTGTGCCTTAGCTCTGCCCTGTTGCAACAGGGGAAGAAATTCTAAGAAATTGATCACATTATTTGATAGGCCCGGGTATATTAAAAGGGTAATGACAGTATCACACAGTTTGAAGGCTGAGCAATTTAATTACATTTATTGATTTCCAGTCCCTGTTCCAGTTCAGTGATGATTAAATTTTGAGGCTACTAACCAACAGCAGGACCGGGAGTCACACCACTCTCCAAGGAACGACTCAATAATGGCCGGATTAAATAGAATAAGATTTTTCGTAGTGGCCACAGACAGTGGCCTTTGTGTCTGGGTTGTGTGTATTACCGGCTCTGACACGGTGTTCTTGGAGTGCTCTGCCACATGCATGGTGAGCATTCTCCAACCTGAAAGAGTGCAAGGTGATGGAGGCTAATCAGAGGAACAGAACTGTTGGTTCCACCTGTTGTGGAGTGAATGTGAGAGTACCTCAGATTTACTGCTACTGAGGGCTTTGAAAGTATGGCTTTAAGGTTGGCAGAGAAGTGATACTTGATGACTGCTTGCGGTTTTAGGTTTTTGGCCTGAAGCTAGTGATTTTCTGTCACTAGGTGTTGAGAGGTTGATCCAGCTTTTTGGTTTTTTACTTTTTGTTTCATGTCCTTTTGCAGTCAGCTGTGTTCACACAAACATTAGCACCGTTTGACAGTCCTGATACAGAGAACTTGGCTCAACTTTGCTTCAGTGTCATCTGGCAGCGTACTATGTCGGCCACTCAAATACGTGCAAGTGGACGTTCCAGATTGATTAACGTGATTGAGATAATTCCACTGTTTGCTTTACAAGATGGAGGATACAATTATTGTCGTGGTGATTACTTTAAAGACTTGTAAAATCCTTCCTCGTGGTATTTTTAAACCTCTTCAGACTGTCAAACTCATGCACCTATTACTCAAACTGGACTTCCTCAATTGAGTTTCTTTATTTCTTCACTACCTGGAACGACTCGCCCCCAACGTGTTCGTGTTCTTTTTGGTCTGAACTCCCAGTTACTGCTCTGCACCTGCTATTCCATTTCTGCAGTTTCATGAAACTCAATATACTGACTTCAAGAGCAAAGCAGACCCATGTGCTTTTGAATCTGAAGACAAAGTGAACTGTGAAGTTCATTTAATGAGCCCCTGGATCTAAAACAATGTTTTTGTGCATCAAGCGTATAAGACTGCTCCTAAAAAAGAAGAAGTTTAACTTAACATTTGAGGGAGAGAAAATACACAATTCCTAAATGACTAACATATGGGACTTTGACTGCTGTGGTGAGTTCAAAGCCACTATGAAAATAATACAGTCTATTTTTGACTGAGGGGAACTGGAAAAAGCAGCCAAACAAGGGAAAATTATAAGGCGTTTTTAGTCTGCTCTCTGAATAAAACTAGATTCTGGATCTCAGAACTTTGCTCTGTGCTCGCAACAAGATCCATGCTGCATTCAAAGTGACATGTACACATTCTGTACCAATTTATTACAGCTTATGTTGATCAGAGCAGGAGCTGCTCCGATTGCAGCTGTACCCTTTGTTATCTTATATTCAGATACTGTACAGTTCTAAAAGCAAAATGCAGCAGCAGAAAATGACTTCTCATTGAGTCATAATTGCAACTTTAGTTGATTTGCCAGATGTGAGTTCTACGCTGCAGTTTACACTAGCCTCATTCATTACTGTGCATTCATTATTACGCTCTTTTTCCATGTACTTTTGCTCCTTATTCTTCCCACTGTCATTTTAGCCTGTGTAACGTTTAAAACAATAAATTACTTTACAAATTCTTTATTTTACTGTTACTGGATGAAACTAATGAATGGAAACTAAAGTCTATTTCCCAAAATGTTGCACTCTACTGTTTACATGATGGTGTAACGAACATACCTCAAATTCCTCAACAGTAAATCATGGAAAGTAAACTAAAATGAAGGGGGATTCATGAATAGAGGAAATGTCAAGTGATTGTGCCAGACACTTTATTGCAATACTACTGATGAAATCCATTTTAAAGACAGGACTAGGGCCGGCTCAAGCCTACTTAGGGCCCTATGCGGGATCGATACAGCTGCCCCTGAAAGCAGAAACGGTGTGTAATTTATGAACATTTAGGCTTAAGATAGGCTTTAAGGCACCACAAGCGCAACATTTTTATTTTGTCGTAATCCCATAATTTGCCACTGCGCCACCAAATTGCAAAATAGTGTTTTTATAATTTTTTTCCGCTTTAATCCACAAAATCTTAAATTAGAACATAAATGAACAGAAGAACGCAGAGTAATAATTATAGATGTCATTAGGGCTGTTTTCAGATCTCATCATGTAAAGGTCAAACAATTAATTAGACATACTTTAAGGCAGTGGTTTTTGATCAATTATCCATAAATTCATGTCATCTCACACTGCTTCTTCATACTGGATCGAAAAGTGCAGATAGTTCCAACCCATAAGTTCAAAATGACTCGGCTGGCAGTTATATTTCTTCTCTGCTGACTGTTAGATGAGGATGGGCTGTCTTTGCATATTAATCAGTGCATGAATAGGGACCATGAGTGATTTGCATTGTGTGAGAAATGAAGGCGTCCTATGGAGAATTGAATGTGGGGGGGTGAAAAGAAAAAAAAAATCAGAAAAAAGAAGATGAGTTTGTTATGCAGAATGGGGTCTGCCCCCTCCCCCAACCCTGCAACCCTTGAATGAAGGTTTTTTTCTTTATCAGCACAGCATTACTTTGCAAAACTCTGTACAGTATATGCACACATACAGTGTTGTTTACAACAGTTAACAACAAGTAAAACTGTGACTGTATTTTGTTCTCTTCTATGTAAGAACTGCAGGGGGCCTTTTCAATGCACTGAATTGCATATGACAGTTTAACATTAACTTCTGGCCTGTATTGGGGGTCTACATACTTTTGAACATCTAGAACAGCTAGATCATATAACCTAGAGAAAAAACCCACCACTCGTACCAGTTTGACTTTTAGTAAGCTGTCACATTGAAAACACACATGGGTTCAGCGAGTGTTGTTAGATTGTTAATTAATATTGAATGTTCCAAATTTACCAAATTCAATACAGCACCTCCTTGGTTCCTCAGAAATACACACAACACAGTGTGAAGACGATCGGATGAACGGTTATGATGGAAAGCTAAGAACACACACACACCGTTGAAATTTACAGAACTTTGTAGAAATCACCAAATGTACTGAAAGCTTATTGTCTCGCTTCCCCTGCTCGAGTCGCTTTAGCTTTCCATACTAAATAACTCTTCAGTTCTCTTCAAAGAAGTCGTGGGCATCCCAGCAGTGTGAACTGGTATCAGCTTTTAATGGATTCAGATAGAGATGTTCCGATACTATTTTTTCCCTCCCGATACCGATTC
>NW_023339763.1:2166109-2167736 GCF_004916995.1 Morone saxatilis | reverse complement strand
AATGTAATAAATTACTAATTTAATAAATTACTAATTTAATAGATTACTAATTGAATAAATTACGTGGTATCGGATCGGTGCCTGGACTCCAGTACTCGCCGATACCGATGCCAGCATTTTCGGCAGTATCGGAGCAATTTCCGATACTGGTATCGGAATCGGAACAACTCTAGATTCAGATAAAGCGTGCTTGATGTGAATGTGCCCCAAGATCACATTCAGCAAGGTAAAACATCTCTGGGAGTGGTTCTGATTCAAAGCAGTCTTTGAAGCTGCTGGCGGCTTAAGGCTAATAGCCACGCTGCGCATGTAGAATATGGAAGGTGATGGTGATGGACAGTTTGCTGTGACACTCGTGCATCTTTACACAGTCCTTTTAGCCTAACCTCACCAGGTTCTGGGATGATGCGTGCTGCTTTGGCACGCAGCTCCCTGCAATTTCTTTTTTTCCTGAGCTCTGTTTAAGTGAGGCTGCCAAGTGTGGAGAGGGTGCCCAAGGTGACGATGGACTACTTTACTGTGTAAGAGAATCCCAGCATGATGTCTCTGTCCTCTTTGAACTGCCTGGAGAACAACAAGCACAGATTTGATTTGGAATAGATACTGTTTGTATTGATGTTCCAGTTTTCTTTATTGTCAGCATGGGACCCAGTGTTATTTATAGTCTGTCACCATTCTAACTTACTTCCCCCAGGACTGGCACTGGTGAACAGATGGTATTTCTGTGTGTGAAAGTCAAAGACACTTATGAGTTGTGTTAATCCTCCGTGGAGAAAAGTGATGTTTACACATTCTTTTACTTCAACCACATCACAAAAATCTGTTTACAAATGAGACTAATGTGGATCGACACCTTTTTAAAAGTGAAACTACACCCTTCAGTTCTGCTAGCTCCCTCCCTCAGCAAATGTGAAAACTGCGTCACAGACCTGCAAAGGGCAGTGACTTCGGGGGGCGTGGCCTCGACACCGGCCGCAGTGATTGACAGACTGACCACAGCAGCGTAGCAGAGACAGCGACTGGTAGACCCGTAGCTCTAAACGTTTCTGTGTTGTTGCTGAGCTAGTGGCTGCAGTACGGTGGTGCTTGTACAGCGGTGTACAGTCTGAATCACTGCGCCAACAGAAAGACACGCAGTACATTGTTAGAAAGACTAGCATAAACTCCTGTGAATGATGCGTCTCCATCACTATGCACTTGCAAATGAGTGCAGCAGTTTCATGGATTCCCACTCAAAGCGGAGGCTGGGGGAGGTGGGTTGCCCCCCTATGGAGTTAACACTGTGTCTTTTATATAAATCTTATGACATAGTCAGCATTTGCCTTAAAACATACAGGGTGATTTAAAACCATCTTCAACCCACAAACAAGATTTTCATACATTTGGTAATAATGTCAATTTTAACACCAGCATTGATTGTCATATAATTCAGTTTACAGCTCAGACACATTTTAGGGTGGAGTACCTCTTTAATAGAAAGAACTCTGCTTCAGCTGCAGTAACCTTTACCGGAGATACAATATGCACGTCATCACAGAATGATTTGTGAATTTTTTTTTTTTTAAGTTATTGTTTTGGCTTTTTCATGCCTTTATTGTATAGAAACAGCTGAAGATCGACAGGAAAG
>NW_023339763.1:2136809-2166069 GCF_004916995.1 Morone saxatilis | reverse complement strand
GAACCCGGGCCGCTGCAGTAACTCCGTAAATGGGTTGCTAGCTCTACCGACTGAGCTTACCGTGCGCCCCAGGATTTGTATTCTTTATGATGGATTACTGGCAGTCTTTCTTCCATGAGTCACTAGTGCAGAGAGTAGGAGGTTTTGTTTGATTGTCCCTTTGTTTAACTAAGCGATGAGAAAAGACAGCCATATCAATATCCTCATGCGTACCCTGTCGATTTTTTGACACTTACCACATATGGTGGTCGGCTGCAGTGCTTAATTCCTGAAAAGCTGAATGGCTAGTGATGTAAAATGATATGTGGCTAAGTCTAGCAGTTTTGTATGAGAGACGGTTTAAATTTGCATAATATAGTATAACAAGACTAGAAGGCAACACATACCAGCTGCGTATTACACACATCATCAGAACACCCATTGTTTTCAATGTAAGCCTGCACACACTGCCCTATTTCAAAGCAAAGCAGTAGTTAAATTAAACGTACTTCCTGGTTTGGCACATCCTGGCTACTTTACTGGAACAACTTCTGTCTGCATTGCACGTCTGGTGTGTGCACCCTCACATTTCCCAGTAGTGCTACCATCAGGTATCAGTGTCTGTTGGGGCCCATGGGTCCACAATTATAGCCTGGACTTACACACCTACACTTGGCCGCCATGCTGTCCATGTTCATGTCTCTTCTTAAGATGTCTTGGCCACTGAAAAATGGGTCCTGTATCACCTTAACCCCCCACCCCAATTAGATATCCTCAGTTCTCCTGCACTGTAGTTCCTGCTTACCCAGGTGAACCATGGGTAAGCAGTGACAGATGACTGATGGTAATGTAGCCACTATCCCCAGTGGTTTGTGTTTATTATTCAGTGGGGCTACATTGGAAATTAAATTTTAGTCCCCATCAGTAACCTGCAGACTTAATATGTGACTTTAATTGGACTTGGTTATCCGTCTTCGGTGTGCATTATTTACACTGACATGCTGGGAAAAGTAACTGTCACCCCAGCTCTTCCATGATGTTCACAGTACTGACATGAGTTCTGTAGATTGTTTTTTTGGCTACTTCACTGGTGCTGCAGCTTAAGGACTCATTGAAGTAAAGGTGTAAGACAGTCTAAGGCAGTTTGCGTCTGAATTTCAGCTGCCTCGCTGATATTACACCTGCTGTATTTGTCTTCAATTCGGGGTGGATTTTCTGCTCTGAAATCCTGCTTTTTCAAACCACCTGGAGAGGCAGCTAATTTTCTTGTACACCTGGTGTCTACAGGGATAATTGTTGCTCATTTAAGATGCATGCAGTGATGTTTTTTCCACACAATTCATTCTGATTGTGTCTCAGTTTCTGACACATTTTCTTTTCTCACTGAATGTCTTTTTGTTTTGCTTGCTAAGCTTATTATTTTCTGAGGGGCCTGTTCAATCACACCATTGTCTTCACTAGCTATGTCTTTTCTTTTAACAGAAAAACATTTGCTTTAATGTCCATATTAACCCGAGGTCCTGCTGCAATCACGTACTGTGTCATCAGTGTGGCCAACATGGCCTTCCTTGTTGTTTGAGCCTTTGATTGGCTGCCCAGGTAATCACTCATTAATCTGTGTTTTTGTTCTGCTTGCATTAGATGGATGTAGAATAAATAGAAGCGATGAATTAATGAATGCACTCCAAAACCCAACAGGCATGTTGAATGCACACCATTTAAATTTAGCACACAACTGCTGCATGCCGCTTATAGTGACCTGAATAGATGGCATGTGCAGCAAGTAAACAAAAAGCGACATGAAGGCCAACTGCTTGGCAAACAGCAGAGGCTGGCAGGCATATATGTTTACATGCTTTGGCATCCATGAATTGTAATTGATCAAGGATGAAGGAAATGTATTTCTCATTCTCAAAATGTTTGCAGGCCCTTCATGCTATACACACACAGAAAAAGATCAAATGTATGCTAGGATATCATATAGAATAAATAAAACAAACAAACCTACAAGATGATAATAATGATAACATAATTTCATCTTCACATAAAAAGAGAAAGTGGAAGTTTCCATCCACTAAAACACAGAGTCCGCCCCCCCTCGTCTTGTGCTCACAGGACACAGCCCGCCTGTTGAGTGCTTGATTCGGGATGTTGATGGAGCCGGTCTCTAAATGGACATCGTTCTGTCTTTACCAACACCTCTGAGTTTAAAACAAAAGGTTAACGTTTGGTCTGACTGATAGTTCCATTCGATCCCTTAACAGACTGTAGTTTTACACGTTTATGTTGTTTCCCTACCTGATGTATATGTGTGTATCTCCAGCCTTTCATTAAAATGGGTTTTCCCGCCCTTGCCTCAATGAAAGTTGCCAAATGGGCCGCAGCCAATGTATATTGCAAAGCTGGGATAATTCACATTAGGACAGGAGACTACAACGTAGTGTCTTATTTTGCATTTAATTTCATACTGTGGCAACATTATCCTTATGAAATTAGCATAATTGTACATTTATACAATAGAATTATACAAATTCACATCAAAATGTGTTTGAATTTGAATAATAAAGTAGTTTAAAAGCTTAGGGAGACGCCTCACATGTGCTCTCTATTTGCTGCCCACCGCTGATATTTCTGGATGTTCAGGAGGCCTCGGGAAAGGGGGGAATTTTGTGTTGCATGCTGTACATTTGGCGCGCCACCTTAAACCTTAAACTCAACATCCTTTCAGTGTTCCTTGGCGGGATGTCTTGGCACTGATGTAGTTTACCTGAGCTGAAGTTGTCGCAGCTCAGAGACTTGAGGATTGTTCTTGCCTCAGTTACAAACAGTGTTTATTTGATGCACATTATGAGCACAAAGACAGAACAGGCTTCCTCTGTGTTTCCTACAAGCCGACATCTATCGTCTCACCTTGCCTCGGCTGAGCTGTCACAGAGAGGCAAGGCCATCGTGTATACGGGCATGTGTTTTACTGTCTCTTAATCCCATGGAGTGACTCACCATCATGATGTAATGCCTAGCAATGGCGGTTAGCTCATCCCGGGGCCTCTGTGATTGGCTGGCTTCCTCAGGTGCCAAGCCGCCTCAGCCTTTGTGTGAAGAACAAAAAAAAGAAAACAAGTGCGTCTTGTGGGAGATGGGAACAAGGCGAGATGTGCAGCATGTGCAGTATTCTGTGGACTTGTTTACTCTCTAAATTGGCACAATTGTCAGTGAGCAGATTCTTGAGGCTGTGGCTCCGCGGTGTCCAGAATGACTTATTTCACTGCATACTGTTCACAAGGTGGTGCAAACTCAAACTGCATTGTCTGTGATATTTTATAACGTGTCTGTAGGTTCTGTCTATAATCTCAATGGAGATGTTGCCACTATAAGTAACGTGGAAGCTGAATTCACAATTTTTATTCAGGACTAGTGGAGTTGTTTTTAAGAAGCCTTGCTGCGCATTCAAATGGCTGTGTCTGCAGACTACAGACTCAAGACCAACTAGTGAATTCATCTGGAAAAGAAACGCATATTAAATGGTAACTTCATTAAACTTTTCATTTTTGGGTTTGTGTTTTCAAGTGTTGGTCTTGGGGAACCATTTTCTAAATTGGGGCAAAAAAAGCAGCAAAATCACTTCAAACTGAGATGATCCACTTTGGTTTCTTGTTGCATTGAACTGTTTAAAGAAGGCAAAGGCACAGTCTCAGCAATTCTAACCCAGTGCATGTGTCTGTATATCGCTGTGAAATCTGCTGTGAGGTAATGCTGTGGAAGATGGAGGAAACACCGAGACATCGAGGAGGGTGTTGATACGACAGCGGATTCAGCACAGACTCTGTGGACCGTTTGATCAAACTGGTGTGTCAGATATCATCTAATTAACTGGTAAAATCCTGCCCACAATCTCATATGGGAGCTGCATATAACCAGAGCCGCGCCGCTGCTGCCCATATGGAAATCACATGTGAACAATGATGAGGTCAGACTGATGAAAATAAATGGTGTTTTTGTGTTGGAGTTGGTAGCAGGTGGTTGCGGGGTAACATTATCTAGGTGCTGAGAGGGAGTGGCTGTTGTCACAACAGAAACAAAGTGAACTTGAATACATTTAACACCTGTAGGGCCGCGCATCAAACCTCAAAACCTTGTGACTATCAGCTAAAATGTGTCAAAGTATTGAGGATTTAAAGGCTTTAATGGTCAGAATCTCAGGATTGTTGATGCTTGTTTACTTATGAGAGTTCCAAATCTGACAACTTTGTAACCTCAGAGCATATTTTATTACTTAAAAAAAAAACATTATTCAAAAATCCGTTTTTCTTGTTGTTCCCACAGTTTGAGCTTCCCTGGGCAAAATGATGTTTGTGCTCACTCAAAAAAATGGAACTAAAATATAAGATACTTCTTTATAGAGTGTGGTGTCATATGGTAAAAAAAATATTGATTTAGAGATCTGTGCGAATTGAATTGGTAAACCAAATGAAAGGATTACTACACCAAGGATGTTATAATAGATTCATTATTAATTTACTAATTTGTGTGCACAGATTAATACGCTGTGCACTCAGTTTGGCAATATATGTGTACAGATAAATAAACTAAGAAGAGAAATATTTGGAGGAAAGCACAGTCAAGATGCATTAGTGAGAAGGATTAGACTTTTGTTCTCTCTGAACTTCATATTAAAAGGGGGGTGGGGTGTTACATAGTGTTAGTTCAATGTAATTTAATAGTTAGACCAACTAAATGCCCTTGCCCAGTCCTGTATGCTATAAGCACTATTTTATTATTAATGCATCATTTATTCAGTATATTGGGTACAACACATCGAATATAATCTGTTAACATTTTTTGATGCCACTTATCAAACAGCTTTTTGAAAATGAAATGATGCATTATGTTACTTAACAATCCTTTTTTTTACAGAATTGTAATTCTGTGCTTTTATTCTGAATGCAAGATGCATATTTCGAAAGCATGAATTAAAAAACTGTGCCTATTTTTGTCCGTATGACCCCTAGTGGCCATCCTTTTTAATTGGATACACACTGAAAGGTTGTCTCTTTATGAAAGAGCCTGACACTGTAAATGCATGACAAATACAATGACAACACGTAAAGAAAGGGTTCAACATGTTTCTTTTTAATCCTTTTGTTTTTTAAATTAAGAGCGTGCACTCAGTTTTATGTGAAAATGTAAAGAAAAGCAACCTGATCTGACCCAACTCAAACCCCCTCTAAGAGGGTGTTTATGGTCGGGATGCTGCATTTGATGAGATCAGGAAAGGTCTATAATTTATTAGGCTTTCACACTAACAGCATTGTTGAAGAGCCGCTCCTGAAGAAAAGCCCCAGGAGTGGCTCACTGTGAGGCAGGGAGGCAGACAAAGGTGGAGGGCGGCAGGCGGGAGGAGGGGTGGAGGATGAGAGGGAGGCGGGACACAATGGAAAGTGTCGTCAAGGAGGAACCACTGGGTCGGCAGGGCGCCTCAACCTCTGGATTCATTGTTTCTCTTTCTGTTGCTGGAGTCCCATTTCATGTAATAAAGCTCATTGAGACCAGTAATAGTGTTAGACATGGATAGATTCATTTTTTGGTTTAATTTAAAAATGATAATATAGACATTTTCTGACTGCGTTGCTATAGGTGCTGGCCAGTCTTCACATTGCAAATCTAGGACATTGCTTAGAATTCCTTTTCTTAGATCTTTTCTTTACTGTTCTTGTTACTAAATTAAGTTGAATGAAACCTCAGATATCATGAAAAAACAGCTCTTTGCCTTGAATGATAAGCCTGTATGATATGCGTTTTTTTTCTTGTTTTTCCTCACAAATTAATGTCTAAAAATAAGACGAGGCTGCAACGTTCCTCTGGTAAACTGAACGCTGTAAAAGGAGAAATTTCTGCTTGTGTATCGTGGCCTGATTATGTCTCTGGAATGAATAGCCGCTCTCCTGACTGACAGCTGTCTCATTTTATCTGCGAGGCTTTTCTGCATAATGCGCTGCTCTGCTGCTTTAATAAGCCACCGTAACTGCAAAGTTCTGTAGCTGTGTAATTATTTTGCTCTATTGACAGTTCAGAAATTATGCCTGCACACGAAAATGGATATCATAAGAGTTTTTGGCCTGGTTGGAGGACAGAATTTGTTCTGTTGACGACACATGAATGTTGACAGGTGATAAAGAAACACTCTTGTGTTTTTCTGGCACTTCTATCTTGGCACAGTTGCTTTGTAGTTTCTCCTCCATATTATTTGGCTGCTTGCAGTGTTTGTGCTGCACGGCTTACTATAAATGCTAAACATTTTAAAGTATATCCCTTGCATATGAATTTGTGAGTTAGAATATAGTGCAAATCTGCAGCCTCCACTCGTTACCTTATGGTATCATTGCATTTTGGCCAATAATGTGCTCTTTTGAGGAGCTTTAACCAATCAATAAACTCCACACTAAGCTCTCTTTTAAATTTTTAATTTTATGCCAGCAGCGTCTACTTTCACCCCCTGCCAAGGCACGCGACCAGACTGTAGACACATCTAACTTTCCCCTCATGGTTAAAGTGAGGAAGACAGACCAAAGACTGTTTAAAAAGATGTTTTCATGCTTTCACGCCTTCATATACTTTGATGAAGCCTGAAGGTTAAAATAATGAGAGCATTTATATTTAAGTTAAAAGATTACAATCTCACCTAAAATGTTTTGATTCCCCATATATGCCATTCAGACTTTTAATGAGGCTGTTGTACTATTTTTACTCCATTCCTATCTATGTTTCATGACAGATTGCGAGGTAAATGTCAAATGAAGACCAGTTCTCTGTCTGAACACCAGAAGGATAAAATATGTTTACATTGCTGGAACAAAGGGAGCGTGTCATGCTGCATATGATTGATACTGGCTCGCAGAGCAGGCGGCCAGATGGGCCGAGCTCAGACGATTCAACATGAGGGGTCGAGGGCTCGGCCTTTTTACGTGAGCCAACAGAGGCCTCAGAGACTGTGCTGCCTAAAGGCTCAAAGACTTGTAATGTGCTTGGCATGCCTCAGTGGTACTCTCACCTCAATGACACGGCTCTGAATATGTGCATCAACAGTCTATATTGAATATAAAGTCTTGAGTAGAGCACTTTAACATGTTAATTGGATTCACAGATTGTATAAAGCATCGATCTTAAGAAGCCATGGTTTCAGATTTCAGGACTTATTTTTCTAAGAAAAAAAATCTTCCAGTGGGGAGACATAATTCCTCTTGTTCTGAAGTTTTCTAGAAATAAGAGTCAGTGTCTTGCAAGAAGAAATATAGGTGTATTAATGCCCACCAATTTGACACTCTTAACAGTTATCTCTTGACACAAAGAGGACATTTGGATCGAATGTAGCATCTCAGGGCATAACTTCCTGTGTATATATAATTTTGTCATGCAATTGCACTGTCAAAGGTTGTTGGACAGTGTTGATTAGGTACTCCATTGGCATTGTAATAGCCACCAATTTGTTAAGCAAGTGTTATACTCACGAGCCAGTCTCTGAACACTTCGCTCAGAGACTGGTTTCAGGGAAGGCAAGACCTTGGAGTGAGGGGTCAACGGCGATTTAGAAAATCCACAGACGATTTGTAGGTGGCAAGATCTTCGATCAACTTGTATCATGAGATGCTAGAAGTAAGAAGTAATGCAATATTGTCACATATACAGTACTGTAGAATAGATTAAGGTGCCCATCCCAGTAAATCCTACATACATTATGTACATTATGTACATTATATATTGGATGATTCTGCAAATTCTATTCAGACGCCAAAAGTTCACTGCCAATGCAGGAAGTAGTCTCCTTTTATATAGTGAGATTACAGGTAAGGGCATGGATCAGACTTAGATGCTGGAGACCCAATCCAGATCCTGTCTCATGTTGTTTCTCTTAAGGTTTTGTCCCCTATTCCTAACCATGCTGCAGTGCTGACATTGGAGGAATAAATCATTCAGAAAATGTTGCCAGAAAACATTCAAAACAGTCATCATTAAATGCGTTCGGGGGCTGTGGCAAATAGTCCAGTTTCACTGTTATGCGTCATGATAGGCTTGCACAGATCAATGCGCTAGTATCTGAAAATATCTTCTATTAGGGATGGATGACATAATCACACATTATTGGCTAAAGCTTGCTTTAAGGAAATTAGATGTTAAGACTCAGGACAAAAGATGGCATTTTTTCAACCATTTTATTTCCCATTCCTGCCTCAATTTTCATTACATTTGGAGAATTTACATAACATAGTGTTTTGTGCCGTGTCTGTGTGTTAAGTACAATTTTATGTCTCCAGAGATTGCATTAACAGCAAAGCAAGGAAATAATATCTTCTTTGAAGTTCACCACTTGGAAATGTCTCCATTGTGAGCCATAACTAGAATATGGCTATCAAGAGACATATCTTCAGTGTTTATATAACATATTTTTTTTTTCAGCACCCACATGAGGTCAAGATTCCCACTTGTACAAAATAACTATCAATTCAAATTTGCATATTAGCATTCTATTTACAGAGCATATTCATGCCCTCTGTATGAGGAAAACATTAGATCTTAGACTGAGCTTTGTCTACAGATTTTTGCACTAAAGATATCTCATCTAACAGACAGGTTGAAATTTCATGAGTGTGTTTGAGACAGAACACTTCTGACATTAATTATCCTTCAGCCTTTCTACAGCTGTAGACCTAATAGAGTACTAAGGGTACTAATGGTGATACTTTGACGATATGGCTCTAATGGACTCTTTAGCCTAGGGGGTCCTAGCAGAGCTTTAAACTTCTAGTCTCTAACCTTTTCATTTGTTTCATTTGCCACGTTGGTGAAATATCAAACTTTTCTTTGAACAAGACACCAATGTTACATATGTAGCTTATCTGTACACTCATTTGTGGAAATTGTTACAGTATCATTTTGTATCTGTGGAATAATGATGATTTATTTCACAGCTGCAGCTATCATTATTCAGAATCACTGTGACTAGTGAGCCATAGGTAGATCACTTATCAGTGTCTGACCCATTGTCAGCGTGTAAAGAGCAACTCAAAATGCCAAATCATGCTTCCATTTTCCACCGTTTGTTTTGCTGAAATGTTTCCTCTCTCTCTCAAAGAAAGCATTCTCTGTTATGGCCTGACACAACCCGCTGTTGTTTTTTGACTGTGCTGTTTCATTCAGCTCCACTGCGCTCTGTAGCCGGCCAAGCAGATCACTTAGTTAGCCACCCTGTGCCATAGACACCTCCTGGGACTTTGTCGACTCCCACTTCCTTGGATGCAGCCCTAAAGGAGCAGAGCAGAGAGAGAAATCTCAAATCTTCATTAATCAGTGTCAGATTTTCACAGAGCAAAGTATAACTGAAATGACTCTCTGCTCCCTGTCAGGAGGTAAAGCGAATGATAATTTCCATGGGAAGTAGAGTACAGAAAATGAGGGAACAATGAAAATGAGGAGATGGAGGACACAAACGAGCCTGGTGAGAATGGCCTGGTTGTTTAGTCCTGAGATGCATGAGACTGGGTTTGGATACAGTTTTAGCTGACATGGCCAGCTTCCCAAGGACAGAGCCCTTTTACAGAAACATTTGCTCATTAGAGAGCACATCTCGCATTGTTTATGGACTTTAATGAGCCTTGCCGCAACCAAGGGTAGAAAAACAAAGACGAGGAAATACGGACCTAGCATTCAAAAATGTAACAGGTTCACTCGCCCAGGACAGGAACAGAAAGAGCTTGAAATCCTGCCTCCGCTGCCTCCGCTGCCTCCTTGCTAATCTGTCTTTTCTGAACAGTGCACGTTCCTTATGCATTTGAGGATGAGGTCCAACCCCCCCACCCCTCCTCACTCCCCGCTCTTTTCTCCCATGTTTTCACCCTTCTGCCTCTCTCTTTCTCATTACTGCTATTGCGGAGAACAATCTCAGGGCACCATTTTGCCGAGGACATTGAGGAGCTTAATTAGTTCATTCACGGATATGGCTCTTCTTACTAGCCCAATGGCTTTAGTGCCTCTGGAGGGCCTTAAATGCCAGCTCCCTCTTGCAGAAAAGCCTCAAACTGTACAGAATATAAAATATCTGTCAGGTTAATAAGGAAGAACCCCAGCAACCCTCCCGCATTTATTTATAACATTTGTACCTGCTTAGAAGGAATCGGAGTGGCAGTGTCTTAGCACTGTAGTTGCAGAAGTAAGATGGAAATGACATGATTCATAAATGCCCCCACAGTCGAATATTTTTTATTACTTCTGTCTTCCAATCTTGATTTGTACAAAACAAAGCTAAATTGCATAAAGGGTCTACTAATAGAGCATGGGGTTGGAAATTCAGTGCTAAGGAAGGGTGTTTAGTTTAATGAATACCCTTATAAAACCAATAGTGGCTGAACTGAACTTGTACATTACCGCCATTTGCCAGGCATGACTGTGACGTTTTTCCTTAAGAAGATCACAAATGCACAACACAGATGCACATACCCAGATAACGGAGGTGGCCGTAACATTGCTTACATTGTTTCATAATATTAACACGTAAAGATTTAAAAACTTAAAATGTATGTAAGCAACGTAAGAACAAAAAAAAGACAGCCATTTTGTTAAACAAAGAACCTGCTGATCCAATTGCTGAGTGCTTTTGGGCGTCAAATTGACAAAAATGTCTGTTAGCAGGATTCTTGGTAAGACTCTGAAACTAAATGAGCTGTAACCGATACTGTGATTTTTAAATTGGAGCTCATAACCGGGTATACATTGATTGGACAGAGGTTTAGGTCTCCAGTGATGGGAAAATGATACCAAAAACTCAATAACAGTGAGGTCTTCCTTTTAGGTAAAAGGTGCAATTATGTAATTCTTTTCATCCTATCTTCCCAATTTCAATGACATTTGAACTCTGATTCGAGCGACAAGCCCCAGAAAATGGATCCAATGGGAGCAGTGTAGAGTGCTTGGACTGAAATGGAAAAATCAAGTTTAGAAGCATGGGCTGTTTGCAGTGCTTCCTGTAACACTATCCTGTTGGTGGAATGGGGGGTATTCCTGAAATGACATTCAGTTTCTGGGCAACAGAGCAGCAGCTGTGCACATCTTTGTATCCGGGGGGGGTGCGGTGTGATAAAAGCCCATTGATGCAGCTGTGTTTGAACAGGGAGATTGCAGTTCGATCAGTGGCTCGAGGGATTCTCCGACCAACAGAGTGGAGGGAAAGAACTTTATAAGATTCCTGTTGAGAGTTTTCAGTTTTTCAGAAAGAGGAGGCGCCTGGCTAAAATATCGTCAGACACAACAGCGGACCAGAGAGTCTGAATGGATGACAAGTTTTATGCCGCATTCACACTGGGGCCTAAAAAAAAAAAAAGCAATGTTGGTTGGCATCATGAGATGTCTGTTAAGTGCAAGGCCAAACTGGTTGGCATGGTAATTTTGATGAGAAATGAAAGAAGTTGACTTTGTTGGAAAAGGAAACTAGGAACACATTTGTGGCCTATTTAATTTACTAAATCATGCAGAATTAGGGCTGGGCCTTAATTCAGTATTATCTTTTATAGACTTTCAGTGGAATGATATTGTGATTATATGATTTTTATCATCTTATTGTTCCACAGATTTATGTTATCACAAATAATAATTTCAAGCATTTATAGGAAGTTTTGGTGATCTTACCCAAAATTAATTATAAATGTAAAGTTTCTGAAACAAGATGAAAATCTTCAAACAATATTAAAACATGGCTAAGCACATTATACTTTATTAATCTCTGTGTTCTCCTCTTTTGTCTTCTTTTAACTTGATTGTAATACCAATTGGTGTTATTTGTCTTTTCTGTTTTTGCTATCTGCCACGACAGTTGTGCAAGTTACTTGTCCACAAGTGTGTCCAGTATGATAAAGCCTAACTTGTTTTTGGTGTCAGTTATTGCAATTAGTATGAAAGATACATTTTTATACATCATCCATTAGGGCTGAGCAAAATGGTAAAAAAATACCTGACAGATTTGGTTGTAATATCAGTCACGATTAGTGGGAATGATACATTTTGCATCACAATTTTCATTTCTACTACAAAACTATTTAAATCATGATGATGGGACATTTGTTTGGATCTGTACCAAACAAACACATTTCATTACATCTGTAGAAGATTTAGGCATCGGCTAGTATCCGGGGCTCAGTTAGAGGTCCACAGTTGTGATTGCTGGTATGACACAGAAAAACATCCAACCCATTTGACCAAGTTGCACTTTACCACTGCACCATTAGACTTTAATGCCAGTCTCCTATTGAAAATAATTAACTTCCAGTTTGCCTCCAGCCGTGTAACACCACTATGTGAATGCAGCATTAGAGGTGATAAGGAGACTGATGTTTGCAGGAAATGTATAACAGAGGACATCTTGGCAGTCATTAGTTACTTGTTGACACTCTCACCGCTGAAGCAGAGACAAGACTGGAGGTGGAGTATAACGGAGCCACTCTCTACTGGTGTGGCCTCATTAATCACTGTCCTCTCGCTCGCCATGGGTGGAGGGGCTCCTTTGTCTATGTTCGGAGCATTCTGGGTTGGATTTGATGCAGTGCTCAGATGCTGTAGCCTGCATCCCAGTTGGTGTCCAGGAAAGATGACTGAATAAGAAAGTGTGCTACTTGACATTTATGCTTTATTTTTGGACCTACAGTACGAATTCTAAATTAGTCTAAATTAGGACTTCATTAACCTACATGAAGTTATGCCACATCAGCTGTGAGTTTGCTGAAGGGGTTTGTCTTTCCTAATAGACTTTGTGAATACTACATGCTGCTGTCTCTCTGCATTTCACTATTGTCTGATTGGAGCTGCTTAGAGACTTATGGTTCAGAGTAGAGAGATTTGTTTTCTATTGTTCCTTCTTCATCCAGACCACTGACAAGTCATTTCTCAAGCAGAGGTTTTTATAATGAAAGAGTGAAAAAAACAAAACAATTTCCAACAAGAATTTCATTACCATTTTATGAGGCAAAAGTGTCTTTTTGAGAGAGATTAATTTAATGAGATACAGAAACTTCAGCCAGCATGTCATTTTTATTAGCAAATTAAAATTGGTTTGTTTTCCGACTTCACAGAGTTTAGAGAAGATATATGAAGATAATGTCTCAACTTTGCTTCATAGCTCTTACTTGTATGCTTTTTTAAGTGTATGTAGGGTAGCTATGAACACAAGCTTCACTAAGATAGATGCTTAGTTACCTTTTAGCACATACACTGGCCTCAGAAAAGACTGAATGCTTCAATGTTTTGTAATTGAGTATACTATCAGGGCCTTAATGTCTTAACAGGCATGCCACTGCTGATTTATTGGCAGCTTAAGCTGCTTATCAGAGTCGTCGGTAATGATGAGCATTAGGACTGAAGGGCCGCAATGACAAGGCTATACAGCGTGGAAAGTAAACCCTGACAAGCATGTAAAGCAATTGATCTTCCAGATTGATGAAATTGGTACATCTTTGGGCCTGACTTACACAAAAAGTTGGTTCGTAAGATTGTAAATGACACACACATTCATTATTAGATTAAAACTTGCAATACATTTTCTGTTGATAGGGATATTTGTTCCTTAACAATATATGTGGCTAAAAGTAAGATTTGAGAGGCAACAATCTCAACAGCCGTTAATTGGTATTGATCAACAATCCTATTATCCCCCGGTAGGTACGTTATGGTCAATTTGCAGCCATAATTATAGAATAAATGTTCCAGTGAACGACTGCCTGCATTGTAATAGCGCTCAGGAACTTGGATTATACTTGATGAACTGAGAAATAATGATAATTTTGATTATCATACGACTATTGTGATAGCATAACACTTTTCAGGACAGCTTCACCAATGTGAGGATTCACTTTTTCTTGTGATGGTTGTAAAATTTCCATCTCTTATGTGGGCCTGGATATCTTTTTTGGTAAGAACTGAAATGTGTTTGCACAGACAGTTCTCCTCTCTTACATTTGGTGTTATGCATTAGTAAACTTGACAACCTTAAGAGTGCAACTGACCAAGGGGAACAAATTAACATTGAACCCTAGTGTGGAAGGATGCTGAGGCCCAGAGTGCTCTCAGGGGGTTTGAGACTACCTCCTGGATTTCACTTTACTTTCGAGACAAGCCTTGTGTTGCTTTTCACTAGTTTTGCCAAGAGAGTCGAGCATTAGATTAACTGCACCTTCACCTGTACTACCGTTGACATTGGGGTTGTGTTTGGTCCAAGTGAACCCTTTTGATTTCAAAGAGTGAGCGAAAATCTGTCAACTGGAGGAGACTGTTTATTGTGGGCAGGTCCCGGTGGGAATGTGAAGAACTGTTCAAAAGTGAAGGAAAAGATTGAATGGAGTTCAATCTGCCTTCCCTAAATTAATACTGTATAGGTTACAATAAAAGCTTAAACCTTCATTAATTGATTTTGTTTACCATTTGGGGGCTATGGATTTGACTGATATCACCTTATCAAGTTGTTACAGTTCCCATCTTAGAAAACAATAGGCTATTAGTGCAGCGTCCAGCAGACACAGAGCAACAATAACATTCATTAGGAGTTGTACTTCTGGCCAACTGATGAATGTAAGTCCAATATTCATTCTCATTATAGCTCTGTTTCTTCCACCAACTTCAGAGAGTCATCTGCTGCTGGGTGCGTGTAGTGGGTTTATCTCCGCTTTTTTGCTAAAAACAGCTGCATGCTGCTGCTGCTAGAAATGGGATTGATGAGATTTGGGGCAGTGAAACCAAAACAATGAGCTAAAAGAGTCTATTAGGTTGAGGCCAACACTGGATGATAAATCCAGTTAAATATATTAAATAAATATGTTTTGTAGGTTAAATAAGTTAACTTTGACTCCTGGTTTTATACGGGACACAAACCATGGTCTCCTGGATGAAAGTCCTGTGTTTTTTCCACCTCAGCCTCCTCCATATGTGGACTTGGGGCTCTTTATACCCACCTGACAGAAGTTAATGGAAAAGCATTGGTGTGTCACCTGCACAAAATTTGACTTTTGCCTATGCACTGCATACAGTTTGAAAGTCTAAAGTCTTGTTATTCATAGACAATTTTCTAAGGCTGGGCTGCTCTCTAAGATTGTCACTATGAGCAACCCTTTAGACATTTGATCCATAGAACGCATTGATTACTGGAGCTTTAAAAATGGCCTGTGTGAACATTAGTAACCCTAACTCTAGATTAGTCAGCCCATTGAACCCTCAACAGACACAAGAGTAACAGCAGAGACACCCAATATCCCAGGTTTGCAATGTTGGTTACAGGAATTAATCCTGAACAATGAAAGAGATAAAATACCTTTGATACTGCATCAGTATAATGCAGAAAGTATTAGAATATTTACAGATGCTCATGTCTTGAATGAAAACACTGTGTGCTGGATGACAATGTGATTAGTGAAAGTGAAGCAGGCAGCAGATAAATTGACAAGTTTTCCCCCATTAGACTTTGGGAGGCAACAGCACCGATCATGCTGTCGCCAGTGATCACAGAACCCATAAACAAAACCCAATTAGAGATGTGGAAAAACAGTAAGGGGGGGTGGGGGACTTGATGGAGTGGAGTGGGCGGGGCTAACTCCTATAGGACCTGCTAGGCTCCAGAGACGCCACAGATGTGACAGCGTCTGGACTGCGTCTGGAATATAATGTAATTCTGATGAATTAATAATCACGGTGAAAATGTCATAAATAATGAGGACCAATGACTCGTTTGTGCTCGAAGTGGAGCCGTGCTGAGCAAGGGTGGGGCCCCACCTCCCCCCCCCCCGGTGACTGTTGATGGTGGCAGGAGGCAAGGCGCCAGGCTGGTGCGTGATGTGATCCCAGAAGTCCCTCAGCAGACAGGGTGAAATAAGGGGAATCCCTGGAGTGGGGCTGGGGAGGTAGTGTGGTGAGGTGGGGGTTTGTTGTTCATGAATGCGTGTGTGTGTGTGCGTGTGTGTGGGAAGGCGGGGCACTGAGGGGTTGGAGCAGCCATGTCTTCTGCTTGGCTTCACCTGAGACAATGAGTCAGCCTGGCAGATTTCTGCAAAGGAGGGCTAAAGGTGATACTGAGCCGAGGGGACTGAAAACACTGCAAACAAAGTAGCACACACAAACACAATCTACATTTTTGACATGCTCTGAAGCTGTATTAATCGATTTTTGGTCACTAGGGAGCAGAAAAACATCAAAACAACCTGACAGACACGCATGCCTAATGCATAAACCGCCTTGTAAAGTAGTTATGACTAGCATTGCCTTGCCACATCCAGCAGCCACAGAGCAACATTGTCACTACCTGTCTGTCTGCTGTTTGGTGCTGGGTAGGTTTATGCTGGGTTTATCAGAGCTTTTTTGCTGAAAGTGGAGGTAAAAACGAGCTGTTAAGACTCAACCATACAGAACAAAGGAAGCTAAAATGTGTTATAGAACTGCTTTGAGCCTGTTTTTGTTTTTTATGTTCTTTTACAAATCTTCACCAGATTATAAAAGTTTTTAGGAGTATGTTTTCAAATGATTTTACCCAGACATCAGAAAGTTGGCACTCTTGAACACAGTTTGGGGTAAACAAGCTTCTCTGGTGGTGAAGACAACTCAGAATATTCCACCAATTAGAGAAATTGGAAAAGAAAGTCATTAAACAGTGAAACTAGAGGATGTTGATGAGAAGTGTACTTCTATAATTCCATTTTCTCCAGACATTTCAATATTTATTTAGCGTCAAAAGGTTTGAAAGGACTGGAGTCCTTGTTTAAAGTCCATTCATAACAAACTTGAGTGGACTGCTAGATAGTCAAATAGTTTCCTATTTAAACTGTAAGTATGTCAAATGAAAGAAATTAATTTTCCACCGCCACTGAAATGAAAAGTAAGTATGAGTAGTAAATTAAGATTTGTTGTCTGTCAAGTTTACTGTCATTTTGGACGCGGCAATTCAAGGATCTAATAAACATAGACCTATTACAGAAATGTTCTTTCTTTTTTACTTTCCATTTTTCTTTCAGTCAGTTTTCTTATTTCTTATTAAACCGTCTTCCTCCTCCCCTCTCCTTACTTTATTTCTTTCTATCTCTCTTTTTTTCTCTTCCTGTCATGCCCCCTCCATTCTAACCACCCCTCGCTCAGAAGCCCTCTTTCCCTCTGTATGGTTCCCTCTGGCCGTGGTCCGTCATGGTTCCTCCATGCTTCATTTCTTCATTAGAGGTTCTGAGCATTTCGCAGAATAGATTTCCACTATCAGGGATCCCATGCTGGTGTGGAAGGACGGAAAGTCTAGACAGTCTGGAAAAAGTCTGTCAATTCACCTTCACACTGTGGACTGCAGCTGCTGAGAGGGTTAGAATTCCATCTGTATGGGTAGCAATGGCAGCGCACTGGTCGGTTATGTGTGTCCCTCGGGATGACGAGGCATCCATCTCTGTCAGACTTTCATCAGTTTTGATGGACATGGGGGCTAACTGAGATTTACCTCTTATTTCTCAACAGGTTGAGCCAATTAGCATGAAGCTAGCTTTTCTATGTTTTGATTGCAGCTGTTGGAGGAAGCTTTACTGGAAACAAGGGGTGCACCGATATATTTGATACCAGCCGATATTCGCCTTTGTTGACTGACATCGGCAAAAGAGATGGCATTCACCAGTGTCAGTGGCCGACGGTTATCTGTTGTGTCACGTAAATTTTGCGCTGGCTAAATGTTGTGTTGGTGATTTCCAACTTAAATATTGGAGAAATAGTCACCTCCGTATTCCAGCACTGGCAGAAATTGCACACAAATGCCAATGTGCTCCATGCACCAACACGGACACTGAACGGCTGTTCAGCTCTGCATCTCCCACTAGAGAAATAGATTGAGCTGCAACAAGACAGAGCTGCTTATCTTTGTAGATTTCTTTTGTTTCCCCAAAACAAAAGGGTGAATAAATAACAACAAAAAAACTGTACCGGCTAGCGGCCAAATTGTAATTTCAAACATCGGTATTGGTATCAGCCGGAAATTTCCCAATCGGTGCATCCCTAATGGAAACAATGCACACCATTGTGTTATTTTGTAACGCACTTCTTCTGTAAAATACACTACACCTTTTGCATGATGCTAGCTACCGATAAGACAGAATCCTGACCCTCAAAAATATATTTTTTATAATGCTATCTCAGTATGTGGCGAAGAATGTAAAAGTACAAATAAACGGCGTTAGAGGATTTAGCACTGGAAAAAAAAGACACTCCAAGAGGCACATTTTTGTAAAAGAGTGTTACATGAGTCATCAGTAGTTGGTGGAAAGGTTAGATTGTCCTTGTGGGGTATCTCTGGCCTTGTTTGTTCTTTCGAACCTCCAGTGAATGTGCAATGCAACATCCAGCCTCCATTATCCTTCCCTGCAAAATGACTCACAATGCTTTCAGTATATCAAGACAAAGAGGCATTAAAGAAGCAAAAAAATATCTTTTTTCCTTCTTTGTGAATGTAAGCTCTTTGCTTGCTTAAATTTTCAAGGTAAAAAGACACTAATTAAATGCATATTAAACTGCTATCCATGTTTCTATGTAGTTCATAGAAACTTAAATGAAGTCATGAGACCCATAGTCATTTGAACCAGTGGTATGTTAGGATTATGTTCAGTACCGAAGGAGGAACTGAAAGAAGGTAGAGGTGAAGAACCTGTTTTAGTTGCCTCAGTTTAATCATACCGTAACCAGAAAATACTCATATGGTTGATTTAGAATGCATTGAAAAAATATCCTGTATGAGCGATTTGAAACATTTTGTTTGTCTCATGTCACTGTTGCTAGAAATGTTGATCTAGCAGAAGCACTTGATAGATTATTGGGGCTTCTGTTATTGACAGCAAGTTGTTGCATTTTTGAAAGCACTATAATGTCCCACCAAAACTGATTTGACAATGATTTATTAACATTTCATTCAAATGTACTATAGGAGTTTTTAACTGCTTATGAAACAATCTCAGTTTAATACCGCCTCTATATGACCTGCAAACCATCAGATCAGATTTGGTCGGATTCCCATTGTAGCCAATGAAACAAGACGATAGAGGCACTTTTCTTTTTGTACACAGGGGTTCCTCTTGCTCCTTCTAGTGCTCCTGATGGCATTTGAGTCCAAAATCCACCGGGCCTGAAGGAAAACAACCAGTCAGAGCCAAGAAATATAGTTGTTTGTTGAGTCTCCAGGTCATCAAATACCAATGCTGGAAATGAGACTCAACAATCAATCTTCCAACAACCCAAAGCGTATTTCTATCTTTTTCGGTTGTTTTTCTTCAGGTGCGCTAGACTCGTGCAAATGCCATCAGGAGAACCAGGAGGATCCAGAGGAACCTGAACCCAGATTATCTGTTTTATTTAATGATTTCAAGATATTTCTGTTTTCAGCAAAAATATGACTATTGTCATAAAAGTTACCTACTGCAGCTTTAAATTATACTTAAGCTGTGCAATTATATTTATTTACACAGTGCAACTACAATTTCATCCATCGTTCAAGGCAATAGTTTTTATATCTGCTTAGTATAATGCTACACACCACTGTGTGTATGCAATAATGTGCAATTATTTCTGTGCAATGATGCATCAAACACATAGGTGTATATTATAACTTTTTTTTTTATCATTTGTGTGTATTTTCTTTTCAGTCTTTTTCTGTTGTGTTGTATCTTGAGCTGCTGTAACAAGCTAGTTTTTCCCCAGTGTGGGATCAATAAAGTCTATCTCTTAATAAGAAAGTCTGACATGGAATATGTCAAAGCTGTATTCCACTAAATTGTATTCAAGACATACTTGCTTTCCTATCGCCCTCATACACGTTGCTTATATATTTTGCATTAATTTTCTGCTTGCTCCATCATTGATTTTATCAATGTGATGGTTGGACCAGTGTTAATCCACACAATAAGCTTGATAAGACTGGGTGTGGTACTCATCCCCCAAGAGATCTCACACCTCCACAGAGATCTGATATCATCGGGAAAGGGATGCTTACCGTCGTTTGGTGAGGAGTGAGGTTGGATCATAATTTTGACAAATATTGCCAGGACAAAGCTCAGTAAAGTCAGTAATTTTGTATTTCAGCATAACACACACACAATTGTGCCCGTGAAAAGTTATGCACTTTGGGGGTCAGAGAAGAGAAAGCTTGCTTTTTAAAGGTTAATTACAGTTTATTTCGACTCAGGTGTTATTTTCATAGTATTGGCCATAATTTCTATTGGCGATCATAACACTTAATCTCTAAGTTAACTGCTGAGATCTGGGAACCCAGTGACATCACTAAAAAGAAGTCAAGACAAGCCAATAAACACAATACTGCCTCCAAATGGTTTTAGATCATTTGGTTAAGGGTTTGAGGGTATCGTATTCGCTACAGATTGTAAACAAACTGAGAAAAACTGTGATTTGTGATCTAATGTTATATAAATAACATTGACATGACTTGATTAAAGGTTTGCCTTTTTTACCATTTGATCATCCGACTGGCTTGTCGCCGCCTTGGCAGATGTCAGCAGTTATTATGAGCAAAGTCTTATCTCACATATAAATAATTGTTCAAATGATAATAAGACCCATGTTGTATAAAATCAGAATAACCGTGTCATGCTGATGCCATGCAGAAGTATGCAGCCCTGTCTGTGAAGGTCAGGTGAAAATCATCAATTTCCTCTCTACAAAGTGTTTTTAAAAAGGTCAAAGTGGTAAAACTGGTTTAGTGTGGAAGGAAAAACCAAAACGAAGAGAGAGAAAAATGCACATTTTGAAATCTATTTGAATTTGTGTGTAGGAGGAAGGAAAATCACATTTTTTGTTTTAGTGTTACAAGTCTTCTCACTAGAGACTCCAGCTTGTCATCTCCACACCTCTCCAGGCTCTTAAACAGCCAACAATAAAAACTTTCCTTTTCTCTTTCCTCATTGCATATTACAGCCCTTGTGGTGCTTCCAGCACTGACAATGAAATTGCTACTTTTGCTCCACTGGAGTCGCATTGCTTTACGTCCCCTGGTAGCTCTGTATCCTTATGACTATTTCCATGACTATTTTTCTTTTTTATTGCCAGATGTATGTGGCGTTGCCAGGTTTCTCGAGTCCCCTGGCAGATGTGCTTTCACAGTAGTTCTCATTATCTACAGCTAAAAACAGGCATAATTTAACCTCTTACACTCTCCAAGTAAACATAATGCACAGCAGTTCTTATTTACTTTGCCATTGGATGGAACAAACCCATCGATACAACCCCGTTTCCTTCTTCCTGAGTGATGTTAACTGTTTTGTGGCCTCAGACAGTGCCTCATGTGTACTGTCACACAAGCTTACAGTAATTGCTTGTTCTCCTTACATCCCCTCTTTTTTGTGCACAAGCAAACTATGTGAACATGGTGTCTGAGCCGGTGGCACAGTCCAGTGAACCTGAAAGGGATAACAGTTGCACCTCTTTTCCATTAAAAATGAATTTAGAGAAGGACAAGCAGATGTGCCCCCATTTTCAAAGAGTGGAGTGAAAGTATGGGATTGCTGGCACATACTATCCGACAGACTCTGTCTTTCTGAAAAGATAGCCTTTATTTTCCACAGAGCTGACTTGAGATATGAGCAAACTGCTAATTTTGCAGATACTAAAAACCATACAAATGTATGAGTGCTTCTGTGTGTCTGTCTATTCTTTGCACTTTGGATCTCTGTGTCAAAAAACTGCTATATAAATAAAGCTTTACTTACTTACTTCTTTGTGGTACTAATTCAAACAGGATCCCAGCCAAATGCTGCGTTCCTTTCACTATGACACTGCACTCGGTCAAACATTAGGAATCTGGTAAGAAAAGCCATAGTTGCCCTTGGACCCTGTCAATGCAGGAGAGGTACCGACATGGAAGTATGTTTGTGTAGGACCTCCTATAAGCACACAGAGCTGGTATTGGCAAAAATATCACCTCCTGTGAAATTTGCCTGAGCCGTTTGCAAAACTGTCAAACGCTGTAATAGGAGATGAGAGTTTCGGTTGGTGGTCCTTGCAATGAGGATATGGGAATGAGGGGTATGCTCTGGGAACGTGGAGTCCGTGTGGAGGTGAAGGGGTGTGAATATGTCAGTTGTAGTGGCAGTAGATCAGTTTCACTGTGGAATGTGCTATTGGTACATTTATATGTCGGTAAGGCCAGCAAACCTCGCTATATGCCCCTATGCTGTTCCAAGTGCTGTCATGCCATGATATAAACAATCCTTTTTTTTTTGTTTGTTTAAAAGCTGTCTTAGAGCCCTAAACCAGGCTATTTGCTTTTCTGTGAGAATAAATTGTGTGCTGTGAGCATCAACTATCACCACAATACTGCAATAATGGGGTGGTAGGAGACATAATGACATACTGGGGCCGCAACAATTATTTTTATTATTAAATAATTTGCCAATTATTTTCATGATTAATCAGTTGGTCTATAATATGTCAAAACATTATGAAAAATGCCCACCACAGTTTCCCAGAGCCGAAACCCCACAGAGTCTTCATTTACTATCATAAACGACAAAAGGATAGCAGCAATTTCCTACATTTACGAAGCTGGAATCAAGAAATGTTTGACATTTTTGCTTAAATGACTAAAGTGATTAATCAATTATCAAAATAATTATTCTCTTTCGATCAACTGATTGTTGCAGCTCTAAAAAACAGTTTTTTAGAGTTTATTACATAACCAATCACTGGTGAAGCAAAGAGTTCACAGTTAGGTTGTTTGTGGTTTATTAGGGCCAGTATTTTGAATAAATGTTTGAGATGGCACCAATAGATTTATTTTAGTACTACAGTTGGGTGCCTAATAGGGAAAAGCCTGAGTCCTGTTTGATCAGAATATGGGAGAAATATAAGATAGCGATAAGAGACGGATAACACAGTGCTCTAAAGCAGGTGGGTGTATTGTTTGCTAGTTCTTTACTAGAGAACTCTATAATACTGTAAGTCAACAGCGTTTACCGTTGTTGTGTTAAGAACAAATGGCATAAGTCTGTTTGAGTTCCTGGGAAATATAAAAGCTCTACTGAGCAGCCTCTTGGGGGTCCAGCTGCTGTCTATTGTCTGGCTGCATGATGGCTGGAAATCCAACCCTGATGATGTTTCCTTTGGACTGGAGCTGTTTGTCCAGAGCACTTTCTGGTGAAGTCTTGAACTTGCCTTAATCTCACTCACATTTTGAATAACTTGCGTCACATCTTTTTTTCTGCACTTGGTAAAACTTCATTTTGGATTATATCTTAGCAGAAAATGTGGTCTTTTATGTGCTTAAACTTGAATGCATCTCCAGTCAAAAATCTCTGCATCATTTGTTGAACGCTTTAGGAGACCCCCTGCAGATTCATCTGCATTTCGGGGGGATAGAAATTCAGAGCAGATAGTCATATCTCTGCTTCATTGCCTGCTCCATTCCTCCCCAATTTTAGGGTCGTCAGTGATCAGTTTTTCATGCATGAATTGAGGAGCTTCCCTCCAGTGAGTTTGTGCTGTAGTCATTAATGGCCATTGTCCTCAGAAAACCTAATTTATCAAGCGTAATTAAATGGTCTTGCAAACTACCTGAGAACACATGGATTGTAATGTAGGCAGCATTCTTTGGTACATGAAATTTAAAATACATATCCAAGCACTGTGACTCATCACGCCATCCGTTGCATTTTGCAATGTAGCTTTAATAGGAAATGGTTACTACTATGGTTCCTCGAGAAATTTGAACACGAGCAAAATGCAAAGAGATGGATGAATGAGGGTCATTGTTCCCATGCAGATGCACATTGCCATCTGATGGCCTGTACTGCAGAAGGTTCTTCAGTGATGAATAGATGTTTTTCACATCTGCTCATCAACACATTCAACACATCTATTTTCAGATGTGTTCATTTTTCAAGGAACATGGTAACTGCTTGAATGATTCATGCAGAAAGGCCTGTCGGTTCTGTTTTAATTATGACTTGCATTCACTTGTCAGACAGGCAAAGAAATAGAGGACTCTGTGAGTGCTTTAAATCCACGCCCATATTCTCATGTTGTCAGATATTCATTTCAAGGAGTGAACTTATTCACCTAATGGGTTAAAATAGCTATCAATAGCTAATATACTTTTTTGCATTCACACGCATTTTTAACAATACCATATAGTCATTTACCCATTTAACCCACCATTTAACCCACCATTTAACCGCTGTCCTGACCTCATCCCTCCTATGAAATTATCCAAAATTAGATCTTACAGATGCGATTTTGCAAGCAAATATCTGTAGCCATACTTGGACAGAGCTGGTATGACTGTTAAATGCATTAATAGGACCCACTTGAGTTGATGCTCTTCCATTGCAGCTGTAGAAAACTAAAACTGTTAAAGTAGATGGAAATGTATCCAGGTTTCCAAATCTCACTCTCATGCCAAAAGGCACAGATACCAACCTTGACATTTGAATTATCAGAGATCCAGGGGAGATACTCCTGGGCTGTTGGGCTGAACTGAGGCCTGGAATGGCATTGATTTGTGTGTGTGTGTGTGCCCACCTAATGGCAGGATTGAGGCAACTTTGTCTGAATATCAGACTGAATTGCCATTTTGGTTTCACCTCATTATTCAGTCTGACATTGTCATTAGCCATATTTTGCCCTAACCAATCAGTATCCAATCATTTTCAGTCCACACAAAGGTTGGGGTAGCAGTTGCTGGGAGCAGAAGACTCACATCGATCAAACACCTATGATTGTTGGAGTTTATTTCTGTAACTTAAATCATAACAACCTGCGCAGCTGCATCAGTCTCTAGGCACAACACAACTACTTGAATCACTGAAAAAATGAGATGTTGGCAGTGGTTCAGAGGTCTGGATTCAGGCTAGAGGCAACATAGCCTTTTGAAAGAACATATCTGATGTTTGCTGTCAGGCTATCAAGGCAAAATATCCTCTCTACTCTTTGAACCTTTTTAATCTGGCCTGTCTGGCCTGTCTTAAACCATTAAAGCATGTATAGGTTTTAACAGTGGTAGCTTAATTTCATAGGTTATATATCATCAAGGAGAGCTAGAAGTTGTTGCATTAAAAAGGAGAAGCAGCACTGGGCTGGTGAATTAGTGATACAGTAAACTCTGTGTTGGCCATTTGTGGGGCATCAGTAAAATCCCATGAAATGTGAGAAGTGAGAGTCTGTCTGGGATGAATTATGCAACTTGTATGAAATCTGTGGTTTAGATAAGATAAAAGTGGATCGCCGTGCTACAGGGACCTATCACCGGAATGTTCCATGACTCATCTCCCCAGTATTCTCTGGGCAGGGATCCTCCTCTCCCCAGAGAACTTGGTCTACTCCATCGCTGATACAGTGAGGTGGTGAAGGCTGGCAGGCTCCGACTTTTCAAGGCCATTATCACCACCACTGCCGCATCACTACCTTCATCCACACTTCATTCCCTTAAGTGTGATTGATGGAAATGTCCTGCCTGGCCTAGCACCGTGTCATGGCATACAGCCGAGGGCAAGGACTGCTGTGAGAGGTACAGAGGCGAGGCAGGGGGCAGAGGATTTGAACTTTATCGGTGCCACTGCAAATCAGTGTGAGCAAAGTCTACACCTACACAATATATAAGAGCAGAGTCGTCACTCTTGACAACATGATGCCGTGCCAACCAAGGCTATAATAGCTCAGGAGTGCTGGGACAGGGACCGCACACCTCCACCAAGTAAACAGAGGTGTTGAAGAAATAATTATAATCTTGTAAAGTTCACACAGAGTTCACGTTTAAGGCAAAGCGACAGCTGCATTTTAAGTTGCACTCATTTCCAAAGGAATTTGTGCATTGTCTTTTGAATTAGTGTGGGGACTTTTTTCGGTCCAAGTTGTGTGTGTGTGTGTGTGTGTGCAGAACCACACAAGACACAAGACACGTTACGTAATTAAGAACATTTACTCAAGAATTATAGTTAAGTACAGTTTTGAGGTACTTTTGAATTGAGTATTTCCATTTTATGTGTATACTTTCATACTTCATGGACATATTTTACATTTCATTCCATTCAGTTTGTTTAACACTCTGTACACTCTGCATTGTACAGACCGTGCTTTATTCACATCTCCTTTACTCCTGTTATGATGTTTATTAGTACATGAAGTGGGTGACATCATCTAACCAAGGTAACTCCACCCATCCACAACCTGAACAGAGATCTAAGAGTAACTGAAAACAAGTCTATGGATTTTACATGCATTATCTATGATCACTAAATAAGCTGTTCCTTGAAAAGCAACAATGTCAGAATATTTTCAGACTTTTTAAACTGATACCTCTGTACTTATATATCTGTAATATTTTGAATGCCTTACTTTTACATGTAATTGAGTATTTTTACAAATTGGTATTGCTGCTCTTAATTAAGTAAAGGATCTGAAAACTTGTTCCACCACTGCTCAGATCTGTCTTCTGAGGATCAAACACTCACCCCCCGTAGGCTTGGAATGAGCTCTAAGGTTGTAGTTAACTCAGCTTGAATTCACTTACTCACAACTGATTCCAGTGGCGAGACCAAAAGAAGCTAAATCGGTCTGAAAATTCTGTTGTGGCTGTGTGACTGATTCATGTTGTTGACATACGAACTGAAAGTTAATTTGCAATGGCAGCAGCCTTGCTGGTTTGCACCCTGTTACTTTAAATACCGTATTTACATCCATCACAAAGCCAGGGGTGTACTGTGGAGGGCCTCTGTTTGCCTGTGCATGCACAGTGTAGACACAAAGATATTCAATCCCCCCTCATAGTCGTTACTCCCAAAGATGAGCTGTGACCGTTGCCTCGGTGACCTACATTTAGCTCCTGAAAGTATCACTGCACAACCTCCAGCATCGATTCAAACATTCTCCAAGGTTGCGTTTTGCTGTGGGTCATGGGACTCATAGCTGTAAACCTTGATTACACGCCATCTCTTTGGGAGGCACGCTTCACATGCATGGCCTGTGGGAGCAGTGTCTGTACAGTGTGTTCCTGACCTCTGTGGGTGAGGTCACCTGAGAGCACAGTGCACTCTGTTAAGTTGTAATGTGGGCTCTTACAACTTAACAGCAGCCATTTTACTGATATTTTATTTATTGTGCTGACCCGAATGTAGCCCACAGTGTCTCTGCGGATCTTTCGATGTATTGAGCATAATTTACTCTCAAATTATACCATTCATGCCACTGTGAGGGATTTTAAAATGTGTAATTTCATGTTGTTGATAACAGCAGCATAGCATAACTTTGTGGCCTTGTTTAAAGTTCAGGGTGTTCAATTTCAATAAGCTCAGCACAAGAGGTTGACACCAGCAGCAAGTAATTGAAAGCACTTTTCAGGGTCACGCTCCGTATAGATCTGAGGAGTAATTCTAGCCAGCCTAGATGACAGAAACAGAAGTCAATGGGAGTTATTGCCCTCCTAGTAGGGAGTTCATTGCTGAAGATCAGAAAGGAGACAAATGACAAAGCAGGGAACCCAAGGAGACATCCAACTCTTAAACCCTCGCCCACCACTATGGCTGGGTGTACAACCACAGGGCTTTTTGAGTACTGACTGAAGTGTCAGTGTAAAGTACTGAAATAGGCATGGAGTGCTTGGTCTGATGCTTGTTTACTTGTTCTTTCATCAGAAATGTCCTGGTAGAAATCATTTCTCTGTTCACGGTGTCCTTGTACAGTTCTCTTAAAGCAAAAAAAACAAAAAAAACATGCAACATGCAAGTCACCCAAGCAAGGCATCAAAAAGGTATTGTTTTAATTCTGATTTATCAATTTAGGACAACATATTTTTTAGTGCTTATATTACTCAAGTCAATTACTGGTAACTTGGTCCAGTAAAAGGAAAAGCTCATTCAAAAACACGGGCAGTCAGACAATCAGGTTGTTTGATCCAGATTATCTAAACTGCTTTATCCAGAGATAAAACTGAAGATGAGCCCTCCTGAAATGTTGGCAGATAATCCCTTATTGCTCATGAAAACTGTCTTTAGGCAGTCTGTCTGTAAACTCTGATAGATGTGCAACAGACAGTTTATATAATAATTTAACTGTTCACCTTTTGTTTTCTCCTTTGAATATATTTGGCTAACCTGGGGCTTTGGGTGCAATGGGTTTGTCTGCTGGTGTTTATTTCCCTGTCAGTTTTGTTTTAAGCGATGTCACCGTGTTCCCATATCTCAGTAATTAATTGTTATTATCAGTGATATAAATAATGGCCAAAACTGCACAAATAAAACCAAAACTGTAATTGGAATTTTACTTTCAGCTTTCTTTTTAATCACTCACAAAATTACTTATAATCTCTATCTATCCCTCTGGTTTTATCTATTTGTTGAACAGCCTGTCATGTTTTGTTTTCTCTTTATGTTATGCCTGTCACAGTCATTTTTATGGCCTGTTGGTTTGGTTATGCCGTGTTTCTTCTCGCAAAGTGACAGAGTACACAGAAAAAGCTTGGTGCAAACACAATGCATAATGACTTTATTAAAGGCAGACGGTTTGGGAGAAACAGTATTATTGCTAAACAAAGCCAGACTCTCATGGGGTTTGCCCAAAAATACTACATTCAAGGTTCATTTCATCTAATACCTCCACAGTAACTTTTTTTTCTCTCCCCTTTTTCATCTCTATCCAAGGGGCATCAGTATTTTCTTATGGCTTTGTGCATCTTCTCGAGTAAAATAACATATTCAGAACTCTCTTGGGTTGCTTGCAGTTAATTCTGCTGGTGATGGTAGAGCGGAGATCAATAAAAAAATGGAATAAACAGCGAGAGGATCTACTGTCTTTCCTTACCAAGCCATCTTCATTGTATTTTGCTTGGTCAAGCTCTGAGCACATGATCTCCGGAGAGAGGGATTACAGGAGTACTAAGCTCCAGATATTTTTTCCATCTTCCATGGCTCTAATTAATCAGGGCAGGGTTCTACCAAGGGGCTTTGCTGGCCCCTTGTCAATTTGCAGCTATCGGCTTGCTTAGGCAGGCCTAAACAGCACCAACCCGGTTGCCATCTACAGCAGATAGCAACCTTTTTAATGGGAAAAGCTTTCACAAGCGGATGACATGCTGAGCAAACAAAATACAACCAATAAAGAATTGAGGTTGCCATGTGAATACAGCAAGTTTTGCCTTTAAATTGATTTAACAAGCTATAATGATAAAACTGGCTCTCATATATCATTATTATGATATTGTGATTGTGTCTGCTGTTTATAAGAACTGTCTAGGGAATGTTTATGGGAATGC
>NW_023339763.1:2109372-2136797 GCF_004916995.1 Morone saxatilis | reverse complement strand
AAAAAAAAAAAATCCTGGAAAATTCATTTTAAATTTCTTCTTCTTTTTTTTTTGCAGGACCACAGTAAAAATTAATTTTATTTTGTGCTGTTGACAGAATAACCCCTTGGCTTGGGCTTATTTCTCTGGTGGCAAAAGGTTAACATGCCTCAAGTAGTCCATCTAACTGCACATGATTCTATGTAGTTTGAAAAGGTTTTTTAAAAAATTGGGTGTTTTTTTTTGGTTCTTTTTTGATTCCACAATGACTTGATGAAGTAAAAGCTGTCACTGGAAGTTATTAAATATTTATTCTCACTTATTCAGGTTCACTTTTCTCTATGAAAGGGCTACATTTGTCAGGCCTTATGAAAAGCCCCATTACCTTTGACATTTAAAAAGGGTTAATTTAGCTCATTAATTGACCATTAATTGTTTCTTTTTAGTAGAGCTTCAAGCTAGAGCCAAAGAACTGTCAGCCATGCCCTACTTCTGTTATTGTTTAGTGAACAGTGCTGTGGAGCGGAGTCGAGTCATAATGCACACTTGTTAGTGGTGATGCCGGTAATCCCTTAGTCACTGCTGGGAATGAGCATTTCTGTGGAGAAATTCATGAGGCATCCTATATTAGTAATATGTGTAAATTGACAACAAATTGAACAAAAGCTTATGATGAATATCATTATCTTTGTGCTCAGCATTTGCCAGAATGAAAAATTCAAATGGCTTTTAATCACTAGTCCCATGTCATGTGCTTCAGCTTCACAATGGCTGGCATTTTTTGTCACTTTTACTCCATCTAAGTCCTGATATGTGATGAAAAACCCTAGGCAGCCATTCACTATGGCTAAACTCTTGGTGCAAAGCAGTTACTCTATCTTTCTAAGGATTTCTAAGGATTTCTTAGGCTATAGGCTGAAGTAGCTGAGGAGTGAAACCAAAGTGACTCTGAGTCTCATTTTATATTATCACAGAAAGCAAAGCAAGCTCAAGTCATGGTCACACTCAGGCTGAAACCAGAAGGTACTTTGAGCCCTGATACATTGCATCATACACATAATGTAATGGAATATACTGTAACCGAATAACATTTAACATAACATTGATTGAACCTTTTATTTGACTACATTTATCACCTGCTGGTCATTAATTGGCTTCTGCTCTAATACATCATCCTAGCCATACCACTGCAAACACATTTCAGCCGCACAAATGGCTTCAAAGCCTCAGACTTTGATAGCTCATTGCAAATGTTAAATCAAATGGTGCGTGTTTGCTTTGGCACCACGTGCCTCAGGCCTTCAGGCTTCATTGACAATCCGGTAGTATGTTTCAGATTTACTGGTTTGTGTCCAGCCAGCCCTTTTATTTACAGTAAGTTGGACTGTGGGATCTGAGGCAAGGAACATCTGTGAGCAATTGAGACAAAAGGAGCAGAGGACCTCATCACAAGCGCCACCATTAGGCTGCTTTTCTGCTGTAGCCCACTTTTTGACAGAAGGAGTGTGCTAACAATTGTGTGCTAATTATTATTTCTAGCAATAACAAATGATCAATGACAACTCAACTGATGTACTGGGTATGAAGTTGTATTCAGCCTTAGCCGACTTCTGTAAGGGGCTTCACAATGCTAGTACTAAGGAAGCTAGACCTAACATGGCACCAAAATTGCTAGGGTCTAGAGAGCCCTAGCAATTTTGGTGCCATATTGGCCTAATTGGTTAAGACACACACTATGCAACTGCAATGTTGCTGGTTTGATACCCGACCACGGACGTTTTTTGCTTATCATACTGAATGAGATCATTTTCTCAAATAATCCTTAAATCCAGTAAATAAAGAAAAAAGCCCACAGTGAGGTGATCAGATTGCTTGTTTTGTCTGACCAACTCTCCAAAATGTAAAGGTGTCCTGTTCACTGTTACATATGACAAAGAAACGTAACAAATACAGACAGTTGAGAAGCTGAGATCTGGGAATCTTTGGCATCTTTGCTTGAAAAATAAGTTGATTGATTTAATGATTCCAAATAATGTGTTTAGGCCAAAATTATTTAAAAAAAGCATGATCCTTAATGCAAGTTTGAAAACATTGATCATGTACCCAGACAAAACCGCGCCACAGGCAGGTATATTACTTGTCATCCCTCTCCTATCATTGCCAATATGCATCTTTTCTGAGCTTTGGAAGACTTTTAGAGGCTTGTATTAACTGTCAAAGCTTTGCCGACTGGCAGGAAGCTCTATCTGTTTACCGGCCAGCTGGAAAGGAAGAAAGCAAGGTTGTGATTAAGTCTGCCTATGAGGTAGAAGGCATTAGATAGTTTAGACATGATAAGCCAAGGGACCCAAGCGTTGTTGTGTACCAGATGGATAGAGATATTGCGAGAGGCTTAAGGCGGCGTAGTAAGATGAAGGGATTATAGCAGCCAATCTTTCTGTCAATAAGTGGTTCGGAGGGTAGAAAAATTTACCTACAACAGTGTTTCCAAGAGACACAGGCATACACAAGTAATTCAATTTCATTTTAAACTGGAAAAGTTCTTTGAATTGTGCTCCTGTTACAGTTTTTATCAAAATGTCTCAAAAACTCACAAGTCACAAAAAGTTCATGAAGAAACTGTTGACAGTCATTACTGCAACTGGACCTCATAAGTACATTCACAAGCCTAAACGCTTTGCTCATAGAGACTCAGGACTTTCTCCCACCTTTCTTTACTATAACCGGGTGGAAACAAAAAAAACCTCTGCATGGCAGAAGCAATCCGGAGTCCTGTGCTTCTAAAAACTGTTGTACTATAAAATGGTGCACAGGATATCCATTTGCTATATCTCCAGTTTGTTTCACTACGGATGGGAACTGGGAAGAGCATCATTTGAGTTAAGGCGTGTTCTTATAGTGTTTGTCAGCGTCCATTCTCGCAACAGTTCACGCAACTTCTTTGCATTTAAAAAATTGCAAGACTACCTCATAAGTCATAAATAATGACAGACAGGTAAAAAACAGAATGAAAATATTAGACATCTGGTATCAAAATAAGGGATAGGGTGTTGATGTGTGGAAGCTATGTTTTTGCTCAGTTTCTAATGAGTAACTGCTAAAATATGTACATGGAGTAAGACACAAGCACAACGAGTTGAGTTCGAGCCATCGGCAAATTAATGGCATAAATTTGGTAGTAGTACTGAACATTCAACTATTCAAATTCCACACCAGAGTTCGCTAAACCAACCACACCAAAATGGAAAATATTTGTTTGAACTGTTCCTTTTTAAAATACAAATTCCACAAAATGGACACTACTTATGTTGGAACAGGGGAGTATTAGCAAATAGAGAACTCTTGCTACCACTGGGAAAAGGTCTGCGGCAAAAAAAATCTCAGCATCCTGTCTCATTGTATTTTTACATCACTGCACTGCTGAAATGATCATTATTGTTTAGCTCCAGCTGTGGTAGCAAGGTGTTTGTCACAGTGAAACCAGTTGTAACAAAGCTCAATGACTGTGTACCTTTAGAGTGACATGCCATTAAATGTGACAGGTGTATTGGAAATGATATTAAATCGAGGTTTGGAAGCAATCGCTCACTGGTCCCTGACAAGTTACTGATGAGAATCACAACTATTTCCTGTCTTCCTCCCACAGGGATATGTTTCTTTAGAGGGAGGGGTCAGAGTAACCCAGAGTGATTGTGAAAGTGGCATTGACAAAGAGCATTTGATTTTGCTCTTGAAAACAAGTCGTGAGGTAGCATGTAAGGTCTCTCCTTTGTTATTTAGCTTGTGTTGTCCCTAGTCTTCTGAGATTGTAGCCACTTTTATAAAAGGAAAGGGGTCGGTGTCTTTTTGACCTCTAAATATTCACCACATCTGAAACCAGTACTGTTTATTTTCTAACTTTGTTCATTTCCTGAACATCCTGTAACTTCCATAATAAAGCCATTCAGAAAGCACGCAAACACAGCAGATTTCAAGGGTGTCGGCTGACACTGAAAACATCCCAGGCTCTGAACTGCTGCCTCAATATTTGTGAACACTGCTGAAGAATGTTACTTTTTAGAAATTGATTTTACTCGTATATTATTATTTAAACACAACACAAACACAACATTTGTTTCTCAAAAAAAGACTTGAAAATAGCTTGGATTTTTTCCCATATAATGGACTTGTGAACCGCTGAAATAGCACCTAAAATATTTGCTCAGGTTTTCGTAACATGTTTTCTGTCTGGAAGTCCGCACAAAAAACTCCCATCACAAATTTCCAGAACCTAAGTCATATCTTTTAATGACTTGTTTTGACAGTCCAAAAGCCAAAGATATTTAGAGAAAAGTACATTTGAGATAAGTAATTTATAAACAAAATTATTGTTGATAACCGATAAATTAACTCAATGTTCTGACACTGACCCTACATGGTGTGTTATGTTAGTGTTGGACATCTGATGCTGAGGTTAACCTTTTTCCCAGTCTGTATGAGTACACGGTGAGATGTATTCTCTTTACTCTAGTTCCTTTTGTGCGGAATGTTTGACCAGATTTCTGTTTCCACTGGGCAGCAGTCCTATTGTGCATTGCTTCCAATACACTGTATTTCTCCCCTGATTCAGTCATATCAGGACTGGAAGGCTTACTGCAGAAATGATGGCCCAGTGGCAATGCTCAGTCATCAGCACTTCCAATTGCAGGAGGGACACAGGCTGTTCTCAGAGTGGTACAACACAAATACACTATCTCGTCTACAGAGGGGAACAGTAATGGAAAATAAAGTAGATCTTTGCAAGGTTTTCGGATGTCTTTCACAATTTCAGTTGAAACGTGGTAGACTCTGTTCAGCAACTTTTGCAATTAAATTTCAGAAGTGTTTTGAAGCCCTGTTATCACTTCTGCTTGTTTAATTTGGAAAATGACAAATCTTCTACCATTATTTTGGCTGAAAAATGGGTCATGACAGTTTTTTTTTCTTGTGCATTGATGTATTAGAAACTACACTGACTACAACAAAAGATCTTAACCTTCTTATGGTTCTCACCAGCTTGATGAATGAGTACATTTCTGGGAACCATCCTATCTAAAACTGTATCTAGACCTTTTGTGGTGCCTAATGTAAAAGATAAGCTTACCCGTAGGATCTTTCGATCATTTATCGGAAGACATAAGGGTCATTGCCCCTATAAAAGCTACTAATGATGTTACAATTGAATTCTCTGGCGTACAGGACAAAAGACAGAGGTAGAGATAATAGAGGTTCAGATTAGGCATATGGCAGTCCAGGATATAATGAGATTGCCGAGGTATGAGTTGATTATGCTGTCATAGATAAAAAATAATTGCATATTCCATAATCCCCAGGAGGGCTTGAGGTTGGTAGTTCAGAAAGTGATTTAACAGTGCAAACACACATGAATTGCAGTGGGTATGCTCTCCTTCCAAAGAGCAGCATACACCAGGTTTGTTAGCGCTAAAGGTCAGCTCAAACAGAATTCTGAAATGGACACTGGAGAGTTATTTGGGGATATCTGACTTATGTCTGATGAAAACTGATGTCTGATTGTGAATTGATCTGGGTTTGAACTGTGTTCAGTGTCAGCAGCATTTAAGTTTCTAACTACATCTGCCACCACCAGTCCACACCAGGGACACATACCCGGATACCAGTATGCATTGTCTTTTATTCTTTCAAGCAGTTTGGGAGCTTGAAAAAACTCAGATGATTATAATGTGGATGTTAAAATTGCATTAGGTTACTGTTCATTGCATAAAGCTGATGAGAAGCTCTTGCCAGATTGTGCCCATTTTAAACAGCAAAGGGAGGCAGAGAGGGGTCATTGTGATGCAAATAGTCCTTTTAAAGCAAAGCACCAAGGTTCTGGTTCTAGATCAAAGTCATTGTTCACCATGAGGACATACAGTAGACACCAAAATTAACCCCAGTACTCCATTGAAATATGTTTAATTTATGCAGATAATATGCTATTAAAATAATATTAAGAAAAAGTTTTTGCCAACAATTTACAGTACTGTCGGTTCTTACCTTATGTGAATTATGTCTGTGGGTATCTTCACACAGTCAGCAGTTGGAAATATCAGTAGATTCTATTAGTGGAGCCTTTCGTTTGTTTCATTAATTCTTTAACAGCAAAAAAGATGAGAACTTCCACAGAGTTACATAATCCATCACTGTGAATATAAATTATTTTTTTCTTTAGTCAAACTTTCTGGTTTATGCTTATTGCATTACGCCTTTGTTAAGCGTTTTCAGTGTACACATACAATACATTAATGCTCTGCTTACTGTCACTCATCTTACTCACAAAGTAATCATTCAACCCTGCAATTACTGTATGTTACCTTTCAAACTCTACTCAGACTCAGCCATGTTTTTATCTACCTGCTGTCCCAAATCACACAGCAGCCTAGATTGACTCTATAAGGTGTGGAGTTTACAATAAAGCAACACACTAAAGTACAACTCACAGAGATGTTCTGTAATGGCTCTGGGAAATGTAGACCAGACTTTGACAAAACAGTACAACTTGCTATGAAGTCTGCTAGGTTTGTGTAAGATTTTCTTTAAAAAAAATATGTTGTACATTATTCTTGTTGCCAATGTGAAGTGAAGGTGGTGGAATATCTGAAAAGAGGCTCCAAAATAAACCAAATTGAATTAGCTTTTGTATTATTTTTCAAATGTGTGAATTTACACACCAGAAAAACTTGCCTTTGGATAAGTGGCATACTATTATTTCCTATTGTGTATTCTAATGTGTTAACATTGAAGAATGTTCCAGTGAGAATGCAATATTTCACAGTTATTTTTTAAATAGGGTGAGCTGTATAATAATTGGTTCATTTAGAATTGGAGCTTTGTTTAAAAAAAAAAGCTCTAATTTCTCATCAACATCAGACCAGTCCTGTTGTTTGAACAACACTCAGCATGGTTGTTTGAGACTCCGCTGTCCCCCCTTGAGCTGTAACAGCAAGCTCATTAGAGAAAAGTTGACTGTGTACGCAACTGTTTTGATAATTACATTTATAATTTGAGCATTGAAAATGGTCCTATCTGTATAAAAACTGATCGTTTGATTTGATTGAATGTGAATCATTAATGAAAGAGAAATGCAGAATGAATTAATCTGATGTATTCGTGTGTCGTTTCACACAGTGCACTACAATTGCGTGACAGTTTTGTATAACCTGCACAGCAGTACTGCTAGTCGTGGCAGGAGCATTAGCATAATATTTAGCAATTTAATATGTAGTCCTAAAGTATGGTGTCAACAATAAAAGCTTCAAATAACCTTGTTTCTGGACGACTCTGTCCATAAATTGCAAATAGCAGTGGAGCATATTACATACAGCAGGTGGAAGCACTAAGACACTGACAAGTAAATGGGGTGTAACAGGAAGTAGCAGGGGGGTTGTGTAAAGCTCTGGCATGCTCCTCTAACTGAAGGTACTTAATAAACAGCATTTAAAATTTGTCAGTCTACCATTGAGACACATCAATATTTAATGATGGGCAATGTGCTGTCTGCTTAGCGCTTCTTTCAAAAGATCTTCTTGCTCTCCCTCCCAGCTTCTTTTTCAGGTTGTATTTTGACTGAGACATCCGACACAATGCAGCCTCACTCGTGGCTGCTTACTTGCCTCTATCTCTGTCTGGCCTGTTATTAGGCCTCAAGACTGATGTGACTTTTGTCTGATGTCCTTGTCCCCATTGATTTCCAAGCTGCGACTATTTGGGATGAATAGTGTCAGTTGTTTTCACCCTACCACATCCTTGCAATGCCCCTGTAGACAAGTGAGTACAGGCTAAATTGTGATTTGCTACCCCTTTCACATATTCCTGAATTGCACCAGTAAGGGTGAGAGCAGTGTTAGGCACAGTATTAGCAAACAGATGCTTTTGGTTTGATAGTATTCAGTCCCTCTACACCTTGCATTAAAATATGTCTTGTATCCAGATTGTATCAGATATGATAACCTGATTACATTTACACCCGGTTTTAATATCCGTCTCAAGTGTTCACATTGAGATCCAATCAAGATTTGATCACTGTCTCTATGTGCCCTCGAGCTTTTGGTTTTATGTCAGACTGCAGTGCCTATTTCTGCCCACGTAGTTGTCCAGATTGTCCACATTGTTGTATGTGCATTGTAATGTAACATGTGAAAGGAGTCACTGTGTGCTCGTCCTTGTTGGTGCACTGGAGCTACCTGGATTGAGATTAGATTTCAATATGCAAATAAGCGACAGGCAGACGTAGTGGACAAACATCGGATGTCCCAAGTCATTAGAAGTGACTCTGATGGGCAGGAAGAGGTGGAGTTTGGCTTACATTAGGCTGCTTAAACAGCACAGATGCAGTGACCAAGGTTGCAACTATTGAAACCTCTCTTAAAGCTCATAAGCTCAGCTCCTGCTGTGTTGAAAGACAGGATATTGTATTGTATTGTATTATATTTGTTAAGGCTCAGTAAGAGAGACATGATGCATCCATGGCATTTAAGTCAAGTTTGCACAGCCAGGTTACTTAGTGGTCCATGTCTAGTAAGACCTTGACTTGGAGCAGTTTGGAGCTAAATCAGTGGCTTTGTTGGCAGGGTCCGAAAAAAGTTTGTGGTCTTAATACTTCTCGGCTTGCGCTTAATCCTGTTATCTGTGCCTGTGTGCTCTGCCACTGGCACACTCTGCTCTGTTGTGCTTGTTTTCAGCAGTCAGCTTGGACACCACTGCACTGTTAGTTGGAGCTGTGTGGAGCAGACCATGGTGGTGACTCCTTCAAATCACAAAGCAGAAAGCCAAAGGCTCCTTTTTGTTGTAGAAGCAGCAGTTACATGAACAATTACCTCAGTACCTTTTGATTTACTTGTTATCAATTTCCAGCCAAGGTGGCCAGAGCCGACTCATGACCAGTTGGTATAAACACACTCAGATGTTTCCTTTAACAACAGCTGGCTAGCCTTTACGCTGGCAAACCAACTAGGTGGTAACACCTTATCAGTTCTGATTAATGTACTGGCACAACAGATAAATAAACAGAACAACCAGCCTCATTAATTCGATCTTACTATTGGCAACATTTGCAGAATATCACATATCTAGTGTATGACCATTCAAACACAAATGCAGTGAAAGATAATTGGATGCTTAATGTATAATCTTTTTGATTTACATAATTTTAATTGATGACACATTTCAAAGTCATTAAAAGTTGGAGTCAGTACAAATCCCTTTAATTTGGCATTTGTGTTTTGGAATATGTAATGTGTGCAGTTGCATCATGGTTCCACTAAAGCCCAAAAGTGCACTGGCAAATATAAGATTTACATCATATCAAACAACATTTTTTTTCAGCAATAGCCACTTCAGTGCCTGTATGTAGTAGTTTTCATTGCTACTTTCCCATACATGATTCTCATTGTGTCCCCATGCACGGGGGAGTCACAGGAAACACCTCATTTTATATACTGGGCATAATGCACGAGACAGAAGATGATGCATGCGTTCCATAAAATAGACATAAAATGCCTGCGCCATGAGTTGAGGTTGACCGTGTCGAACGACATTGTTGACTTCTTCTTTAGTCTTATTTATTGCACTGTAAACAGATTCACCAGTTGCTTGTCTTCTGTTGCATTTCATCTGACAAAGTAGCCACTCAAAGCGTGTTTGCTGCTCACAAGGGTCTATGTGCCATTTGACATATACTACCACACACTTGCATATACCACCAGTATTTAATTAAGTTGTAATAATTAGTGATTTAATCACTAAAAGTCCACTTTGTAACATTTAAGAGCCCATATTGGCAGAAATGGTATATACTCTTCATATGTATCTTTTCATTAGTGTAAAATCACCTGAGTCAAGGACTTGTAGTGTTTCTGTTACCTTAGAATGAGCCGTTTTTATCTACAGATGCTGCAAGTGAGCTTGGAGCTTGAATGTTGAACTTCTAGGTTTCTATAGTAGCAAAGAAGAGACAAACCAAACACTTTCACTGGTCTCGCGGCCACTGTCGTTTCTCCACACGCTTCACAGCCTGTTCTTATTCCCAGGTCATCAAATACAGACACCAGTTGTGTTTGGTTGGTTGCAATCTGAAACTTCCCTGCTAAATGCGACTAAATCTTACACACTGGTCCTTTAAACAAATCAAATTTTCATTTTTGTGGGAAGTGGCAAAATAATAACTTCCAGTCAAATGTTCCACCATTGTTGGTATGGTCAGATTGTGTTGAACTTCCAATATCTGCCACCCGGTGTCTTATATGACCTCAAATCCCTCAGTGGCATTCAGTGAGCACACACCTGAGCCAGCCACTTGGTAGGTTAACACCACCAGGACGCTGGGGGACGGTCTTGGAGTGTAGAATAAAACCTGCTAAACTGGAACATCAGGGTAACTCAAATGCTCATGCAGTCTATTGACTGTGTTAAGTGTGGCTGCTAGGAAATGCTGAATGTGTGAAGCGAGATTGTATACTGGGGGAGTACTCATTCACTTCAACAAAAGACTTCAATTACTTAATGAAAAGATGCACAAGTGGTTTCATGTATGTATGGCTGTTAACATGAAGAGGATGTTTGTCCTAACAGTATGGTCTTGCAACTACAATTTAATTTAAATAGCAGAATTAGTGAAATGACATGCCTCTTCATTTCTGTTTGCAGTAATAAAGAAAATCACTTCCTAAACAGCAGCAACAAAATTACCAATTTAGTTTTGGGTGCTTGGATACGCACAACCAATTTTTAGACCACACACTGACCACAATTATTTACAACACTCTTTTGCAAGCTGTGCATTTTCCAAGAGAGGCTGGGCATATTCCAAAAATATTCACTGATTTATTTATTTTCACTGACAGACAATGAAAACAATTCAGATCTCAGTTTCACAACAGTCCACACATTACTTTGCCAACTGTGAAAGTATAGACTGATAAAGCCTAACACTCATTCTCAGATTGCCCAAACAGCAGAGATCTCTCTCCTCCCTGAGTTCTGTATGTACATCTGTCTTGTGGAACATGACTCACTGCCAGCAGATCACAGACAGCAACAATAAGATCATTTAATACCAACTGGCTGCTTTTGAACTTCTGACAACAGGACATTTTAAATCTTCTGAAATGTTTAATCTTTTTCTTCCACCATAAATTTGCCACATTGGAGCTTGAGCAATGCATTGACAGCCAATATCAGGTTATCACAGAGATGTTTTAGTATGCTGTATAGTGTAAAACAGACTTTAAGGACACATGGATAAGCCACATCTTTGCACTGGGTTAGATGTTAATTCATTACTGTTAACATGATCGACAGGATAGGGAGGTCAGAAAGTTCGGAGAGGTGGACTTCCACGTATCTTTTTTTTCTGCTGTAAATCACGTCGGTACTGTGTTCCCTGTCGTCAAACTGGTCGAAAGAAACCCTTAATTCAGCGGCGTTAAATGTAAAATTACAGTCTTGCTCTACTAGTTGATAGTTTACTTACTAGTTCTTTGGCTCAGTGTGTGTACTGTACGACTGAACAAGAGTATCGAGTTTGTCTAATTGCCCAGCCCTGATCTAAAAAAAGCCAACCTTTTTTTTTACTGTTTGTTTGTGGGAGTTTATGGTTGTGCAGCTTTTCACAACCTTTTTTCAAAACACGAGACACTGAGGATCTCATGTTTCCAAATAATTTGATTCTGCCAAAGCTCATTTAGTACATTACTGTTGAATGGCTAAAAATGATGTTCATTGGGATCAGATGATTGATGTTGCCAGTCTTTGTATGGGTGCTCGCTTTAGAAAGAAATGTGTTGCAGGGTTAAGAGGGGCTGCAGATCAAATTGTTGATACATGTTCTCTAAAGGCGACTTTCAGGATGCTGCCAAGTGTTGCTGCCAATGCGCAATCAAAACTGTGGGCGGACTCTTATTAAGACATTTCGCTTTGAATATCATTGACCTTTTCAGCCTTTTGCTTACACTCCTATCGCTTCAAACTTGCTTTTTCCCCTCTCTCATTTGCCCTTTGCTTGCCCCCTTTTCTTGAGCACTTGAGAGGGCTGAGATGATTACCACTTTAGGAAAGTAAAAGGACAGCGCGGCTTTTCTTCAGGTAGATTAATAAGTTGACCTTGGCATTCGCTTTTCACAGCCTTTTCACTCGTGCAAAATAGACGTGATTTACTGGCTATTAAAGAGTGTGAATGAGGAAGTGTTTCTGTTTTTGGATTTCTACTGGAGGAAATGATGTGAAAAGGAGGAACGCTATTGACCAACCCAGCACATTCTGTTCCCAATTCAGACACATAGTATTTGGCTAATAAGAAGAACTATGGCGGGTGGATTGCATGCTGGGAAAGGAGGAAAAGCTTTAAAGTGGGGAAATAACGTCCAGACTGCATTTTTGTGGTCAGATTTTGTCTTCATATGGCCTGTACAGTTTGTGTGCAATTCAAATAAAAAAGACTTGTGTCTTGTGAACCTATTCAAACTAATTTGGGCCGTGTTTACAGCTAGCAGCTGAGGTACACTGACCGCTTTGCCAAGACAAGAGAGAGAGAGCAAATATGTGTATTTAATGCTGCGTATGAAACCCTGATTATAGCACGACCTCAGTAGTAAAAGGTTGTGATGTAACCTGAGACAGTGTTAATCCTTTAAGCTGACTTATATTAAACAAGCAAACAATACCGCACCGAGCTGCAGGGATTTAACAGTTGGGAAAACACTACACTTCCAACATCACACCCTTCAAAGTTAGTTTTAAAAAAGGTGCACCTTCAGAAGTTTAACAATGGCTTACTCTACCAGGCCCTTGCTGGTTTGTCATTATCATTAATGCGAAAACACAATCAACCTTGTACAGGGTAGAAAGTGGTGAAGAGTGAGGACCAAAGCTGCAGTTCACTCTCAAACACCGACTTTATTTAAAGGTCAGCTGAAAATAACTATGTATTTTTTTCTCTCTTCGAGAAGTGATCCAGTGTTGTTTGCAAAGCTGTTCTGCTCAAAAGCTTCTTGACTTCATTCACCTTGCATCTGGAAGGCTTTTCATGTGTGACTTTGTGCACTGTATATATTGTTTGAAAGTTGTTTGCAATGTAACTAATTTATCTTTTTCTCTGTCTCTTCCTCCTCTGTTCCTTTGGATCAATTGGTGGCTTCTTCTCATGTCTTCTTCAATAGGTGAGTTATCTGAGTACTTTTACTAAACCAGTAAATAAGCCCTGGGGGCACAACTATGTGTTGAAACAAGGTTTAAAAAAATCCAAGGTGACTCTTTCTTCTGGAAAAAATAGAAAACCATTATTTATATGTCTGTTGCTAACGGCCAATTTGCCCATTTACTGGTGGGTCTTAAAGATGGTGATTGTGGTCGATCTGCCAGCCGCCTTTCCGTCCAACTCTTTGAGAACCCATGGCCAGATTTCAATGAACTTTTCTGTTGATTTTCATGGTCCCTGCAAGATTGTTGTGTACTTGTGGGAACCAAACAGAATGAAGCAATATTCCTATCAAAACATGATGCTAGTTAGTCAACTCATTTGATAATAAATTCATTATTTTATTTAGATTTCTAAGCCAAAATACCAAAGCTCCACTGGTTTTGGCTTCTCAAATGATCATATTTGCTGGTTTTCTTCTGTCTTCTATGATAGTATAGTATATCAGACTGTCTGTCTGAAAAATAAGCTATTTAAAGATGTAACCTTTAGCTTTGGGAGTCAGCCCAGTGAATAACTGTCTTTAATTAAAGTTAGAACTATTTTCAATATTGATTAATCGAATCGATAATTCTTTAGATTAGGTGATTTATTGTGTGGTCCATAAAATGTCAGAAAACAGTGAGAAATGTTGATGCCTGTCTGCCAAATGCCAAGGTGACGTCCTTGGAATGTCTCGTTTTATCCACAACCCAAAGATATTCAGTTTACTGTCACAGAGGACTAAAGAAACCAGAAAATATTCACATTTGACCTGAAATCACAAAATGTTTTTCTTGACTCAAAACGAATAGTTGTCGATTGTTGCAACTCTAAAGTATGTAGCAAGTTGCAAAGAAATCCCAAACATTTTTAATTCAGTTTTTTGCACCACATCTTAATCCGTACTCAAGACCGTACCGAGACCGAACAGTTCCCACCACGAGCAAGCACATGGCGACAATGGCAAGAAAAAAAATATTTTGTCTTCATGAGGCTATAATATTATGATTATTATTATTATTATATATTATGGTTATGTCTATGCACTCACAACACTTATTTAGGTGTTTACCTAACCTTAAGCAGAGTTGTTGCCTAAACCTATCCACAGCATGCAAAACTGGTCTGTGGTCTTAGTAAATAAATGTTGCACTTCCCTCACTGGAAAGAACATTGCCATGGAATATAATCCCTGCAACAATTATGTGTTCTTATAAAAGGTATTTGGAAATGCAAATGAGTAGTACATGAATGTAATTTTTATCTGGCAGGGCTGAATATGGGCTACATGCCAGTATACAGCACACTTCAATGCACAGGAGTAAATAATTCTGAAATTAAAATGTCAGCATTTTTGTCATGGCTGGGTATGTTGTGAACGTGACAGCTAGTATAGGATATAGGACATGACTGTAATGACTTTCTTGTGATAATGTTGCAGATAATAAAGTGTAGTTAGAGGACACACTCACATACACAGCCCCTCACACACAGTTGCAGTCTCACCTTCCAAAGACCTCATAAATTTTACAAGCTTCCCCAACTTTGTTTTCATCTTAAATTTCTAAATCTGGTTGTGATTAAGCTGCTCAGCAAGAGCCTCTGGACGCCGTCCAAGCCCCTCGCCGCACGGATCCCTCCTTAAATGCTCCCGTCTGCTGCCGGCTGTCCGCCACTGTGCATTTATTCAAAAGAGAGGGGCCCCGTCAGCCCGCTAAACCCACTGTCCCAGGGTCTAGGGTCTTCTCCACGGGGAGTATCCAATGTCAACCTCCTGCTCCATGAAGTGATCCATGATGGAGCTTTGCTCATAGCACTAAGGTTTCAGCTCAGAATTTATCATGGTCTACTAACAGCTTGGATTGCATGTAGTCCTCACAGGACCACATGAAAACTATTTTAAACTTAGTTTTCCCGTCAAGACCCCTCCCTGACGTAGTATTTTTTTAAATTTAAAAAAATTAGAATTTTAAAGCACCATACTGGATTTGGTTATTATATTTCTTTTAAAGGGTTGGTTCACCCAATTTACAAAACTGGTATCTTGCAATGCAGTATATTTTTTATACTTTCAGTCTTCAGATTTCTGCCTCCACTCCAGTACACTTAAGCTGGCAGTGGAATCAAATCTGTGGCTCGCGCAGCACTGCAAAAATAACAATAAAAGAATTCAAATGTAACAGCCTCTGGGTCACAGCAGTGTGGTACATGCAAACCACGTGCAAAGCAAGTGGTAAATACAAAGGTGGGACTAATTAGAAATAATCAGCTGCGTGGGGTGCCCCTGATGCTGATATAATACAGAAATTTCAGTTCACCACTGTGATCCATCAGCCCGAAAGCCCAAACAAATATTAATGTACCTGCGGCTCCTGACAGAAATGTGTCTGTTACGCAGGCTTAGTACCTCATTTCATTAAATGGCTTAATTAACCATTTCTAATACTGTGCACATTAAAATAACAAGCCCAATGATGGATCATGTTATTGATTATGCCTATCATTTAATCAAGGCAGAAAGAGATTTGTTATGATATTGAGCAGGACTGCATGGAAAATAAAAGCAGTATGTAGTTGGTAAATGCTATTAATGAGTTCTGACACATTATATTAGAAGAATAAATCTGGAGCACTGATGTAGTTCATTGCCTTTATATTATTCCTACGTTCTACAAACACATAGTCCCTATACGGAGAGTGGAGAAATGTTACTGGGATTTGGAGAAATGCAGAAATCTGAGACAGAACTCTCGTAACCAGGACAAACCAAAACTAGAAACTTTTTTTTTTCTTTAAATTTGGGTGAACCGGCTCTTTAATACAAATAATCAATATATTACTGCTGACCAAAGCAGTGTTGTTGTTTTTTTAATGAGTTTTTTTTAATGACTCCTGGTCTCCAGTGGTTTCCATTCGTTTTACGATGCTGTAAGAGGGGTTTCAGGGATTTCAAACCTGCTTTATAGGTGATCCATCACAGCAAATATTGTGTCTGCCTTTACTGTTGTAAAAGTTACATTACAGCTGGGTAGTAATGTAGTTTTTTTAATCTGCACTTACAAGTTTATTTTAATTCTGCAGTGAGTCACTGTCTGTGTTTTTAAGTGTGGAAGCATTTGTTGAATGTGTTCTTTGGTTTGAGATTTTCCAGGAAGAATCTATTTAAGCCTCAACAATCACCTCCATCACTCGACTACCAAACTGTGTTTCTAATTGATTTTAATTAGAGCACAACACTTTTCTTTGTACAATAATTCTTTGTCATGGGTAGGCGACCTCTCTGCTGAGTGATTCACACGAGCAAGCTAACAAATGCAATTCTAATTGAACACTGATCACATGCCCCTGGCATCGCTGCATGCTGTCATCCTGGGGCTGGATTGACGGCTTCCTTTCAGGGCCTTATCACCTACACATCACGTCAGAATGCACCGGTGTGGTCGGCGATGGCTGGCAGACAGGATAATTGCAGAGAGGGCATAGCCTAAGAAGAGAAAATGTGAGAAAACTAAGAAAGGGATGAAAAACACTTTACTGCATCAAAACAGCCTGGTATTTTCCTTTCAGTCTGAGAAGGATGACGGATGCATTGTTTAAAGGTTGCGATGGCTGCCATATCTGTTGGAGGAGTAGTCTCTGATGTACCGCCGATGTGTAGATGTAGTACAGTAAGTCTAAGAAATGAAAAGGAAAGTAAAAATGCACAATGCTTCTATGTTGCCTGCCTGCCTATCTACAGTAGCTATTAATGATGTTACAAAATCTTATTATCATATTCAGCAATACACACAAACAGCAAGAACCCTCACAAAATGGTTCAAATGAATGGAAACCAACGTTCAACCAGCAGTCCTGTAAAGAATATGCGTTTTAGCACACTGTTTTTCCAGAATCAATTCCCCCATCATCTCATGTTTTCCTTGAAACTACTTTCTGCCAAATAAATAGTCCCAATGAAAACTGTAGACAGTGTGATCTGTGGATAATCCAGAGTAACATGGAAGGTGGTATTTTCTTCTGTTGACGGTATTTTGTTCAAATCTGTGAGGCACCACAAATGACATTTCAATCTACTCCATTGTATTGTTGGCAGAAGTTTCAGAGACACATATGACAAACCTGTAGTTTAAATGAACTGACCCTTTAATCCAAAAGCAAGACCTAGCCAGTGTTTTGCATGTTTTCACCCTTTAAATTGCGTCATCTCACACTCCTGCCTAGTAAATGTGGTTTGGGTTTCCAGTCATTTGAAACTGTGTTTGTGCCTTGTAATCGATTACAGTGAGTGGCTAATGGTTCATGTGGTGGCCTCTGATTTATGAGAGTGGACGGCTGAACAGCATTGCATTGATTAACTACTGTGTGACCATGTTGGGAGTTTAATTAGAAGACACACATTGCCATCATGTCATTTCTGTCTCCCTTCAAATATAAATAATGACATCTATGAACCTTCTGTCTAAGTTATTCTTATATTGTCTCTTTCCTAAATACTAAAGCCTCTTTTTCTGTAATTCTGTACAATTGAAGAGGTGGCCTGCTCTCTACATCCTGTGCTTGAGTTATATTTTTGGATGGTGAATGGCTCACAGTAGGTGACAAGGAGGTGTGGCTGTTGGAGCAACGCCGCTGGGCAGAAAATAGAAGTTAGAGATAGTGGAAAACCTGAGGTGCTCAGACAGGGGGTCCACAGTCCCACCTCCTGCCTGTGTGGAAGCGCTCAGAGGCCTGTCTAATCAGCCGCGGTCACAGTGCCGAGCGAGCCCCACCGGAAAGTGAGCGATGAGAATGTTTACTCCTCATTCCACATACCCACCGTGAGCTGTTATGGGCCTGCCCTGCTATTTTTGCACACCCTCGCCCTATTGGACAGCTGTGAAGGATCGCGACGGCTACTCAGGGCACATGGCATTCCCTTCCATCTGTCGCCAGCATGCTGAGCCAGTTGCAAAGCAGGTCGACTTCAACAACCCCCCCCTCCACCCGCCCATCATGTCGCCTGCTCCACCCCTTCACAGCCATGGCTCGTTAATGACTCCCCTTCCCCAAAGACATCCAGTTCATTTCCAAGTCACTCCCACAGGGCTGGCACACCCATCCCCAGCTGTCAGTCATAACACAAACATGCCAAAATCTTGTAGACATTCCAAAAGGCCTCAGATTCATATTGCCAGGCTCCTGTTTTTCAAAGACGACCACACTCACACTGCCCCCCTCTAAAAAAGGGAACATGGGCTGCTGCCCTCAAAATTGCCCCTAAGCAGCCACAATTACAACCTTTAGAGGATGGCTGAGCCTGCCAGCATGAAGGAGGAGGAGAGTGTTTTTTACAGAAAGGGGTCGGGTGAAATGTGGGTGAGTCAAGGATTCGACTGGTGTTGTGAGGGGCTTTCATCTTAAGTTTAAGGAACCTGTCATTATATGTACAAGATCAGACATTTCTAACTGTATGAATACACAGGATAGCAAATAAAGCTTTGTCAATAACAAAATAGAGCTTGTCATCACTCTTAATTTAACACAAGCTTTAAGATTACAAAACTCTCAGCCAGCATTGTTACAGATGGTGCAAATGTAGTGTCTAATTACATATTGTAAACAGTACAGTACATTGTGCCCAGTGCTTTTATCACATGTGCTTTAGAGTTAATTATTTTACTATCATTATAATCCCCTGACTCTTGTAATGTACTACAAGCCAATGCATCACCACTGCAGTCTGAGTTGTAACAGGCTTGTCCTCTTTGGGCTTTTTCAGTGTGACTCACAGAAAGCTGTTTACGCCTCAGACAAGTAAAATTGAACTGTGTCCTTTTCTTCTAAATAGATTACAGCTCAGTTGAAGTATTTGTGTCTGGCATATAAATGGATAATTCTAGTCATTTTCAGCCCTAATCGTCCTGCTGTTTGCCATCATAATGATTGATAGTGTTCAAAGTTTCATTTTCTTTACTGCACTTTAGTTGTTTTGAGCTTACTGAAGTTCACAGAGAACAATGATGTACAGTGTTCAGCCACGGGACAACCCGTCCACACCAGAAAAATGGCCGTATGGGCATTTGTGGAAGCAGCTTACAGCCACAGTTACGTTTATTGTTAGGCGGCAAACTGTAGTGGCTGTAGTAATTATGAGGGGAGCGAAGAAGGAAGTCAGGTGACGTATTATACAGGGCAACAAATTCTGCATACGCACCCAGACTTTCACCCAGGTGACCGCTGTTTGTGTCCCACATGAAACCAAAAGTCAGCGTTAACTTATTATGTACTGTACTTAACTTATGTCATGTACATAACGTAACAACCATGATCTTTAAGCCTAACTAAGTAGTTTTGGTTCAAACCAGACTGACCACTTTACATTACCAACCTGATGACGAAGGTCCAGTAAAACAATCTGCGTGTCGGTGGCAGTTCCTATTCAGGAATGAGGAGGTTCCACAGGACAAAGAACATTTCCTTTCGCCACAATACCACAAGCTATGAAACCTAGCTGCAATTTCTTATTTTCAGCATTTGATGTGATGGTTTAACAGTGTGGACTGGTACGAATGTTCTTACCAACTTTTTTGTAATTATGAAAGATATGTGAATATTTTAGTAGGCTCTGATATCTCACGGCACAAAGTGGTGTGTTAATCTGAATGAAAACATAGAAGACAATCTGAAAGATTCACAAAGTCAGAAAGATAAAATGTCAAAATTTAAAATTTATGAAACCTGCCATGCCTGATATGATTAGTACTTTCAGTCAGTAATACTGGTACTTTCATCTTGTGGCTAAAAAATTTACTGTATGTAAGGACAATAGGTTTCAGCAGCAACCTCTAAACCGATACTAAAGTTACAGTTTTCAGAGGGGTCCACTTATGACTGTGATGAATGTGTTTAGAAGGAAAAGAAAGAATGGAAAGTTCCAGAGAAAGGAAGCACAACAATTGGTTCACTCAAGTATGAACTGACCAGAACAGGGAGCATGGCTGTCATGACATGTTGTAGCAGCTCAGCACACATCACACCAGTTTCCTCTAAGCGTGGGTGTAGACTTTAATTGCGTGAGGGCTAATATCAGGCTAATGGAAAACAGCTGCCGGGGGGCCTGACAGACAGAAAGCTTGTACACGATAGCTGCTTAGTCAGATATACTCGAAACATTAATGTGAAAAGCAGCCGCTGAAGAGTACATCGGGACCTTCCTTGTCGGCTCTTTTTGTAATACTCATTTACATGACATGAAGCGCTAAATAATGACAGAAAGATTACAGGTAATAGTAGAAGAAAAACTCCCACCCCAGCCGATTTCCAGAATATTTTCTCTCTTTTTTTTCTCTCTCTTTTTCAACTCTTACTTCATCACATCTGGCAGTACATTATCTTCCAATTGTAAGAATTTATTGATTGTTGTACAGCATCATGAAACAAGACATAACACTCAACATTATGATGTATTGCAGTATTTATCTGAACATGTCTAGTCCGGAGGGGAGGGAGGCCAAAGAAAGTATTTTCTTCAAAACGGAAACATTTCAGTATAATCCCAGAACCATGTTTTACAGTGCTACTTATACGACAAATGGAAGAAAAGAAACATCTTAGTAAGTTGTTGGGCCACCACAAGCCACCGGAATACCTCCAGGCAAAGATATTCCAAGTGTCTGGAGCTCTGTGGGGGTATGAACACCATTCTTGTAAAAGATATTCTCTCATTTGGTTCGATAACGGTGGTGGAGAGAGTCACCCAAAATATGCCAAAATCTCCCTAGGGTGGGTGTTCAGTTGGGTTGAGATCTGACAATCATAGTGTCAGTAAGTAAGTAAAGTAAAAATGTTTTCTGCTGAACTACTTGTTACCGACTTTCAATGCAGCTGGAGTAAAGGGAAGCCAAAATTAAGGTGCCTCTTTTACATAACTTACTTGTATTTGTTACTGGGCAATCATGTAAGCACTTTTTGTGCCTGATGTAGTTTTATGCTGTTCTTGCACAATTCAGGCTTCTCAGTCATCCAGCTTGTGAATGTAATCTACATTTATCTGTCTGTTAGAGATGAATTCTCCTTATCTGCTTGTTTATTATTAGATAGAACTCCCTGTTTCATTCCTATCTTAAAACTAACTGACAGCAGCTCTTGACCTTTCAGTTATTGGATTTTGACATTCTGTTCTTATGAAAAACAGTAACAGAGGAATACTTTAGTTGAATACCTTGATGGTAGCAACCAAAGTGAGCTAATCACCTTGCTCAGTTTACTTATGAGTATGTGCTGGCAGGAGCCATGCTGATAGCCTCCGCCATATGGTGCATCCAGGCAAACGGTTGAAAATCCATGTGTTCGGGAAGCTGCTCAGCTGCCATCTTGCACTTGCCCCTCAGAGATTGATGGGGTGGGAGAGACAGCGGGTGGGGGGTGAGCGGGAAAGCTGGAGCACCCAGACCCACCCACATTCATCATAGGGAGCCCGGTGTCTGCATCTAATCAGATCTCTGCTGAGAGCCCCACCAAAACTTGATTAAAGGCTGGACTCTTGGCGTTTTACTAGCTTTCTGTGCCACTTAACCAGGCTTTCACCACCTGCCCCTGTAAAAGTATCTGCTGCTATAATGTTTATTTATGTGTTTATTGGCTTTCAGCCATTAAGGAAGCTCTATGTCTCTCTCCCTCTCTCTTTCTTAACCTCTGCGCAACCCGACAATTTCTATCCCATAAACGGGCATAGCCTGTGGATGAAGAGAGTGCTGGGAGGAGGTTGTTGGATAGCTGTTGTCTTGCAAAAACCAAGGGCTGAGCTGCTTCTCATTTCTTTTTCCCGGGTGTACGCCTGTTTCCAGGAAAGATAATCTTCTATTTTTCTTTCTCAAGCTTTGCTCTCTCTCTCCAGTTCTGAACTAAATATCTACATATCTATAGGTTTTGTACAGTAAATATTTGATTCCACTGAACTGTATTGATTGACCGATCAAGTGTCTAAAAGAAAGCATCATACCAATCATTGCAGGCAGCCACGTCTGTGTCACTGACAACTTTGCTGAATTGTTCCTGAAGTGGGACTACTTGCTAGGAATTTTCAGTCCAAAAGCTCTCTGTGAGAATTCTCTGAATGTTTATGAACACGGCCCCGAGTCTTTTAAATAATTGAAGGGAGCCAACTTTATTTTCCCATTCACAAATTGTGTCCCATTTTGTGACTGACTGTCAGCTGGCTTTGGGCATTTCAGCATCAGTACTCGACAGTCTGGAGAACATAGTTGGGTCTCTGCATGAGTTGAATTTCAGAGGCATATATGTGGGACTATTAATTAGCTGTCAAGAGAAGGCCAATGGCGAGACATCTCAGCTTATTACAGATAATGCCATGGATTCAGTTAAAAATAATTATGATGATAATGTTCAGTCCAAGTCGGTGCCGCCATAAGAACAGATGGCAGATCAGATCTTCATACAGAGTCAAATAGAGTGAGGAAGAAAGAGCCAGTTGCCCTCATACTGAAATTTAATTTGTCTGCCAGTGTATCTGTAATGGCTGGAAGTGTCTTTGAAGGGTAGAAACTGACAGGCTTTCTTCAAAATGGGCTTTAAGGCTGGCTGTCTTTTTGCTGTCAGGAAAGGTATTTCTGTGCACAGAGAATTGTCTCCCAGGTGTCCTCGGTTAAATATTTGAATATCCAGATTGAACTGACAACAAACCATCTACTTTTGTTTGCTCCATTGGTGCTTTTTACTCTGCTGCACCGGCTGCCTCCTCTTCAATATCTGGTTGTGGTGTTGTGACTTACTGACTCAATTCACAGAAGCCTGTGGTTTGCACAAGGAAATTTGAGAGTAAGATGGCCCTGAAATTGAGTCATTCTGGTCTAGGTTATGGAGGGAATGATGACCATATTCATTCCTCTTCAAAGTTCTGATTCACAGAGCAGCTGAAAGCCTATTTATCCTTATTTTTGAAAGATTGTATGCACTGTAAATTTACAGAGTTAAGGAATTTCCATTTCTGATCTGTACCACACAAGCATGTGGTGCAAAATCCAACCATAAGGAAAAAAACTCATGAGACATGTATTTAGATAGCTAAAATAGAATTTTCTGAACAGCTTCATGATTGATTTAATAGTTGATAGTGATGTTTTGACAATGGTGGTGAGAGCAAAACATAAAAGCATGACATGAAACAAGAATAGATGCACATTAGAAGATGGATACCCAAGAGGATTTTGTCTTAAGGAATCCCCTGTGACTATTTTTTGTTTTATTTAAATAAAGTTTACATAGTCAATGTTCAAACTATGATCACTATGAATTACAATTAATTAAAACTGCCAACCCTATTTCTTCTTTATATTCTTTCAACTTCCAAAAACTGTGATAAAAGTTAAAATTTTCTAGTTTGAGCGGTCCCAAGACCCCAGTTTAAACACAACTCGTCTAAAACTAAAATTGCTCCAAAAAAGAAAAAGATTTGGACTCTGAAGTCCGTAGCATATGATTCACACTATTGTCATTCTCACCAAACCATTCATTGAGCTCTTGTGCTCTGTATTGTACCTACGTTCATTAAGTTTCTCAAACTGTTTATTTAGGTTTTCGTTGCATACTAGAGGAAACTTGAAGATTCACAAAATCTGTATACGGAAATACCCCCAAAAAGTAAAGAAAAAAAGTACTAAAAACTGTATTGCTACACATACAAACAAGCTAGAGAAGTCCATTGATGTCTCAGGTCGTTACGTTCAAGATTCTTTACAATTATTGATCTTGACAGTTGAGGAAAAAATGCTACATGCCAGTAGTGACAGCAGATCCCCAGGGCAGCTCAAGTCAGATGCTGACTGCACCTGAACTCCTGTGGAGGTGTTTGTGTAGAAAGATGAAAAAGTTATTTGAAGCTGGAAAAGGGCTTTAAGATACAAAACCTGTCCCAGAGTATAAATCAGTTTGGAAAAAAATAACCTTACTTTTGTAAGATGGGTAATAGACATCCTACCTGGATAGGACACATCCAGGACAATGCATATAAAGGGGTGCTGAAGGACCTGGCATCTGTAAAGATAATGACCAGTTTGCACAATTTCAAAGATCCCTAATAAGTTACTAGAAAAACACAGTTGGGAGTGTCTGTTTAATGTGTAAGGTGCAGAATATTTGAAATGTGTTATTGTAATAACGGAAGATGAAGATTTAGAGATATTGTATGTATTATAATACAGGATTTTGGTATTTGGTGAATATCTGGGCATATGGGAATATTAAGGCTTTGTACAAGGATAAATTGTGCAAAATGTTAGTTATAGGCCTTTAAATTCATCATGTTCCAGTTTGCTGTTTAGAAACACTGAACTAAGTTTTGCAGGAACGCTTGTTAACCTATTATCACCTCTCATCATCATTAAACAAAAAATGTCAACCAAACATATAGGACTGAAAGGTGCAATAGGCATTGAATGTTGCTAAGTAGAAAACAGGCACTATACTACTGTGGATACCCTGTCTAAACCTGCCACAATTGTTTTCATTGCAGTTGATTTCTATTAGGAGGGCTTTTTTAGACATTGAAGAGCAAAATGTTTTGGGGCATGTTTGCTTGACTGACTGGTCACAGTCACAATTTATCACCCTCAGCGGTGGTGGTTACAACTTGCTTGTCTTGTCTTTCCTTCAACTTGACATAAAACAGAAATTTATGGCTCTATTTACAAAATGGTTAAAAAACTCATCCAACCTTCAAAACAAATTATTAACATTGGAGACATCAGACACTACATCCGACGCTATAATATATGAATGAAGCACACTTTCATGGCAGACATTTATCTCTGCAAAATGATATACAATTCTTATACTTTTACGAGTAAATTTGAAAAAATCTTTAAAATCTGCAGTGAGTGTTTCCCTTTTATGTCAGGAGTTGTAGGTTCAAATTAATTTGTCTGGAGGCTGATGGATCTGATTCGCCTGGCCCAAGACCTGTAAATCCACCCAGTCCACAGAGTTGACTAATTCTGGTCTCTCTGGGGCCTCTGGGGCTCCGGAGGTAGAGCGGGTTGTCCACTAATCAGAAGGTTTGTGGTTCAGTTCCCAGCTTCTCCCTCTGCTTGGGCAAGATACTGAACCCAAAATTGCTCCCATTGCTGTGCCATCAGTGTGCGAGTGTGTGGTTAGTTTCTGATAAGCAGTTGGCACCTTGCATAGCAGCCCCTGCCATCAGTGTATCAATGTGTGTGAATGGGTGAATGTGACATGTTGTGTAAAGCACTTTGAGTGTTTAGAAGACTAGAAAAGCGCTATATAAGTGCATCCCGTACATCGTGACATGAAACAGCAGTTTCTCAGTTGAAAAAGTATCAATCCAATGCCACTGGGGGATATCAATTAGCCAATCAGTGCCATGGATGGGACATTGACAAATATGTTGTCAAGCTTTGTCAAGCACTGGATCCAAGAGGAGTAACAACCAACAGGGACCCATTAAGACAAGAAAGCTGCTGACGTCATGCGTTCTCAATATCCCCACACATCGTAGTTTGCTTTAACATTGCTCCGCTCTGCTTCACTCTTAAAACTACGGCAAAACCACTGTGTTGACCTTGGCTCCACATCAGTGTTAGCCTTAAATGAATTCAGGTGGATATGTTGGTCTCTGGTGATTGGTTTGGGAATCAAATCCCCCTCCCCCACAGAAATTGGTTTCAGAAACAATATCAGACTGAAGCTGCTCGGAGTGTAACAAGTTGACGATTCTGTCTGATATCAGTCAAGGATCTGAGGGATGATTATTTGCAGATGAAGTTAAACTGCGATGAGGTTCATTATTTCAGTAGGCCGCGGACCATTGGCTTTGCACATACCACCACTGTGTCTTTCCACCAGCATATATAATTTGCCCAACTGTTTCTGAAAACATCCCTTTAATCAGTAAGGCCGAAACATCTTACCATCTTTTTGTAGCCCCCCCCCCCCCGGAATTAGTTCTCCAGCAGTAGTTTGTGTGAACTGCTTAGCTTGAGGGAGTGTTTGATTGTGGCCTTGCCTGGTTGAGCCGTGGGGATTAGTAAGGTATGTTAAAGTTTGCCCTCCTCGTATGCGGTTAAGATGAAGAATTGTAAACCACTATCAAGTGCTTGCTTGCTGACCTTGAATGTAGCTATCTTAATGTGAATCACCACACAGTGGAAAAAGCAAACTCTTGAGACCTTATACCAAAAGGACAAAATAACAACCCAGCGTATTAGAGAAATTCACTGAACTACTTGTTGGAAAATATCCACCATGGAGCAGATTATTATGCACGATTTAACTAAGCAGATTTATTAACAGGCCCTGGGAGTTAGGTAGAAGCCAAAAGGCTGATTGGGGCTTTCTTAGTGTCGTGGTAATGAGTGGTGTGAGGCATAAGTAATGAGACTTTTAGAACAAAGTAATCTTCTGCGAGCCACCAAGCTCGAGATAAGGTGTTTATTGATGGTCGCATTGGCATCCCAATCAACGTTGCGTTCGCCTGGCCAACGCATTCACCGGCAAAAACAAAATCATCTTATCCAACTCACGTATGGAATATTAAAAAGCGACCTTTGCTTTAAACAAAGGACTGCATTCATTTTAATGGGCAATCCCCTAACCTTCAATCATCTGTCTGCACAAAGAACTGCTAGATATTTTGATTCCACTCTGTTCTCACAACACTCGGCTTCTTTTGAAGTTCTGCGGTTTCTGCTCAGTGGTCATCTACGAGTACATGTCAGGTGAGATTGTCTTAATGCTATCACACTTGAAAAGGGAATTAAAGAATATCCCCTCTTCCACACACTCAACTAAGGAGTGTAAGCAATGATCCATCTTTCCTTTCCGCCACTTGGCTCCAAGAACAAAGCGATAGGAACCTATAGCTGGTCCTAGTATGCATTTTCTCCAAAGGCTTGGGCTGATAGGGCATATGATAAACACTGAAAATGACTCCAGAGCCCAGAGGAAGCTAAAACAAAATGGCTGAAAATACTTATATATTATTCATGAGCCAAATTTAGGATCTCTGTATATGATTTCCGTAATGATTTTCCTGAGCTGTGGGAAAGCTGTAATAATTCAAACCTAATGAGGAAATTGTATAGAACTAAAGAGTAGGTGTTCTCTCAGGTGGCAATGGCATTATACTTATCTATCTATAAAATGGACTTTGGTTTAAGAATTGCAGGCGTGAATCTGTTTTGTATCTGTACATGTCAACCGTGTAATGGATATCTCTCCCTTT
>NW_023339763.1:2109118-2109272 GCF_004916995.1 Morone saxatilis | reverse complement strand
TATTTCAGTAGCCGGGACCATTGGCTTTGCACATACCACCACTGGTCTTTCCACCAGCATATATAGCCCAACTGTTTCTGAAACATCCTTTTAATCAGTAAGGCAGAAACATCTTACCAATCTTTTTGTAGCCCCCCCCCCCCGGAATTAGTTT
>NW_023339763.1:2108769-2109093 GCF_004916995.1 Morone saxatilis | reverse complement strand
GGAATTAGTTTCCTCCCAGCAGTAGTTTGTGTGAAACTGCTAGCTGAGGGAGTGTTTGTTTGTGGCCTGGTGTGGAGCCGTGGGGATTAGAAGGTAGTTAAAGCTTTCCATCCGTCGTATGCGGTTAAGATGAAGAATTGTAAACACTAATCCAAGTGCTTGCTTGCTGACCATTGAATGTGCTCTCCTTAATGTGAATCCCACACAGTGGAAAAGCAAACTCTTGAAGACCTACTACAAAGGGACAAAATAACAACCCAGCGTATAAAGAAATTCACTGAACTACTGATTGGCAAAATATCACCATGAGCAGATTATTATGCA
>NW_023339763.1:1988490-2108748 GCF_004916995.1 Morone saxatilis | reverse complement strand
CAGATTTTTAACAGAGCCCTGGGAGCTTAGGTAGAAGCAAAAGGCTGATAGCTTTTTTAGTGCTGGATAGTGGGTTAAAGTGAGGATTTTAGAAAAGTAATCTCTGAGACCATAGTATGAAGGATTGTTTCATAAATCAACAAGCTGGGCTTGCAGCCTGGCCAACAATAATATCATCTATCCATCACTATGGAATATTAAAAACGACCTTTGCTTAAACAAACTGCATTCATTTAACTGGCAATCCCCTACCTTCAATCATCTGTCTGCACCAAAGAACTGCTAGATTATTTGATTCCACTCTGTTCTACAAACACTCGGCTCTCTTTTGAAGTTCCTGCGGTTTCTGCTCAGTGGTCATCTACAGTACATGTCAGTGAGATTGTCTTAATGCTATCACACTTGAAAAGGGAATAAGATATCCCCTCTTCCACACACTAACTAAGAGTGTAAGCAGATGAGTCCAGTCTTTCCTTTCCGCCACTTGGCTCCAAGAACAAAGCGAAGGAACCTTAGCTGGCTCCTAGTATGCATTTTCCCAAAGGCTTGGGGCTGATAGGGCATATGATAAACACTGAAAATGACTCCAGAGCCCAGAGGACAGCTAAAACAAAATGAGCTGACAATACTAATTTTCATGAGCCCAAATTTAGATTGTTATGATTTCAGTAATGATTTTCCCTGAGCTGTGGGAAAGTAAGTAATTAAACCTAATGAGGGAAATTGTAAGAACTCAAAATAGGCTTGCTTCTGGGCTATTATTTTAATACTTTGTTTTAGATGCAGGTGAATGTTTTGTTATCTTGAGCATTTCAGTGCTAATGAGATAAATTGGCTAGATGCATTATCCACTTTATAGTCTCTGGACTGCCTAAGCTGCCCAGCTTAAGCTCTTTCATGTACATGTAGCTATTGAGTGAATATGAAAACAAATGGGTTTTTTTCCTTTTTAATATGTACTGCAGCCATTGATCCTGCGTGCACTCTTTACTGATGTGTACATTTCCCTCTGCTTTGTGAGGAACAAAATGAAAGGCACTCAAAGTCCATAACTAATGGGATCAAAATGGTGGTGCAGGCTACATGTGGATAAGAGCCTGTGATAATTGAGTTTGAGCACAGAATCAGAATGTACTCGCAGGCCTGCAACTGAGGTTTGAAAGCCAGTAATCTCACAATTTATTGATCACCAGCCCCTGACCACACAGTATACTGAGATCATTAAAAATCTTAATTATAACCTTTTTAGATACCCGCTATAAAAAGACTGAAAATAGTCTGCCTTCACGCTCAGCTCTGCAAAAATAGATCTGCACCTTTGTTCCCATCTCATTATTTTTTTTTCTGTCAACAGAGAACATGCTGTTCTATAGTTCCAGTTCACTGCTGGGGGGTTGCTGTTTTTGGGTTACATACTTAGTAGCCGGTCCAGTGTTTTGCTATTCTCTTTCATGTGTGGTGTTGTTGTTCACACAAGCTAGCTGCACTTCTCCATCCCCATCCAACCCCTCAGCCCCCCTGTACAGAAGGAGGAAGCCTAGAAACATGTGTTGCGGAGTAAGGTTACATATTTAGGCCTCACGCCTCCGCGCAGTTCCAGATAACTCTCTTCAGTGCTTATTGAACTTTGCTTTAGGACAGCATGGCTATAGCTCACAGTATGTCAGACAGGATAAAGGCCACGTTTGCCACACATTTCAACATCGGCCATTTGAGCAGCAGAGCCCACCATATATCCTCCCGTCCTGGTGTCCAGTTTAATTTCATTGACTTCATAGGCTTTTTCCCTCCAAGTCTTGCCTGCCTTTGTCTAGACAGCTGTGCACTGCTGGCGTCTTTGTGCTCTTATCCCATACAAGCGGAGAAGGGGAGAGACCCCATATGCTACCAGCTGCTAGACACATTTGCTCTTACCGCTAGTAACTGAACCCAGCGAGGAGGAGGGAAAACCTATCTCAGCTGCTGCCATAACTGAATTAAAGGGCCATCTGAGAAATTGCCCTATAGGTTATATAATGTTCTGAAATGCTTCCTGCCATTTGGAGGTATATACAGCATATATAACAGTAACCTTGGTTGGGGCGGAATTGTTAGAATCACTGTAAATTTGTTTTACATTGATTCATCTGCTGTCTTGTACATTGCTTTCACTCCTCATCAAAAGGGAGATTTAGCCTCGAGGCTCAGTTGTATCCAGTATATTGTTTGCCTAAGGAACCAGGCTCCATATATGGTTGAATATGCCTGTTTGTAACAAAGAAGGCCAGCTGCATCAACCACACTCCTTTTTAAGAGGCTGCTTTATGGTCGAAGACATCCCTGTAATTTATGTCCCCACGTGGGGCCCTTAGGGAGCATATGAACCTGGGCGGATAGGGTGTTCAATCCCCCCAATGGATTTAAGACCCTCCTCACTCATGGCTGCAGGGAAGAGCACATTAATCTGGTCCAGGTCAAGGACAGGTCTAAAACTGGTCAAAACCAAATTGGGTCTAAGACCAGATCAGAATATATCTGTACATTTAAACATTTTTCCTTGCAAATGGGAATGTAATGGGAATTTCTGATAAGTACGCCCTGGGTGTCATTTTCAACAAGTTCTTCTTCTTTGTTGTTTCTCATTGGAATTAAAAATACCAATATTAAAGTTTGTGATGTGGCAGGAACAGTGCTTGGGTTTAGACACAAAAACTACTTGGTTAGGGTGAGTGAGAGTTTGTGGTAGTTTGAATTAAAAGCAACTACTTTGTTATGGTTACGGAAACACTGTGGTCATGATTAAATGAAACAAATGTGACGCTTGACTGGAGAAAGTGGGAAACAAACTGCTGTTTCTTGCTTAAAATAAAAAAATGTACCCATCTATTCACCCCGACCTCCTGCCTACGAAGTGTTGACGTTCTGTATCAATGACATGTTACTTCTGCCTTTGCTCCTGACAGACAAGAACTCACACATAAAATGGTTGCTAGTTTATAGGCTGTCTGATCGTCTGAATTATTTAATGGGTACAGTGTTATCCTGATCGAAATGATGCCCAAAACAAAAATAAGATCCAAGTTATAAAAAGCTAGAATACACCTTTAGTGCATGTATGATTAGAGGGTAAAATCCTTGAAATGTTTGGTAGCCCTGGAGATATTTAAAATAGTGATAAATATTTATTCATTTATTTATTTATTAGCTTTCATCGCTCTTTCAGCTGGATCTGTTTCTCCTATAATACGAACAAAGAAATACACAATGGATAAAGGCATTTTGATCAAACCTTGCTACATGCTGTCACATGCACTTGTAATGTTTAAAATAAAACCAATAATGTTTTACACATTATGATACCAACCAAGAGAAGCTTTTATTAATAACCCAGCCATGATGTGCTCATTTCTGCGGGCAATGAGAATCTGAAAATGAAAACTTCACTCCATTTGTTTTTAATATCACAGGCCATGGGCCAGCATTAACAACAAAGTTATTGCCAGCCAGCTGTATAGATTTTTTCCTTGTGCGTATAGCATGGTGTTGGCACGTAGATGGAGATTAGTTGCTCCTGATATACCAAACAGCAGACCAACATCTGTTAAGTATTGAACTATTTTTGGAGAGGTTTTCCCTCCTCTTTACCGGGGGGGCTTTAAAGTAGATCCATTAGATTCCAGCACCCGACTATTTGCATCCACTGTCTCATTGAACCAGTGGAAAATTACAGTCAGAGGTTGTTTAGCCACTGTTAAATTTGCCATCACTGACAAGTGACATAATACTATAACACCAAGGGGTGTAACTATTCTTGGGCCACAGGGCTAAGTGTGTGTGGTGTGTTGTAACACTTTCATCTGAGTGTACAAAAGCTTCCCAAACTGTTGAACTGGCCTTAGCAGAACAAATAAACAGATATCTATTTACATATCAGTCCACAGGCTTTTGTTGTTGTTGTGAGGAGCATGATTATGCACATCGTAATGACTTCCATGTATATTGAAAAAGCAGCATCAACTGGAATACAAAATCCACAGAGAAGCACAAGGCTGTTTGAATAAAAATGCCTTTGCTCTGCTTCTGTATCGTGGCCTCGACAGCTCTGTTATATCGAAACCAGCTGTGACCACTCTCAGTACCAGCTCGCCTTGATGAAAAGATTATGGACCCCAGGCTTTGATGTACACACTTCTATACCGTAGTCACCGTCTGCTCATGCTGAACCCACTGTTCCCCAGCATTGGTTTCACGGGATACAGAGTCTCCCATTTGAATTCCAAGAATAGGGTATTGTTTTCAAAGATATTTTACATTTTCCTCACCCTCCTGCATTTCTTTACTGCTGTGTAGACATAAGAGGATCTTGAAAGATGTCATTCGTTCATCAGACCCCAACAGTCGTGGTTTTTATATTGTGCATAACAGAGTCCTAGGGGATGAAACGCCTGAGAGAATTCATAGTGTGAGGAGTTTAACAGATGACACATTAGAAATGAAATATATGTCTGCTCCACTGGACCTGTAGACTCTGTCAGGAGTTGGGGGTTGGGGTAAGTGTGGGGGATGGGGTTGACTTCATAAAGCAATGCTTGCTACCAATTTCCATGTGCTTTACAGCGTTCTAGCCGACTGTCATTTGGTTAGCCATGCACAGACGCCATTCACCCCTGTCTATTATTCAGACAGCCAGACTCTTCCACACTAATGTAACAATACATTTTTTCTTTGTATTCATTGTAAGCAGAGTTTTTTCCTTTTTTTTTATAACGTGGGTCTTACTTTTATATATTTTACATAAATGTTTGCCTTTTATTGGGCAGTAAGGACAACTGAGAAAAGACAAGAAACATGGAGTTTGAGATGGGGTATAACAACAAAGGTCCCTGCCTGAAATTGAACCAGCGACATTGCGGTTATGTGTCATGCATGGTAACAATTTGGCTACCAAGGTGCACCATTTTTGTATTTTGGACCATTATTTCTAGCAGTTATGACGTAGAATACGCACCAAAGTAAGTAATCTGGGAGCACAGCAATGTCCAACACAGCCAGACGATCAGAAAGGTTGCGAAAAACCCCACAGTAAAACTCAATGTTCTCATTGTAAAGAAAAATTGGGTGAATTCAAAAGTAGGTCAAAGTTGAACAAGGAAATCAGTCTGTAGTCTGTAGAGTGTTTAGGTAGTTTGGGTAGTCATTTTACCATTTGTCTTTGTATTCCACTTCGAATAAGATTTGCTAATTAGTGTTATCTGACTACTGACATGGTAAACTAAGAGTGGAAACCTTACTTTTCCAAAAAACCCAGCCATCTCAGCAAATATCAGGTCAGACTAAGGAGCTAAGCATCCTTCCATATGCAGCCTTGCCCTTTTGATCTCTCCTGATTTTTTTTTGGCGCGCAGACTATTTGACTGATAAACTATTTATGAGGCATTGAATTTCTCAGGCCTTCCATTTGCCCACATGCAGGCCAGACAGATAACTGGTATGCAGCATAGGCTTTATAGAGTTTGACAAAGCAAAGAAAAGGGAAGGGATTGCACAAATAATGGATGGAAAAAGACATGGGGAGGGGGTTGGTTCTCGCTCCTTTGGAAGCACTTGGAAAGTTATTGGTTACTTCCTAACCTCTGTCTAGACAGAGTTAACTATTCTGGAGTTTCATCTGGAATATGTGTGTTTACCACACAGGATCTAATTGGGATTTTAATGTACTGTAGGAGATATTTAAAGAAAAAAATTAGTGACTCATTCCTGATGAACTGGATCATTGGTTTCCATCTGGAAATCTTTTAGGAAACTGGAATATTTTTAGCCTTCATACACAGGGGAGTCTGCCTCTTGAATTATTCATGTTGAAAATCGGTGCCTTACGCTGTGTTATCTTAAACTGTTTAGTTAAGAAATAGATTTTTAAAACCAAATTGCAGCAATGTAACCATAATCTCCATGTCGACTTCTGAGGAGAGAGCATTCTGTTAGAGAAGACTCCCCGAGGCATGCTTTCAAAGTCTTCCCCTTCTTGAAGGCGTTATGAAACAATAACAAATCAAGACACCCGAGAAGCGAACAAAGTTCCCATGGCCGATAGCACTTGTCACACTTAACCTCGTTGTCCTGACAAATTTTCCTGACAGAGCATTGTCAAACAGCATGCAAGCTTCCCATGCTCTGAAAGTCCTCTCATTCACTTTTGTCTAGTTGGCATAGAATTAAGAGGCAGCAATGTAAAAGCCCCCTGTGAGCCTGGAGGATGAGAGGTTGTTTGGAGGTCAGTGTGGAAACCTGCGGAGCTGAAGGGCGCCAACAATCTCTGGGAAAGTGGTACAATAGAAGCTTTGGTCATTTCAGAGACAATGGACCCGATTGTCATCTCACCTTTGACCTGTGGTACATTTAGCACCAACCATTTAGGCCCACAAATTAATCATGTTAATAATCTCTTCTATCACACAGTAGCCGTAGAGTCAAATGGACTTGTTTAAGTTAGTGTACAATTCTGTCTGTGTCTTACAACCATACACTAGTATTTTGTTTTTATGGTCTCAAAGTCTATGTGGGCACCTGTTGGCAATGATGATGCAGAAGAGAAATACACATCAGGGGTAACACTGCAGAGAAGCTGCACTCTGTTGTGAATGATTACAGAGGTTGAGGTTTTGTAGCACAGGCCACACAATTCTTTGTTGTTTTAGCTAATGTTTTTAAATTGTCATTCTTATTCTCTCTTATGTCAAGGTTTACAAAAATTAAGCATTTAGGCTATCCTGGAATTTTACCCTTGCAGGCCTCTGAAACAGCCTTTGTACCATTTTTCCAACCTGTAAGCTGGGTCCAAGGGGTCCCAAGATAAATCTGATCATAAATCGGATCATGAGACAGGAAAGATACAAACTTTATAAACTCATCTGGGCTCTTTCGAATGAAACCAGTATTTGTGCTAAGCTAGGCTAAACAGTCTTTGAAAATGAATTTAAAACAGTGTTCTCAAAATTGGGCCATTACTCACCAATGCCATCCAAATCAACCGCCTCTTTAGTTGTTAGCAGAACTATGTGGCTTTATATCACATCACTGAGCATGTATAGCCCACACAGAATGGTTGACCAGCGTTTAGCACACAAATCCCAGTCTGTCACAGCTGTAGTCCTCGGGTGTTCGCCTGCCACACTAGATACATTGATTGTGTGACTGGATGAACGTGTGTTTGCCATAGGAATCTATCTTGTTCTTTTTCCACTTAAGGCTTTAATAGTTGAGTGGTGACTTTTGGGCCACTGCTATGTATAACTTAAAGCTGATAAGTAAAGCTACGGGGCAATGCAAGGTTGTTGAAATAGGACATAGTATGACATACCTGTAGAATGAAACTCTTATATTCTGGTAACCCAAAGCTGTGGCAAGGCTGTCAGAAAGCTGGAAAGGTTCATTTTTTCTGACAGTTTAAGCTGGAGTGGATTCATTTGTGTTGGTCAGTACTTCCCTCTGTGAGGGCTTGTCCGCCTGAACGGCTGAGCAGGCTGAATGAAGGAGAAAAACACAGTTGAGACACAAGATTTCTTATGTGATTTCTCATGCCTCACAGTTTGAAGTACATAGCACAACCAGGATGTTAACATGCCTCAATTCAGAGACCTTTAAGCAGGGATGAACCTTAAGGCTTTTGGGCACTGGTCCCAAATCAACAGGGCATGTCGAAAAACACAGAATAACAGCCAACATTGAATATCCAGAACATCCAACTGCTACACCAGTGCACAGTTGTACAGTTGTGCCAGCGCTGACACTACAACTCCAAGAAAATAATTTTGCTCCAAAGAAAACCTTGCCTTTTTTTTGTCAGTGAGCCTCAAATTCATCTCTTCTGGGGTGAACTGTGCTTGCCAGTGCTGAGAGTTTTATTCTCTGCCTCTTAGTACAAATACATCATTGCTTTCATCCTTAACAGCATTGTGAACCTAAGTGGCTGTTCATTGGTTGTGAAATTTATCTTGCTTTAGCAGGTGGTGAGGGAATCCACACAAGGATGGCAGAGCCTATGCCAAATTTTTCACAGCCATGTTTAAAATGGCAATCACATCTTGTTGTTTTTGTTCCTCCTTTTGTGTTATACTCGAGAGGTAAATAAACCCTTATGGTTGATTACTGCCTGTTTTTGCTGTGTTTACCCATAGTCTTTCGGGTGTCTGTTGTACATTTGACATACATAATTAAGAGCCTAACTATTCTTGAGTTACCCACTGTTACTGGATGAGTTTATTCCCCTGATGGATGACCTATTCCTCAATATCCATGCCAGCCTCTGGATTAAGTGATCCCCTGGCCCAGTGGAACTCTTGTTAACTGTCATCAGCAATCATAATTGTAAACGTCACTGCTAATTGAGCGTGCAATGACCTTTCCATCAAGTATGTTTGTTGAAGCAAAGGGACAACAAGCAGAGATAAAGCCCAATGCAGGAATAAGCAGTGATTTTAGGCCAGGAATAAATTCATTGATCAGTAAAGTGTATTGATATACTTTACAAGTTATATTAATCTGTTTGTTTGCTCATAGATTGGTGATACTGAAATAATTAATCTTGTCTGGGCATATTAGAAAGTCGCACAGTGACATTTAAATGCTTGTCTTCACAAAATAGATGTTGCGATAATCTTCCTGATGTAGTGAATACTTATGCGTCATGCAGTTGCTTAGGATAGCTGTGTCTAATTTTGTTAATGGTAAAATAAAATCAAAGAAGCAAGCTCTACTGTAGTTTGTTCTCACTTGACAAAACAAGTAAAATCAGATGATGCAACAGAGTTAATCTGGAAGCCTCCTTCATTTCTTGTGTGAATGAGACTTAAGTCTAACCTTGCCAGGCAGTTGGACTTGCAAGACCACAAAGTCACAAGTTCATGCGAGAAAATCCATTTTACCAGGCTTCAAGATATGTTCTTGTGTCCAAATCACAGTGGTTTGGACCAATCAGCGTACTATGAAGAACTACGGGCAGCTATGGCATGAGCTGTGGCCGTGGTTTAACGCTAGTGTTGGTATGACCTGTGTATGTGAGAAGTGATTGTTCGCTCGAAAACAACAATGGAATGTGCTGAAGAGGTTAGCATAGATGCTGCTCGCATCCCTTATATCAAAAGTGTCAAGTATTTCTTAATTGAAGAGCAAAGAACGGCACTGAAGGCCTTTCTCGATAGAAAAGATGTTTCCGATCTTCTCCTGACTGACCTTGATTGTGTTATATGGTTCGTTGATAACCATATATCTGTGATTTGCCTGTGATAATTGGTGACAGACATCATCATCCAATCACCTGTCAACTACCCAGATCGTTCTGTGTAACAAACCACCTGGTGAAGTCAGGTTACCTTAAGCCAGCTAAAAGGCAGAGAAACAACACAGCATTTTGAGAAATACTCTATTTTCCAGCTTACCCTGAAAAAGGTACGAGGATCACAGTGGTTTGGACCATAATGTTTTATCTAGTACAGTAGCCTACAGCGATGAATTTGAGAAGTGTCTAGCGTAGCACAAAGAAGGAAAGCAGAGGGAAACTGCTAGCCTACTTCCATCACATTAAACACAAGTGATTTGTGTTTACCAACCTGTAAGTTTCTATTTGTTACTCCATGTAGGCAGAGAACACTTAACATTGGTGTCTATACACACTCCAGATGGAAATTTGTGCATTTCAATCAGTAATTCAGACAGCAATTAAGTAATTTAGCCTTACTATAGAATGATAAACCAACTACACTTCAAGATAGCACTAACAGGAGACCCTCCTGCACTTGGCCAATCATGAGACTCCTATTAACATGTTTGACCAGCATCTGCCTGAGGATTAGCTTACCCTCCCATAGGGTTTACAAATGTGCACCAAGCTAATAAGAATCCACATTTCTTGTCAGTTGCAATATTTCAACATGCCGAGTTTATTGCTAGCCATCAACATGTCGTCTTGTGTCCGAGATACAGTTGATCCATCTCCTTTGACAAGGCAGTTCTGGATGGGCAAGTCATGATGTTGGGATTCATTCTGCCCACTCTGTGGAATTGATGCTGTTTGTCCACAGTTCACTTCTCCCTGGTTAATGGGTGATTAAGTTGGCACAGGAGACCGCATGACTGATGAGGCTGCATGACCGAATTGCCAACTACAGTGGGAACCGGCTGTTTCTATTGCAGAGCTGTTCCTGCATAAGTGGTGCTACCTGCCACAACAAGTGAGTTTGCCAACTCAGATTTCTTTGGCCTTTCCACTCTTGTAATAGATACTGTAATAAATTATACCATGTGGTGTAACTGTACTATTGTATAGGGATCCAACAAAAAATCAATAAGGCAACATACTATACTACACTGTGATGTCGTTATTACTCCACTGCTGTCATTTATTCATGATTTTATTATACGTACAGGTGTACAGGCCACCATTTTTGCGTACAAAGTGTTCCCTTTCCATTCAGTTTGGTGGAGCTTATCATACCATAAATGTGAACAGAAGTTAAGTTACATCAACTGAAGAACGATTAAATTTAGAGGTATATCACCATGTAAGTCAAAAGTCCTAGCCATGTTTTGGATTTAACAGTACTGATGGGATAAACTTGATGAAGATTATGCAATCTCATAATACCGTACAGAACCGTCTCATAATAGAACTCGGGCAACTCAGTGGATATGCACAGCCACCTCGCTCATAATCCTCCAGATCATGTTAGGAATGTGCACAGATTTGCACAGATTGAGGCATATGATGTGCAGGTGTTTCTATCCTTTACTACAGAATTGTTAACCCTGAACTTGTCTATAAAATAATTGTTTAACAGACTCCCCAAATATATAAATGTACTGAATAAGTATTAGTTTACGACTATAATATACTGCTAATATAGATTATGACAGATGGTAAATGATTTCCAATTCTCACACTGTTTGTATGATAACTGTACAGTTTGCCTCTTTTAAGATGGATGTTTCTTCAACCTGTCTGATCATCTGTTCCCTGATCAGCAATTAAATTGATTTGTACAATACACTCATTGCCTCAAGAAATTATGCCCACAACTAGCAAAAGGAACAAATAGACTTTCGTGTAAAGAAGGCCACCTTAAAGCCTTATACAATGTTGCGCCTACTCAAACAGTTATTTTCATACATTGTAGACAGCCCTCAAATCTGTTCCATACTCGGCCAGTATTTGAAGGTTTATATCTTAAGTATTTAAATCTGAACACCGGGGATGACTTTGATGTTAAAAGGCAGCAATTGAACCCTTGAACCCTGCTACCTTGCACCACATTCCTAATCTAATTCCAAAAAATCCACAGGGGAGTGTTTCCCTCCAGAATCGACCACACAGACCAGAGTGAGCCAGCAAGACTGCTGAACTGTGTGTGTGTGTGTGTGTGTGTGTGTCTGTGTGTGTGTCTGCCAACTGCCACTGAACACTTCATATACACCACAATCCCCATAACCCTTCTGACATTCACTGGAGATATTAGGCAAAATCAATAGTCGACTTCAAAGTAACCATCATTTACCATAATATTTGCAACACCCGGTACATTCAGAGGATATTAAATGGTCTCAGACCATGCATTCCAGAGATCAAAAACAGCAGATGAAGCAGATAACCCTAGATCCAACCTGAATAAAGACAACTTTGCTTTGCATGGGAGCTTTGTGCAATACCAGCACACTCTTTCTTTGCACTTATAATACACATTGTTTTTGATTCTCTACCTTCCTTTCTGCAAAAAGGAATACAGCTTTTTAAATTGTATCAATAGTTTATTTATTTGTATATCTTTTCAAATTGTAGTAGTAGTCGCATTACTGGTGTGGTCCTCAGTCTGTCAGCCAGAGCAAGATATCTAACAAGTAAAACTATCAGTTTTAATTTGGTATGGACATTTCATTATCCACAGAGGATACATCTTATTGACTTTTGTGACCCCTAATGTTTTGTCTAGTGCCACCACTTTTTCAAATGTCCCTTTGTCCACCACTTTGGTTAATGACAAGGTATTTCAAAAAACCTTTTACCATAAAATCTTTTGTGGATATTCATTTTCCCTAGGGGATGGATCTCTGTGACTTTTTTGACCCATTGCCATTTCATCCATTCCCCTCATCACGCCAATGTCTCCAAATGTACACAAGAAATTAAAAATCTACCTGTCAGATTGCCCTGAAGTTAACCAGAGCACATTTACGCTGGCCATTTTAGTCCCTCTTCTAGCAGACCCCAACAGGACAAAATGTCAACTTTAATAATCTAATTTCCTGAACAGGTCCGTGCCCCTAAGCGAATAACCCCTTTGATTCTAATGATACTGTGTCCTTTTGTTTAACTCCAACCTGAGTACAAACTTCCCATCAGTATCTTGTGTTCCACCATGCATCTTCATATTGTGGGGTGTTATAAACATTATAGCCTGCATGAGCTGCTAGTGGGGTTTTAAGACTCTTAGCCTTGTTACACACTTGAGGCATTTTATCCCATAAGTTGTCCGTATCTACTTCAAAACTTCCATTGACTTCATTGTGGTGAATGAGTAGTTAGCTGTGAATCCAGTTTGTTTTCTCAATTTTGCTGATTTGGTTTTAATGGGCCCCAAATATTAGTTGTCCTTTGTGTCACGTTGATTACATACTTAATAATACTTGTGGTCACTGAACTGTTGAAAAGACTATAAAGCTTATTGAATCATTATTTCATGTATATTTTAGTTGTTATAATGATGATCCCAGCAAATAATGCTAATTCCCTTCTGCTGAGCAATCTTACCACAGCCTTAGGACACAGTAAGTCCTCGCTTTATTATAGCTGATTGTTATTGTACTGGATTTGTTCTTTTCATTTCACAGCACTTTGTATCATTGCTTGCTTAATGTGCTTGCTTAATATTAATTGCTTTGTAGGCTCCCATACTGTTTTTAACTTAAGGTTATTCTCACTTCTGTATGATCTATAGAACACTGTCTCTTGTCAGCCTGATTCTGTAACATAAGTCAGTACGGTATGTATAAAACTAAAGGAAGAAAAATGTAAATTTTAAACCTTTCTCTCTTTATATTTATGTGTATACACAAAGTAGCTTTTCCCATAAGACCTGGAAAGATCACAGGTTCAAGGCAGTAAACGCATTAGTAAATTTCTTGGTCTTAAGTCTGACCTGCAGGTCGATCTCTTGCTGCTATGTGTAGACCACCACCCACTGATCCTCCCATTCAACCGCCTTCCACTTGCCAATGTGTGCATCTGCGCACATGCAGAAAAAAAAACCTTTCTGAGAGCCATCTTTTTCTTTTTTTACCGTTGTGCATTGGAAGACCTAATGGACTCATTTGCATATTATTTCCCTCCTTTTCAGTAACCAGACCCCTCTGATTTATGATGACCCTATAAAAAGCACAACTGTCAGCGATAGAGACAGGGCTGACAGATGCAAATTGCTTCGAAGATTTATTGATGAACCACTGCTTTACAATGTTTTGTTGCTAGCAGAGTGTAGCTGTTTGACTGCATTGAAAGGCATCCAGCAGTTTAAATTTTAGTAAAAGGGAACCGATTTGAATTTATAAAGCTGCATAGAGTAGATTTTGAAACTTAAAGTACTATAGGTACTAACAGTACTTTTGTATTTGCATTATTGCTGACTACATTCCAAATCATACAATCAGTTTTATGGATAGATTTTTCCCTTGGTAGCCATTGGTTTCTATCAATTTCACAATGTAATAAATACAACTATGATACAGTACTTGCTTGTGATAAGTAATCACTGTCACAGTGAATAATTAATTGCCTTGTTTATTTGTAATTTATGGTATGGTATTATGATATGGTTTTTTTGGTAAATTATATTGTAATCGCAAGTAAGAATGGTTTTAAAAACATTTTAAGGACAGCTACAGAAAATCTTTGCTTTAATAAGCTATTATGTTAGAAAGTCAAGCCCAGAAAACGAGTAAGCAAATGAAAACATTATGACATTATATACATAATATGAATGAGGTTGTTTCTTTTACTGAAAAAAAAGTTGGTTGGTATTCAGCTGCAAACTCAGATTCTTGAGTGTTCTTGAAATGGTCCCTGCTCACAACCGCTTTACCTCATGATGGATGCTGTACCTTGTAACAATAAGTACAATAAGTTTCAAGTCTCTGCAAGTTGATTTTTATAGCTGAAATAAAACAAACCCTGGAAGGCTGCCAGGAAGGTGAGGAATAAATCTAAAAAAAAAAGTCAAGGTGTGCTTTGGAAAATGCTCAGCAGGAATGTAAAGTGCATGTGATTTGCAGTTAATGGGCTAAACCATGGAAAATTACCAGTATGGTCTTTTCACTTTGTTTATACAGCACACCTCAAGTGTTTAAATCTTTACAGTGGAATGTAGCATTATCTACAGCCTATATAGCGAAGGAACTCTGCCAACTTCTGTCTCTGAGTGTGTGGTAGCGTATGAGCTGTAGGATGGCCTCATGCCTTGCCTAATAGTGATGAATGATTCAGGCCAGCATGGCACCCAAGACTAAAGGAAATCAGTAGCCAGTAAACACAACAGAGCAGCGCTGCAGTTCATGAAAGCAAAAGCTTTCCATTTAGGTTCCTTTGTGGTCTCGGACCTTATTTGTGTAGGCCTTTTTGGATTTTTGGCATTTATATAAAGTTTGTGATATATTGTAGACCACACACCACGTATGTATCTTTCAACATGGTTGCTATGTAAGATTAGGTGATCATGATGTCTTAATTAATCATGACGGGCGGCTGTGGCTCAGAGGCAGAGCGGGTCGTCCCCCAATCGGAAGGTTGTAGGTTCGATCCCCGGCAAGTACAGGTCCATTTACCATTTGCCATTTAAAAAAACATTTCTATGACATGACCGAGAGGTGTTGGCTTGTGGTCTTACACAGCCAGAATTTAGAGCAAAGGTCACTGTCACTCACAATCTAAGGTGAGGTGCAGAATTCAACTATGACATACTAAAACAACAAATTGTGTGCCCAATTCACATTTTTCTTCCTGACCCTTAGGGTTGATGTTCCATTGTTTGTTTCTGGCACATTATATAATGTGCCCTATCAACACTTGTTTTAAAACTGGGTAGATATTAAGTTCCACTTGACACTTCATTTTCCAATGACTATTCTTATCTCTTGCTCAAAAAAAAAAATACATTCAACATCCACCATTAAACTTCAAAGTCTTGTTCCTCTGCTGGGGAAGGTGTTGGCCTGACCGAATAACTCATTTGCACCCCATTTATCAAGTTACCACTCATTTAAAGTGTGTAGACACAACATCCCTGACTTGAGTCACTCTGATTAGAACCCTGTGCTGCTGTCTAATCTATGGGGATTTAAAGATTGTAATTTCACTAATGTACTTTCTTCCTTTCTCCCCTTTTCCCATGTGGCGACCTCAAATGGCCTTGCTCGTCTGTCATATCAAGGTAAGAGAACTTTATCATATGCCCTTAAGATCCTTGCTGTAAGAATTCATAAGTAATTTCCTGGAGCTTATCTGAGCACGACTGGTGAACTGTTACACAAGGCAGAACCAGAATACGATGCTGACCCTCAGCATTCATTGCTCCAAGATGTCTTTGAAACCACACAAAGTCTGTTGTACATACCGTGCAGGCAGCGGTGAGGTCAGTGAATATTAGTGTATTGACTGGGAAAAAGGTTATTGTCTGTTCCCAAATCTGCCTCTAAACCTCCTCAAAACAAGTTCAGAGAGGAGCATTTTACTGTGTGTTCAGTGCTGGGCTCAGCCTTACAACACTGTACCTTGAGCGTCTTCATCCCACTGGCTCTGTGGGAATTTATAATGTTCAAAGGAGTCCTAGTTTTGCTTCTCCTGCATCATTTCAAGCAGAAAGAAGAAATCTATCCTCCACGTCTATTTTTTCATCTACTTGTCTCATCCTCTGAGAAATGTCACTATTTGACTGTGAAAGTGGAGAGCAGGTGTTTTTTATTTTATTTGTTTCTGATTAGCGGTGTCTGCATGGAACTGTTTTTTCCTCAGACTAAATGATGGAAAGCGTCAGTTGCTGCAGAACAAGCCTGTTTACACTGTGGTGGCAGTAATGTGTGTTTACCCCTGAACGTCTGTCATTAGGTTTAGGCTTTCAGGTCTATGTTTGATGTTTCCTGCGAAAAGTATGCTAAATGGCTTTAAAATGCTTCTAAAGTCTGTGCTCAGTTCATCCTTTGAACCAGATTGACACAATTTACTTCTGCTCATTATAACTTAATATAACACAGAGACACATGTCGTACTGCTGGAATCAGCTATACTTACTCTTTCCAATGAACATCATAGTTTTGCTTAGAAATCATATAAACATGTGCTTGTATGCGTTTTTATGGTGAACATACATCTAATCGTGTCCAAACAATCAACAACTCTAGTTTGATTGAAATAAATCCCTAATTCACTGACGTAGGTGAGAAAAACAGCAGTTAACGTTCCTCTCCTAAACTGTCCACAAAAGGACTTGCATGCACTAATATTCATGTGGAGCCAGACCATATTTGTAAGCAAAGCACAGACAAACTGGGATAGCAAGACAGGCAGGAGTCTGACGTAATTCTTTGCTCAGGACACCATGATTCCACTTTATCTTTACATAGCAAATAGTTGTTTGCTGCTATATTAATGTTTTAAATCTCATTTATACAACCTTTAAACTGGTCCAGAAATGCTGAGAAACCCTTTTACCCGGTTATGGTAACTGAAAAACAAAAAGAAATTCAGTTTAAGTGTATTACAGTGAGAATCAGTATGAGGTTTTTTTTTAGGATTTTAGGTCTTGAAGTTAGTTGGAGTGAGCATGGCCATGGAAAAGTGTTGGACTGAAAGAGTATGTGTGTGAGTGTGAGTGCACATATGGCCTCGCATGACCTAGTTGTTTGTCCTCCTTTCCAATTCTCAAAAGGTTAGATTGAAATTCAGGTTAGGTTTGCTTTTGGCTGAAGGCAAGTGAGGATTCATTGTCTCCAGTCTAACAACTCATGGTTCACGCAGGGCAAGGCCACTGTCGGTTCAATAATATTGCAACAAAGACTGGGCAGCCAAACTGGAACATATTGCATTACAATATCCAACTCCATCTTACCCACATTCTCAGAAACATGAATCCCACATTTTTCACTCACTTCTATTATTTTGCAATCTTCAGTTGTTTCAGAATTATCATAGTGATAATAACATACTGTTCTGGTTTAATGAATCTCCCCAGTAGGCAAACAACATGCCTTTTTAAAGATTCTAATATTTGAGTGCAGAACAATGGTGTGTTTGCTGTAATGTACCCGAGAGCCTTGCTGGTGACTTACAGGGTTGTACTTATCTGTCTGGGAGGAGATGAGAGAGAAGGTGAGGATGGAGAGAGCAGGTTAGAGGACATGTTAAATGCAAATATCTCTCCTCCTGTCTCTCGCGCTCTTGCAGAAACAATAGGCTGGATTCTGTTTGACATGGATGAGTAGTATGCTCTCTCTCTCTCTCTTTGTCTCTGCCTCTGTCTTCCTTCCTCTGAATATATTTCACAGCTGTCCAAGAGGGCTGAGGGGGAACTTTCTGCAAATATTAACAGTCTGTAGCTGTGTCCTTTGTGGCAAACTGTTCTAAAGCCACAGAGGCTTAGAGGACAAGATAGAAATGCAGTCCTAAGACTAGCTAATACAGATTTGGTAATGAGGGGAGGAGGAAGGTTGAATTAATGCCAGATTCACGTCACAGTGGAAGGAGTGGAACAGGATGGCATTTCATGGCTATCACTTGGAAGTATTCAAGTGTTTCAGTTGCTGGGATTTATCCAGGTGCCTGACAGATGGCTGCTTCTGTTTATATCTCACATGACATGACCCAAGAGCTACATGGATGATATTCCTAGACATGTCAGAGGGGCAATTCCTCTTTACACCCTATAAATGTAAGTAGTAAAGACAGTTGTGAAGAGCTTTGTCCCTCTAAAATCTCAAAAACCCAGACTGTACTCAACATTTTTCTTCAAAGACAGTCTGGTTCAGGTCTCAGTATCTAATTTCACTTCTAATGTGAGCCTTGGTAGTGATTTTGGTAATTATTGTTCCATTAAGTCAATATTAAAACATCAAGTAAACTGCAGTGGTCATTGCTCGCTTGGCCCACCGCGGGTCCATCTAGGCTCTACCCTCTTGCCCAAATTGGTGTTTTCTAGCTTCAGCAACTTCGATTTCACTTCTGGAGATTGTCTTATTTGATGTCCTCCCTTCAGAGTGTCTATATGAAAATTACCATGTAAAAGACAAGAGCCCTTCAGGTTGTCAGCAAGGAAATACGAGCAAGTTTAAATCAGATGCTCCTGACATCTAATAAAAGTGAATTAAAAGTCCAAAAGTGAATACAAATAAAGTGTTTTAAAGAGATGGACAGTGGACAGTCAGTATCAGTCAAACAATGTAAGTTTTGGTTTCTCAGAGAAGTGCTCCTCGTTTATCTTATGGTAATTAGTTAGTCTTTTATTAAATTGATATAAATGCTTTAGGCCATTCTTTATTGCAACTTTTCCACATTGTAAATGAAGCAACAATGAAAGCAAAAGATTCTTTAACTTTACAAGCTGAATTTAAACAACTTACATGTGAAACCAGGCTTCTTTGCCACAATGCACCTAGAGTCACCCTCATGCAAATACACGTTGGAACCGAACATTTTATACGGAAAACATTTAACTTAGTTTAGCAGTCATCTTGGGGATTTCACCTCTTGGTTTAAAGTAAAAGGCACGTTGTTACTTGATTTTAAATTTACCACAGACTTAAAAACATCTTTTCAGAGACTCATGGGTGAAATCGCAGATGCTACAAGGTTTTATTATGTAGACCAATCACACAACAAGATTTGTTTATGGAGACTAGACCTATTTAAAAATTTCAAAATTATCAGACCACTTTTCCATTCTCTTGCAACTTCGCACACTATTATTATACTTATACAGACTTGATCTGTACACATTAATATAGTTTACACATTTTTTTGTGTGAATGTTGTATATATAATTAATAATGTTGTTTTGTATAATATCATTTGTTACTCGGAGTGGTAAACGAATATTCCTCTGGGATTAGTAAAGTATTTCTGATTCTGATTCTGATTCTGATTTATACCTTTTTAAAAAAAGAAAATCATCCAAATTTTTATTCGACATTGCACAGTAACACATAGTCTATACCCGTCTCTAATGACTGCAGCTCTCCCACCACCCAGTGACTCTAACCAGTGAGAGGCTGGGTTGAATACATTAGAAGACAGAATGGAGAAAGAGAGCAGCACAAAAGATGTCTGTAATGCAATAAGAATGAATAAAGGGGTTTTTAATGAGGAGGCCTCCCGTCCACTGACGCTCTCTCTGCCAATCCAATTGTTTCATTATTCTGAGTGGGAAGTAAGAGCAGCAGGGCTTCAAAGCTGGGTTTACTGGAGACTGAGGTTAACAAGGTCAGAGCACAATCAAATCACCAGTAAAAAGGACATTTGTTATGATTTTACATCATGTAAAGGTCGGTCGTTACCTTTTACCCCCACTGCAGCCAACATCCACTGCACTGGTTAATGTTAATGTTGATGCTAGACATCTTCAGTGAATGTTTGATCTTTATTAATCTTTAAATAAACCAAATTTGCATTGAGCATCAAAGCCAAAAAACTCAAGCCTGGTTAAAGTTATGGAAGCTATCACGGAGCAGAGGTGGAATGAGCAAGAATGTGAGGCTGGAAGACTGGTGAGGCATCTGTCACACAAGCAAACACACCCCAAGTCATTCATCTGTTTAAGTTTGGATATCTCCTTAAAGGCAAAAAATCACAACCTGACACTCATTTGAACCTTACCATTTCTGATAGTTTTCATTTGTAAATCTCATGTAAACTTCTTATACACACCCCTTTCATATTAGTTTTGGGATGGAAAACACAATGCATGCCTTGTATTAAGACCTGTCTAAGTCCATCTGACAGAGAAAAACAACCAGTGCTGATTGTTGATGTAAATTGGCATCAGATGACTTGGCATATTGGTTGCTCAAATTGGTAAAATGTAATGGTCTAATGATGGAAATTAACTGAAGCTAAAACCCATATAAACTCTCTGGTCAGGCTCAGAGAAACAAAACTTTGATATTGTTCATTCCATCTGACACTTTGATTGTGTGGAGGGTAATGAGCACTGCAGTCTTGGGTGTAAAGCTGTTGCGATAACCTCAATACTGAAATATCTTGCTATTGACAGGCCAACCTCAGGGGATGGCAAGCCACAATGGCACGTAACGTCAGATCATCACACAGTAAAAAGAAAGCGTCCCAGAGCGGCTAGGCTGAAGAGACTCGACACAGCAGGAGTGCTGTCTAAAAAGCAGTGCTGCTCAGTACCCCTCAGTTCACAGCCCAGGATTACAATACCACACTAGAAATAGTCACATAGCCTCCACATCACTCGCTTTGGAAGACTCCCGACTAGAAAGACCAGCGGTCTTGTAGTGGAAAAACGCTGACTGGATGCTAATTATCCCAATTCGTCACAGGTGTGTCGTTTGGGCCCTGTAGCTCACCAGTGTTTAGGTTTAACGAGTGACCCTGTTAACTGGAGACTTTCAGCTGAATATGTTAACTAACTGGCTGAAAGTCGCCAGTTAACAGGGTCACAGAGCCAGGAGGGAGAGTGCAGATGATTAATATAAGGAGGTACTGAGATGAAACCTTATCCTGTTGTACCTCTTCCAAAGTAATTTGCAAAAACAACAAAAATTTTAGTAATACTAGCAGGGGAAATTCTTTTACTGCGACAGCCCTACTTGGGGGTTGCTATTGATGCAATATGCAATATTTACAATATAATCCACGTTCTTTGTCAATTCATGTGTGGAATTTGCATTGAATGTTTACATGACTATTCTATAACAGCTGCTACAGGTTCGTCTGGAAGGATTCTTACATAAAACACCTGCTGAGTACAAGTCGTTGTTAAGGCAGTTACTTGATAATAACAAACTATCCGGCTGAAATAGCTGGTCAATAATGGGAGTTTTCCAAAGTAGCTAAGATAAATCTCCCTTTAGAGAGTCTCCAGAGCCCTTCGGTGTTTTTGTAGACTTTAACCCCTTCCTGCAGAAAGGGCCTCTGCATTCACCTCACATGCAATGGGTTATTCGAGTTCGTCTTTAGTGCTTACAGAGGAACAGATTATTTCATTTTGGTAGTGTGGCTGCAGGGCATGGCTGGTGTTCAACTGGATTGAGTTATCAGCCATCTTTGCTTTGTTGCACACCAGAGGGGGAGCTGCATGAATCATTCAATCACATATCATCCCCGAGTGTAAACAGGCTGCATGTGCACATTGAGTTTGGTGCATTAATTGGATGCTTAGCTGTGCATCTGGATATGTGTGTTTCCGTTGCTTGCTGAGACTTGCTGTTACTGCTGATCTGAAAACTGTTACTGACACCCACCAGACCAAATCCTGGGCAATTTGCTGTGCTATTTCTCCCTCACTTATTTTCATTTCACCTGAACTTTTAGAGGGTCAGTTTCATTAGAATTGGTTTTGAAATGACTTTTTATGGGACACTAGCTAAGCATTCTTGAGTAGTTATTTACTGTGATGTGTGAGCTCAGACTTCCTGTGTTTAGATTTGGAAAGTGAAGAATGTTCAAGCATGGGTTTGGATAGTTTAAAACTAGTTTTTACTCACATATTATGTGTCCGATAAAGGAGTTATCAGTTCCTGGAATTATTGCTGTCCATAAAATGATGCTTTTCTAGCACACCTCCAGTGTAAGAAACAGGAGTCAAAATCCTCATGCCATAGTTCCTGTCCCTGTTGAAGCTAATGATGCTGACCCAACTGAAGTGGCTGTCTTGGTCCTGGATATGTAGATTTACTGTCATGTTGTGAATACCATCAATCTATCACATCTCAGCAAGCAAAAAATGTCTGTAGAAAGAGGGAAATTAATATTGAAATCCAAACAGCTGAAACCTCATACTAGTTTCACTTTCTGAATGTGAGTATTTTATTAATACAGACTTGAACAATTTGAAACCTTTCCTTTAAATTAGTACAAACATTTAAAAGGTTGTTCCTGATGCAGATCTGATTATGAGCTCAGGTGTCATTTATGGGTTATCCACTTAAGCAAAAGTTGTAAAACATATGATTGTTTGCCTTTTGTGATAAAAATATAGAGGCTATATAAAGATAAAAATTAGAGAAACTTGTGTTCCCTTTGCCCTATCTATTGAACAGGAAAGTATTAGATTTTGGAGATAAGGCAGGTTTGTGTCCTTGAAAAACTGATGACACCACTGTAAAGGGGATCAATTTACTGTATGAGGGGATTTATTGCATTTGTGGTAAATGATTTTTGGCCGGCAACCAGAATAAATTAAGCTCTGTAGGGGAGCGCTGTAGTAGAGTCTGTGTATCTGATTTACAGTATGTAGCTGGAAAGGCAATATTGTGTTTATCATTGGTTCCCATATGTGGTATCGTAAGTAATCGCTCCCACTGGATATCCCTTCCCTTCTCATAAACAGAACATATAAACAGCAGAAATTGATCGCCATTTTTGTTTATGTACCCATCTACTTTTTAGGCTTTGTTTTTGTATTCTCCAAGTACTCGCAGCTCGCTTCAGAACTCTTTGAGGGATTTTTGTTCCAAGGTTGAATTTTGCATACAGATAAAAATCCTTCTTGAGCTCTCCAAAGGTCACTGAGTGCTTTGATGTTGTTTGACAGCAGCATGCACAAATAACCCCTACCTGTCCTAAGCAAGCACTTCTGACATTTTCCTCAAGCAATAGTGATGGATTGTCTGGGAAAGTAATATGCATGAGCATATCATTCCTAGGCGAATGTCTGACTATGACAAGGTGGTGTCTGAGGAACACTACAGCGCTTCAGCCTGGGATAGAAATGAGGACCCTACGCTATTACAGATAAACGGATATCCAGATTTATTTTGCTCAATACTGAAACCACAATTGTTTATGACCATTATTGTTTTCGGTGTTGGTGAATCAAAAGACTTCTCTAGGCTTTGTTTTCACTTCACTTTCACTTTTTCACATCTTGCTTCTAATGCCAAAAACCTTTTAATCAAAAATAACCTTTATTCACGTGTCTTCTAAGAGCTACTTCGTGCCAAACAGCTGTGATTGGTCAGACTGTCTACCTGGGAAGAAAGAGTGCTGCATACAAAGAGTCCTATAAACACAAAGCAACAAAATCCATCCCCGTCTCTCAGATATTACATTAAATTGTTTCCGTGATAACGTAACTGCTTCCTGGATCAGAGACAGCGTTTTTTGGAAAACTACATTAATGTACTGTGCTGGAATTGCAAAGAGACAGGTGGGGTGGATGGGTGGCTACAAGTCTGGGACTGTCACACCAGAGTCCGGTGTTCGCATCCACACTCCTGTCTGCGGTTGATGTCTGAAGTCACTGCTGGCTTTTTCTCCATTTAAAAACACAATGCTATCTTTCTCTAAACATAACAAACAGTTGCATGTCCTTATTCAGCCGAAGCTATTAAGGCTTCAGTAGCCTCACATGCAGGTTTATTGCCAGTGTTTTTACTTTAATGTTCTTTGTCAGTTACTGAGGGAAGAAACCTCTAATTTGAGAAAAGGAGAGAAAAGCTAGATGGAGCTGACCATGACTGACTGAGACACCTGTCAACACTATTTCTCTAACGGTAACCTGTGGAACCTCTCCTAAATATGTGATGAATGCATTCCATTCCTCATAAAACACTTTTCAAAGCAGATTTACATTGTTCAAGTCCATCCTTTGCCTTTTGTTTCTGCACTGCTACACTTTTATCGCACTACCGCCACAAGCTGTTAATTAGTGAAATAATGGGTTACCATCATCAGCAGCATGTTTTGCTAGAATTGGCCTTCTGACCAGCTCTTCAAAGCCTTGCTGAACAGTGACGTGAGGTGTGAAAAAGTCAACAGGTTTAATGGAACAATGCTACCGAAGAAGAAAAGAGACAGATGAAGAGTTTCATGGCCTCGCACCTTATTAGGCACAAACCTAATTTACACACAGCTTGGGGTTCCTGGTTGGATGCATCATCTGAAAACATACCTGTCATGTTACTTCCTGCAACGTCCTGCTCTCTTATATGCTTTAATTTGCAGTCTTCGGACTTCCTTTTGTAAATGAATTGCATATGTAAATGCTGCATGCAGTGGGTTTATTGCAAGGCCTCAGCAGCATACTCATGTTACTTATGACAAGCAAGAAGAAGAAAAATGCCAATTTGGCTACTTTGAAATCCTTCTTCTTTAGGGAAAGCTACATCTGAGAGCCCGAGCCTGCTTTTCCTTTCTTTTATCATCATTCTCTTTTCTTATATCGCCTCGCCTTGCATTCCGTCCCTCCCTCCTTCCTTTTGCTCATTTTCCTCTACATCTCTTTGTTCTTACCTTCTTCCTCTATACTTTAACTCCGACTTTGTTCTGTTCTTTCTTCTGCTGTTTTTCCCCCCCTCTCTCCCTCTTCGTTTCCCTGTCCCTCGTTTCCTCTCTCTGGGGGAGTTTTGGATCAGAGAGGCGTTTTGGTGCCAGACTGCGACAATACTTCACGTTAATAAAAAGGATGGTTGGAAGCACAGTGGGAGCTGCACAGGAACATTCTTTTCCAGCTAGTTTGCCATGCCTCGTTTTTGTTGTGGAGGGAAAGAGTTCACAACTTTTACAGCACTGCTCCATCATCATCAGAGGCAGCAGTTTGTGGTGGCACTCATATCATTGCACTAATATTTTAGCTGCTGTGGGTTTATTTGTGAACTTGAAAATGACCTTCTTGTAGTTTCATGTCTATAATGAGAGAGATATAGGCTTGAAATTGGAAACAGAGGAACAAAATTCACTAAATTGGCCTTCAGCAGCCTTCATTTTCAGAGAGGTACCCAATGGGCGGCTACCTGCAAAATTGCTCCTGTTATTGAGTTAGTTTAAAGTGATGTGAGAACATTCTTCAGTCAGCTAAACCATGATTCCGCCTTTCAAACACGAGTGACTTCTTATTAACCTAAGTGCCACATGTCATCATGCTCATCACAACGCTGTCGGGGTGTGTCGGCGAGTTAAGAGGTCCCCATTCTACCAAATCCCTGCACTCCCCCTTCACCCAACCCTGACACACTCCGCCATTACATTCTACCTTCAAAATAACAGTCTACAACATTCCTTCACTGAGCCTTTTGTGTTCCTACAGCGCTTGGATTTTTTTTTTTAGCCCGTCAGAATGTATTAAACATGATTTTAAGCCTAGGTACTGAATAATGAAACGGTATCAACTAGTATAACTGAGTGGTGAAGTCAGTGCTAAAGTGCTTTAAGCCGCAGTTTTCCATATGGCCATTAACTGCTAGCTCCAAAAAACACCTGAATACATAAATAAAACTGTAAGACTGACTTTATGACGTTGAGGGAAGTATATTTTCTTTTCTATTTTTTTATATATGTTTTGGGTTCTGTATTTTTGATAGATAGGTGTCTTAAGCTCTTGGCTGACTACTGGAAACCTGCAATTTTGTAATCGCTGCTTGCCCGCCGAACCCAGCTGTTGAAATTAGAAATATCTCAGCCCACTCAGATGGTGAGGGGATGGAGATAGTGAGTTCGCTCAGATCTTTGATTCTGAAAATGTTCTGACAAAGATTGCAATGGGTAGTAACAAACCCATCACATTCAGGAAACTTTGGAAATAGAAATGGTCCTTTTGAGAATTTACTAAAAATAAATAAAAAGTAATACTTATTAAAGCCACGGCAACTCATGGAATTGCTAAAGTTCCTTTGGCAAGCATGAGATGTCAAACAGGGAGAATCTTGGTTGGAGATGTGATTGAATTGTTTATATTACTACATAACTACTTTATCTAATTATACAAGCAGTCAGGTAAATGGGAACTGAACTCCGTGAAATCAGACTAACAGTCTAAAGACTAAAAAGCTGCATCTTTGCACTACCAGTATCTGTGTGACCCACCTCAGTGCATAAACAAAACAATTATCAGTCACACCAGAAATCCAGGAATCACATGTAATGACTGCTCAACCAGCTTTACTCATTGACTCCATTATCTGGGTTTTGATTTTGCTTTAAACTGCAGGTATCGCTATTTCTGTAAAGTAACTGTGTGCTATAGATTGTGTGATCTTCATTCTCTCAGAGTTGGACAGCAGCGCCCGCTCAATTCTTGGCTGATTAGCTGATCTCACTTTATGGTTCCTTCGCAGTAAATTCATAAAATCTGAAATGTGCCCAGTTTTCGGCTTATAAAATACTGGGTGTTTTTTTTTTTTTATCACTCACTGCTGATCTCTGCTTCTGTCCGCCATATCGCCCAACATATAAAATAACGTTAGCCTAACATTCGGCCACAATTCAATGCAAGAGAGCGATATTGGAACGCAGCAATGTAACTTTATTGTTCAAGCTGGAAAATCAACTAGTATACTATAATTTTGTATAGGCATTATTTTGTCACTGCATCAATGCAGAATCTTCCAGAGCCTTAGAATGGATACATTTTCACACCTCTGATCTTAGGTTGTCAGTGTCTATGGTAAGAAATGTCACGTGTGGTATATCATGCAGTTCTGACACTGAGAATGTCAGTGCCACACATTTACAGTTTCTCCTCCCTGAACTGAAAACTGGGAACTCTCTGTCAAAGTGGAAGTCTGTCTGCAGAGGGTTAAAATCCCACAGTGATTACTTAGAATGATTAGCAGTGAGGAAAGGCCTGCTGGCGTTGGTCATTTTTTTGAAGTCAGCAGCAGTACCAGGCCATATTGTTATTCACATAGTGTGTTCAGCTACTGAAGACGTCGTCATAGCAACTAGTAGACCTGTTGTTGCTGACGTTTATTGAGACCAAGCTGTGTATGTGTGTGTTTGCGCGTGTGTGTGAAAGGTGAGGCTGAAGTCTAATTGTCGGAGCTGCTGACCTCAGGGGCTTGTCATCCAAACCGCTGATGACACACTGAATCACAACAACGCAACATCTCTTTTCTCATCTCCAGGCCTCCCATAACATTCAAATCACACCGACTAGATTGGGATCATTAATTCTTGAAAAGGAAGACGTCATGGAAGGAGAACAGAAGCCTGTTGTCTTCTGCCTGAAGCAAAAATGTGTCTGTGATCTAAAACGGAATCACTAAAAAGTACACCAAGAGAGAGTTTGATGTCTTGCATAAATTTGCATTCCAAATTGTTTGTGCTTGGTTCATAATCTTTAAGTTAGCCACTTATCTAGAGAGCATTGCCAAACAGATCACTTTTGTATAAGTTTTAATTTGTTGTGTCTGCCGCAATTAGCAGTTGCCCACAGAAATGCATTTTTAATGTCAAGGTCTGTTTGGTATAGCATTAAAGAGGACAGTAACCCTGTCACTGAGCCAGCTCGGTTCAAAGCAACTACATGGCTCCATATTTATCAAATGTCTGCTCATTCGAACCCTCCATAGATCTCAGGAGCAAAGAAGTTCTTTGCTAAAAGGCAAGAATGTGACGCATTTATCAAGCAACTTATTCACACTTAGAGCAAAGTGTACTTTTTAAGAGCATCTGTAAAGTGATCAGAGAAGAAAATGTAGGGCCTTTTTTAATTGTGCAAGTGAATGATAAGTGCAAAGCTTGAGCTCACAAAGATTAAACCTCGGGTCCCATCCCATTGTTCAGTCTGCAAAAACAGCTTACAGTATATGATTTTTTTGTTTTTTTTATGTTAAGTTTATTTTTGTGAAGATATTTGATAAATGGCTTTTATTGTTATGCCTGCAAGGAGGAAAACTGAATGATTTTCACTTTTATCTTATCTTATTCCCTTTTAGTCCACAGACCAACAGCAACTCAACTGCATTTAGTGTGGAGGTTGCTATGCAATACAAAGCTTAGCCAATACAATTAGTTTACTCTGACATGTTAATTAAGCGCCCTCCTTAGTTACTGTTGCTATGTTGGTCACATTTTGCTCAGTCCCAAAAATGTATTGAGATTCAGCCTAAATAGTAACTTTATCTATACATTTTTGCTGAAATGAAATAAACAAGCTGTTTATATAATCATGATAAATGTTAAAATATCTCACTAATCTGTTGAGGCAAGTTGTCTGAGGCTGCGCGTTTGAACAGTTCTTGCTTAGGTATGATGGAGTATTGACGTATAGGGCCGGTGCTCAAATAGGATTGGTCAATTCCACTAAGCCCCTGTTAACAATGCAACAGTGTTGAGGGGGAAAAAAAGACACTTTTTCTCAGAAGCACAAAAAAACAGCCACAACTGATTTTCCAATGGAGTTTAACGAAAATATAAACATCACTTATGCACTTGAGTTGATGCCTTCCTTACTCAGAGTGTACAACAGGTGTGACATTCTGCCGCGCTCCAGATGCAATTCTTCACCTGGCTTCCCTCATGACACTGTGACTTCTGAGACTGATGGCTGTGTGACACAGCCCACTTCTCCCAGATTGTTTTCTGAAACTATAATAGCAAAGGCAGTTTACATTTACTGCTCCCCCAGCCTTAAAATCATGCAGTGAGGAGGAGGGAGGGGTTCGGGCAGAGTAGAAAAGATGAGCTGAGTAGAAAGTATTTATTATGTCCAAATGATAGACATTAATACAGCAACATTACTGGGCAGCAACATTACTGATAAAGGATCAGCTTGAATATTATAACTTTTATATAACATACTCAGCTTTGATGTAAAAACAAAACATGGTAATTCTGCAACAGATTCTCACCAACCAGCATGAATGTGATTGTACTTTGATCTGAGGGTACCAACCAACAAAAATAAAATAAGTTGCACCAAACACTGTTAGATGCCCAGTATCACAAATAATCACAAATGTAGTTAAAAAGTTTGAATTATAGGTTTTTAAATTGTACATCTTCATCTTGTGTGTGTGTGTGTGTGTGTGTGTGTGTGTGTGTGTGTGTGTGTGGTGTGTGTGTGGTGTGTGTGTGTGTGTGTATCTAAGTGGTGACAGAGCCATAAAATAATGCATCTGAGTTGTCAGAACAGATTATTGCAGTGGTTGGGGAAGATGTAGCCTGAAGCCATAGTTTTAGTTCAACCCTCCTCACAATGCAAAATCAACTAAACTCATAAACAAGCTACTGTAGAAACCAGTAGTTACCAGAAGAAACCTCACTGGTGCCAACAACACTTGAGATTACAAGTCAGTTGACCGATTTATCCATGTCTTTCTATGTTTTCAGTTGTACAGGTTTACATTTGGAACATGGATTGCACCTTCAGTACAAGCATACTGTGTGTAAGCTTGCCAAACACAATGTAGATCAAAGAGCTACAGCAGGCTACTGCAAAAAGCAGACTTGTGAACATGTGTGCACCTAATGCATGATAATGCAGGACTGCTTAGCACTGCTGTGCCCTCACAGAAAGGAGAAACATGGATTCGATCAATGGCCCTTTCTTCAACACTTATTTATTTTAATTTAAATTGCAATATGAGAACAATTTCACCACTGACATGATGCCAGTGTGTTTTTATCTTTTTCTCCCAAGAAAAACAGGGCATCAAGTATAATTGAGTTCTGTTACCCTGTTTGAGGCTAGAATAATATTTTGATTTCGTAATCCAGTTGAGCAAGCTCACCAGTCATGTACTGCACTTCACAGTGTGTCAACACATCTGAAAGCATTTAGCAGCATCAGTCTACAGACAACATTGTTTGTCAGGGACGTTTACAAATGAAAGAAAATGACTTGTATGACCAATGTGGATAGGAGATGGTAGGAACTTTGGTCTCTAATGCCAAAGTCACAGTTTTTTGAGCCATTCATCCACCATGACCTCTTCCCTAAGAGGTTTTGTGGTGCTGCTGAAATATCACAGTTCTTCCACCTTTGTTTCAAATAGACAAGAGTCATAATTCACATGGCCACTAGAGGTCTTTGTCAAGTAAACACATACATTGATTGTTATAGCCAATTAAGAAAGGACCAGTGCTGTCATTATTCTCACCAGGGCAGTCTCTAACCTTTCCAGGAAGGGAGGCTCATGCCAGTTTGTGTTTGCTTCATTTCACACTCTTATAACTTGAAAATATGCACAAGGCAATGACATTTTTAGAGGTGAGCTGGTAAATCAAGCTCTCAACCTGTGAACACAAATGTAGTGCAGTTATAATATGCTTGTTACGCTCATGACCCTCCATGTATTAAATCATTCCACAAAAAGGTTTTCTGTCTGAGCTACACGTTGCTCAGTGGTTTGCGAGTGACATACAACACAGAGTTAATGCAATTCAGTGCTCTGTTAAGCAGAAGGACATCTGGTCTGGTCAGATTTAATTTTGTTTTCTGATTAATAATGCCAGCAAATTGAACCCTACACTATGTTGTTTTCATAATTGCGTGAAAGGCATCAGGAGCATTGTGATGGGGGCGAGTGATTAAAAAGCAAATAACATAAGAGCGGAACCAGTACCTTGATGATCTAATAATTGAGATGTTCCCATATTGGGTCATTTTGGGGTGTTAGGAGGTTTAATGGACTAGCATAAATGCCGGTGTCTGGGGCGCAGGATATGGCTCATAAGCCATCGGCAAGCCCTCCAATGCCTGGATCAATGAGGAACAAGGCAGCACAAGCCCATTAGTGGATCACTGCAGCTTCAAGCTACTGTGAAACACTTTCTGGGCTCACACACTCACAGACGCCTCACGAATGGCCAGCTTTATTTATCTGCTCTGTCAGATGAATCAATAGCTGCTGATTTGATAGCAAAACTGCACTGATCATCATCCATCCACACAAGCACACAGACACGCCCACACACACACACACCTTCCATCCTTTCAGTTCTTGAGCCCCCGGAGAGAGTGTGAAACCATTCAAATGAGCAGTGGATCATGGCCATTTCTGAATTCTGTGTGGTTATTCTGCACCTTTTTAAAACCACGTCTGATCACAACTTGAAGAGATACCTTGACATTTTGAATTTCAGTGCTTTCAGGGAGGATCAGTAACGAAAGCTAATAAGTCATTTTAGAGAAACTGCAGGACAAAAACTGAAACATTTTCCCCACGACTGGAAAAAAATAAAATTCAAAATACCAAGCCATTACTTCAAGAGCTCTTAAGCTTGATTACTGTATGGCTTCTTACCCCCGTTATGCGTGATCTTCATTATTACCCCCCAGTAAAAAGCCTGAAATCTGATAACCTCTGGTGATCTGACCATTCCCTGCTGAGGAAATGATACATGGACAAGAGCATTTGCAGCATCGCTGTATATATTTTTTATATACTGTCTTCTTCAGTATGAACCAAATGAATAGCTCACTGCTATTTGATTTAGAGATGAACAGTAATTTAATTTCCTTACCACTTTACCCATTAGTTCTTTGGTTGATGAAAGGTTTTTCAAAAGCCAATACAATTTAAACCTGTGAAATGAGAAATATATTTTTTATTTTATGACCAAAGTAATTAAGGTAGCTAGCTAACTGGCCAGACTGCATTAGTTTGAGCAGTATTGACAATATTCAAATGTTCCACCAGGGATGAGTTTTAAAACTAGGTAATGAGGTAGCATTTTTGCGCTTCTGGTTTTCCCTCGCCTCAAAGTCAATGGGTTTTTTAAAAGTTGGCAACACCAACACCCAGCTAAAAGCTACCTTACTGGTAGTTGTAAATTATTTCAGTTCCTATATAGTGAAAAATCCAATAGTCTGTTTTTATCTGTAACCATATCCAACATTGGGCAGGATTTTCTTCAGATAAAACTTTCTGCAGTAAGCGGCCGAATGAATTAGATAACTTTCTTTAAAAAATCCTGAAATTATATGATAAAACCCAGAAATACAACAATATCCTATCTAGACAAAGTTGTTGACATTTTTGATGAAATGCCTGTATCAACAGAAGACCAACAGAAGGTTTTATTTGTTGTTACTATGGTTATTTAAGATGGAGAAGAGAGATGGAATGCGAGTTAGGCCTAACCCTGCTAGGATAAGACTTCATTCAGCAGGCTCAGGTCAGATAAATTCTGGCAAACAAACATTATTATTTGACTACAGCAGTGCATTATTTATTTGTTAGTTTATTGAACAGTACAGATAAATATTGTTACATAGGAGAAAAGTATTGCAACAGAAGTATTGTATAAATGGCATCCATTTAAAGCTGATCTGCAGAACACTGGAGAATGCTATTTATTTTTGTTAAGTTGGTGTCCAATAGTAGAGCAGTCGATGTAAACCCAGAGGTTTCCTATGCATCCTTGTATACGCCGGACAAACCTCAACAATGAGCTGTTCATCACCCTGGTCCATTGTTTGGCTTGTAGTGTAGCTTAATACCAGGACACTGATTAGGTCACAGTGACCCATCAGTTCCAAACAGTAGGCTCATTTGGACAGAGTCCATTTGGCAACAGAGATTGTGTTAAGAGGAGCAACTGTACATCCAGGATGTCAGACAGTTAAACAAAGGATGAGATCATGATGAGCCCCTGATTATCAATAATTACATCATTGCACTCAAGGGCTTGTGACCAAATGTGTTACTTGGGTGACAAAGTTTCAACAATTCGTTTTAAAGCAAAGTGTACCAAGTTAGGAACATATACTGTAACATAAATTGGAAGCACAAGATTTGACTTGGACTTAGCCTAAGTGAGTGGAAAAACATCTCTGGATCCAATTATCTACTCAGAAAATGTGACACAAACTGCTGTAATGCTAGTTGAATGCTATGTCGCAGAATCTGGCTTTTATGTGAAAAGGTTATACAAATATATACAAAAATGCTTACAACTACACAGTGTGTATTTGTTTTTATGTTTTCTTCTATATTTTTATACACTTACACTATAAGTTGACATGTCAATTGATTTTATCACAGTCCTTCCATTGCTTACACTTCAGTTGACAACTTTTTTTAATACATCAAATTGGCAAGTCCTTTTAAGCCGTCAGCTTCAACTATAGTTCCCCATTCAGACAGATGCATGCAAACAAATAACCTTTTAAGACATTTTCCCTGTCCATTTATTTTCTTTGGGTGAAGTTTATGTCGTCTTGTCACTGATTATTTTATTCTTATATTTGAGACATGAGTTATCTCTGCCCTTCACTTAACAGTTCTGATGGGATACGGAAAAAAGTGTATTGTCCATCAGATTTATCAGAACATCTGTGTATATATTCGCACATATTACTAGTAAATACCGCATTTTCTGAAGGTTCAGAGGCTGCATCGATCAGCTCTCCCCTTTTCTGTGTTCCTTCTGCTGCTCTTTGAAAAGGTTACACTTTTATGACAAAGTGACTGAGAAACAACAGCAGCAAGACACATAGGAAAACATGTAGTGGTGACACTCGTGTCAAGGTCTGTCGGGGGCAGTTTGACAGTAAGTTTACAAATCAACAAACAGTCAATGTAACACCGATTCTATTTAAAAAATGAAATACCTGCCTGCTCTGTGTGGTTTGTTTAAAGGACATGAGTGATTCTTTAACTACAACTCCAGTCTGAAGGATTTGATCAAGATGTAAAAGTCAAAATAACATCAAAGAAACAATTATTCGTGGCATGCACATGTCAAGAGTGATATGTAGAGAGCTTTAACCATTGTCAGTCTTTTAAATTCTTATGTTAAGTATGCCAGTAGCAGCAAACATTAAGTTAACTTTTAACCAAGACCCTGCTGCAACTTTAAATGTTTAATTCTGATTTCTTTCCCAAAACCTTTGTTGTCGTTGTTCACATTGTGTTTTTCTCTGTGGTTAATATTTAATATCTTTCTGATGCTTTCCAAAACCTCTACTGAACACCCCAATGGACCACCATTGTTTACTAGGGCCACGAATAAATTATAAATAAATTACCAGATTTAGTGAGTGGTGTGAAGTTCACACTTCACACGAGCTTGAATAAAATAAGAATGAAACTTAAGTTCCGCTTGACATCTTTTCCTTGTTACCTTTCTTCATAATGTGAGCTCCACTCTGTTATTTTTGTAGTTTATCTCAACAGTGCATAGACATTGCTATATCTCACAGAAGTTAACGATGCTTACGTACATGTTCATTAGTTGCAAATGGATATGTTCAGTTCCGGAAAAACATCAGCATATTCAATGAACAGCATTGTTTCAGCTTAGTCATGCACAACTTTCGATTTAGCATCACACCATATGAAAGTTAACCTCAGTGAACGACTGAAAAGTTCTGATTCAGTCATTTATTTATTTGTGCATGAAAGTTCATGCTTGACCGTGGGAAACCACAGTTATAAATAGTTTGACAGAATAATCTTAATTTTCTCCACGTATTGGATTTTTCCAGAGCTTCCAAAAACTGCACCTAATGAATGGGGTGAATAGAGTTTTCTCCGATTTCAAGTGTGAGTAACTTCAATAATTGAATGAACATATTTTGTCATGTTCCACCTCTGACAGCATCTGTCATAAAGTGGCCTTGCCCTGTATACTTATGGCTTCAAATCTTAACTAGATCCCCCCTCCTATAGACTAATACTGTACATCAAATCAATACCTCCATCTGTCAAAGCAAATAAAGGCAGGGCTGCAAATGTGGGCACTATTGACTCTGTTCTACCACACACACTCGTCTGTGGCTTTTTTTTTTCTCTCTGAATATGGAACAGCAAGGATCAATATTTTTCCATTAGCAACAGCATGTAGAGTGGATGGCTGCATGGTCACAGATGGACGAGCTGCAAAACAATGGGCAGTGGCTACAGCCACTTAGTTAATTACAAGATATTTGGTTTAATTCCCCCCTGAGGACTAAAACTGTGAAGGTTAGGGTGACATCTCTTTGACAAACAGAGATACTGCCTCTGTGGAAAGCCTTTTTAACAGTCTAGCAAGAAGGAAAGGGTTTTTGTTTAGTTTTTCAGTGCACTTTTATTTTATTATAATCCCAGAGAGCCACAGGAAAACGCAGTAATATTAAAAGACAATAAATGCTGGGCGAAACGGTAAGAAAAACAACCTCTGTAATAAAATCCAGGCCCACATAAACAACCAACTAAGAGTAAAAAATATTTCTATAACTATGCTATGGTGACGTTTTGATCAAAGCACAATACCAGATTTAATTTAGGGACCGAGTGTTTGGTCCTAAAAAGTCTAAAATATGAATAACTTGTGCAAAACATCCATTTTACCCCTGCTGTCCTCCTGGCTTAAAGCCTCTATAAGGAACTTTAATTTTGTGTGTATTCTGGCGGCCCCTGTGGGCAAAAGCTATAGTTTCCACTGTCTCATTTCATTGATTTCAAGGGGAATCCAATCCTTAACCCTAACTATATAGAAATAGTAAGGTTAGAGGGTTAATATAGAAGAATCTTGTTTGTTTATGTCATATAGAGGCATCAGTATTGATTGGCTGTTTCATAACCAGTTAAACTCTTTGTAGTATGTTTAATTATACACATCAATTCCACAGAAAATAATAAACATAATCAAAGACTCTTGAAGTTTAAAGGTGCCACTCCAAACAATTTAACATATTTCCATCTTAATGAGCTCTAATTAGTATAGTCATGCATAGAAATAGCCTTAACCACACTCATTGTTATGCATTTCAGCTGCTGGAAGAATAATAAGGCAACAGTGAAGATTTATTTATCTAATTTCATTTCCCACAATAATCTTGTTTCCTGTGTGCATGTAAACATTGTCTCTAGAGTTGAGAAATAGTTTTTGATAGACTACCTTTTGATGGAGTACAATTCAAGATTGTTTATATGGTTTTGGCTGGAGTACCAGGACTAGAAACTGTAGAGAAACACTTCTTTTTTAGCTTTATACACAATCTAGGGCTTAGAAAACACTTTTATCAAATGACTGTTGTTGTTCATTATGTGACCTTTATGAGCTACATAGTGACTCATCATTCAGTTGATGTTTCTGTCACAGTTCAGTGCTTTTGTTCAATCAATAGTGGTTTTTAGAAAGGCATTGTGCATAGCATCAAAATACTTTTGGTGTGTTGTCTTCAAGGAGACACACATATTGAGGTAGATGCTTGACATGTGCTGCATTGGGAGAAGACAGTGTTACCAAAGAGATAACAAGACAGACAAAAAAAAATACACAGGCCAATTGTGTTTCTGTAAACCCAAAGACAATCCCATGGAGACACCTAGACCACAGTTTAATCGAGCAAACGCTCACAAGATGATTTCCACTGTTGCATCAACCTCTATCTTTAATATCCGGAGCATTCCTCACTGTTCTACACTGTCTTAAAACAATTCTAGCAGCTGCAGCAACGCTCACAATGACAAGAGAGAACTATTTGGTACACTTAGATGTGTCTCCTGATAAACAATTTAAAAGCCAATGAAACTGTTGAACCAAACAGCCCACCCAAGGTTTTGGCCCAAAATGCCCTGAGCAATCCACTCTAGTCCAGAAAGGTTTCCTCTGGCCACTTTCAGCTTCTAGAATCATGTATGATGAGTATTTTTCTTACATATTTACCCAAACATTACCTTTCCATTGTTTTCTCAAATTGATTCAAATCCCTCTATTGTAATATTGGGCTACCTGAAGAATCAATACTTATAATTAGAATTACTTGCTTGGTTGGAATGATAGCAATGTTGTGTGCAAGTCATCTCAGTTTTTGAACTTTTCAGTTTGAATCACAAGCATTCATTTGGAGGATCAGGTGCAAATCCGTTTCTTAATAAGGTACCTGGATTTGAATAAGAATACTGAGCTGGATAACAGGGATTTCATGCAATTCACCATTCGCTGTCCATCAGCAGCTTCATATAATGCAAAGGTACTTGTCATTAGGACAAAAGAAGAGAACGCCAACCCATGTTATCCTGCCTGTTCAATGAGTTTGTTGGGGGGGAGTTTCTTGAAGAGTCAAGATAATCTGATTAGTAATGTGATACACTGCTGAGGGGAGGGAGGGGGGAGGCCTTTTGAGGATAGAAAGTGGCGCACATCTCTCCTCACATCTCTAAAAAAAAAGGAGGACAGACCATCTAAGTAGCTAAGTGGTGTAGTATATGAGTGATAGACAACAGGCACCGTTTTGGGGTTTTTTGTCCTTAAGAGGGTTTTGCAATTTCTATTTCTGGGATCCTCCACTGGGCCGCCAGGGATTGGCACTTCAGCTGTTTCTTACATGAGTTTACTTGAATATTTATGAGGTACATTCATAAATAGTACACCATTATCAAACTTGTATAACCATAGACTACACCACCTCTCACAGTTCCTACTTTTATATTGGCGTGAAGCCAGGATGATTTTTACCATCTCCAGTGAGCATCAAAATGAAAACACTGACAAGGCCTAGAGACAGTGAATAGCAGAACATTTGACAGTGAATACATATGTTTGAAACCCACTAAAGAGTTTGGGGTTTATTTTTCTCCAGGATAGAGTGAAAGATGTTGCTTGGCCATTTTAGACGGCAGGAGAACTTTGACAGCTGTAGCTACAGGCAACTTTGAGGCGATCATATTGAGTGTTATTTATTTAGTCATTTTTTTCGGCTTTGCTCAGCCACAGAAGACGCCGACTGGACAGCAGCACTTTAATCCTGCCCAATGGGGACTAATAAGATGTAGCTGAGACCTTCAGCATGTAAACCTTCTTTGTCATGGATGTTATCAGCTCTGGGCACAGGCCCTACATCCAGTTTGTTCTGCTGTACTTTATTTTTAAGCTATCACATGGGACAATTAAGAAGAAAGTCATCATGCAACACAGCATATTTATATAATTTTCTTGTTAAAACATGGTTGTAATGTAGCTCGATTAAAAACATCTGCAAAGAAATTTTGCTTTTCATGCCACAATGTAATTCTTCTGTTATGGTTAAAAGTTTAAAGGCATAAATGTTTACTTGTGTTTTCTATCAAATATAGCAAACCTTAAAGAGCTGCTTAACTGCATTTGCCTATTATCTTGTCCTAGTATAGTTTTCTATTATGTTTTTTTTTTATGTTTTTTGTAGTCTTTTTCCATTGAAACTTTATATACTTAAATCTGTTTAAACCAAACAAGAAAAATAACATCTTCTCTTGTTGTGATTCCATATTTGTTCCATCCATAGCTGATATATTATTGTGATGGCATTTACCATTTTGTTGCAGGAGCATTAAAGACATTAATTGTTTTTGTTGATGAATCATTGCCCTTTAACATAATCTCCCCTCACAAGCTCTCTCTGCAAATTAACCTGTTTTTTTGCATAGCTATTTGACACTTTAAACCAGTTAATTAACGTTTCGAGAGCCCTGAAAAAATGTACGTATTTTTGTCTGTTACTACCCTGGACTATGCCATAGGCAAAACTGAGCTGCATGTTGGTTCAAACTGCTGTGCTTCAGGCTTTATGGATGGACTAGTCCCCCAGATGGGCTGCTAAAGTTGAAAGTGTAAGTGCTTAAATGTTACATTGTCTTAATCTTCCACATCTCACTTGCAGGCATGAAGACCTGTTCTTATTCATACATCGCCTACAAATAGAAATCTGCTTTTTCATTTACAGATAATGCTTGTGTAATTATCTGTTGAAATAGATTCTCAGTCATTGAGGTCATTGTGTATAAGTGCTGAGTCAAAGGTAACTGGACTTGCTTTTTGGTTTTGTAGATGTGTCAGAATTCCCTGAAGAGGGTTCAACATTACATTCCAATGACTTGGATAGTGTCATACCAGTTAGCAATTTTCTTTGCTCTCCTTAGTACTTCTGACAGAATAACACTACATTGACCTGGGTAACAATAAGTGGTCATTGTGGCCTATTGTTCCTGTTTTTGGAGTGCCTGGTGGTCAGTTAGATGTGTGAGAAAACTGTCAATTGTTATTCATTTGTGTTATAATCAACTATAACTCGTGTATTCACTGACAGCAGTATGCTAGCTTCTCGTTGTCTTTTTGCACAACATTTGACAAACACTCCCATTTCAATAGGGATGTATCCATTAAAATAATTTACTGAAGCTACAGGACAAGCAGTACTCCACAGAAACAGTAGTATTTTTAGGATATCTTGAATTATTGATCCCACTGGGTTTTTTCTAAGTTGTGTCCAGTCACTCTGTTGGCCCAAAAAGTTCAAAAAGCTTTTATGTGTGTAGGCCGATATGTGACCAAAGTCTATGAGCCTGGCTGCTGAATCACTTTGAATAAAATAAAATAAAAATAAAAAACATTTCATGCTGTATCCTGCAGACAGACCGGACTGACCATCTCCATTCACGTATGTGTGTGTGTATGTGTGTGGCAGAGGTCATAAATTCATCACATCTCACGTCTTTTTTAGGGTCCCACAGGAAATGTTTGCTTCCGGGTGTTGTCTTCCCATAGATCATGGGGAAAGGGGGCAGCCAAAGTGAATATTTTTCTGATTTATGTGAATCAAAGGGAGCAATATCCTGCATCAGGGCCTTTTGATTTCATCTTGAGTTGAACACTTGCCCTTGTTCCCTTGTTAAGGACCAGGATGCCTTGCTACTTGCACTTTACAGATTTCTTGAGTGCTCACTAAAGGGAAGACATCAAGGGAAGATAATGTGCTATGTTAAACCAAATGGCTTGAATATCCCTTTTCACATAACTATGGATGACGTCACAGGCTCTTGTTGAAGTGCACCATGTTCTTTCATTACTGCTGTATCTAAACTGCAATGGACAGGGTGGCTTTGTTCCAAACCGTGGCTTGTAAGTTATTGGTATTGATAAACAGTGCAGTGATTTAGTGCTATGACACAGTAAAAACCCTTACTTACAAATATGCACTGAGTGCCAGTTCCATACTTTATATGATGATAATGAGATTTTCAAAGGATTGCTTAATTAGTGCTTTTGGTGTGAGGGCTGAGGATCCATTTATAGGAGCAGCACTTAATTTCCCAATCCCTGGGTACTGGTACATGGTGGCAGTGAAGAAGTCTGGGTGTCTTTTCAGAGGCAGCGTTCTGATGCAAATGCATGCTGGCATTTGCTGACAATGGAAAAAATCAGCCTCTAATGTTGGCTTGATGAGCCGTCCTGGGAAAAAAAGGGGGAGAGCTCGCAGACTGGATTCAACAGAGCAAGCTGCAACTGCACACACTCTCTGTTCACCACCCGAGAAAGCGTGGTCATCTCCCCCCCAGGTCTCAATTAAAGTTTGTCGCTGAAATGAGCACAAATGGCCACCCACCAGTTTTACCAAGCTGCTTTTCAGTTATCTGGTGCGAAAAAAGGAGATATGTTCTCTGTTCCCTTTCTGTGTCCGGGGCTTCATTCTCACGTTTCAGTCACATTGTGCTCTGGGACAGACAGATGTTCCGAAAACTTTCCACATTAAAGACCCCTGTTAAGATAATCCTGCTTTAGTAAAGGTTTCAGTTCCATAGATGTGTTGGGCGGTATCAAGGTCTTACTGTATACCAGGCTATTTAGAAATCTAGAAAGTTATGAAATTTATAAAGGTAGGATTTTAAATACCATCATAATACAGATGCTCCTCTCTCTGGTGGATCGATCATATTGGCTCTTAGGTTGTTAATTTTCTGTGTGCTCAGTCTGGATTTGGGTATGTTTGCTCTAAAGGTGCTCTGTGCTTTGTCTCGTAATGTTAGTGGTGCTTCACATTGCTGCTTTTAATTTGATTGCCTGAGTAGCCAGTAACCAGTGCCGTAAAGGCTAGAAAAGCTGTGCCAATTAAAACAGAAACACTTCGGCTCTGCAGGTCATATAACCTGATGAAATGTCAGGAAGGTATGAATGAAATATGATATGAAAAAAAAGGTACTGACAAAGCCTCATTAGGAAGAGAACAGTGTCTCAGATGGAACCTCTGATCAAAGCAGTCTCTTAATTGTGCATTCCCCTATGTATAGAATTTGAAAAAATTATAACTTTGGCGCCCCATAGCTGGATCAAAGAAAAACTGCGGAAACCAGCAATCCCCGCCCACAGCAACATAAAAACTTGAGCAAAAGCATATGCCATCAGAAAAAATGGTATGATTATTTAATCACAAAAAGTTTACACATGGTGGCTTTAAAAGAAATCAGTAAATATTGAAACTAATCACAATTTTGCTGGGGACTCACTGGACCTGTCTCAAAGACCACCGGAGTTCCCTAGGCCCCACTTTGGCAACCAATGTTCCAGCAGATGAAAATACCAAGTTAATACAACCATCTGTTAAAATACAGTTCTGGAAGGTTCTTTTCTGCTGCAGACGTCTGTTGCCTTAATGCCCGCATATTACAAAAACAGATCCTCTTAATTAGAAATAAACGGTTCGTGAAATCTGGGGGGCAAGCTCCTTAAGTTTAGCCTGTGATGTGAGTGGACCCCTAATCCCAAAGACAGGGAACGGCTTTCATTGGCTGGGAGAAGTACCTGGGTGTGTGTGCATGCATTGTGTTTGTGTATATTTCCCAGCACCATTTATTTTTCAAAGTGGGTTGGATCGTCTTTGTTTCCTGCTGCTAAGAACACATGTAGTCCATGTGAAGTGTGTTTATTTGCCATATCTAGTGCCCCTCAAGATTCCAGGGTCTCTCTTTGCCTCACTGTTTATCTTGGTTCAATGTCTCCAGTCTTAATTTACTCACTTTCAGAAAGCCCTCTTTTCCACTGTTGCAGTTATGAACTACACATCTGGCTACAAGCAGCTCATTGCAATTATAATTTTGGTGGCTTGTAGGCTTAGATCGTCAAGGTTCTAGGGGCAAATTTGGTGGAAAGGTGAGAGTTAGCACATATCCATAGTTTAAAAAAACATTTTATATAATTATGTTAAAATGTGTGATACACCTAGGAATTGAAATTATGTTTAAACAACAGTTTCAGTATATGGTGCATATTAACATTGAAGCACAATCGTTCACTTTCAGAGCTTTCTATCACTTCTAACAGCCTTAATCTGGACCTTTAGTCATGTGATAACAGGTAGTTGTGTGTATGTGGGCTCTTGGCATAAGACTGAACAGTTACTGGAAGCAGATAACGTCAGATACCCATGAACACCAGGCCGAAACTGGCCAATTTACTGGGAGGGCATTAGAGTAATGGACCAGAGGACAGCTGAAACAGATCAAAGAGGTTATTCACTCTGATGCCAAAGACCATCTTTGATCCAAGACAGTGCTGGTCAATCTCCCCACATATATGATCGCTTGTTATACAATCGAAGGACCTGGTTAAAGACATATTATGACACTTGAGTCAGCTCCATTTGCTGAATAAAGACTGAGGTGCAGTTGCAGTCCGATTTTTCAACCACAGTCAACCCACGTAGAACCTAAATGCTTAGATGTCTTTTCATTTGAAATGAACCAAAACTTTGCTCACTGGGAAAGTATCGTAACAACCACACTAGCATTGGATCAAGTAAAGACTGAGAACCATGCTCAGTAGGGACATCCGCAGAATTAAATAGAGGTATTTGGGGGTGATATAGCAAGTCTCACATTACCAATTTTCCCTCCATCACTGCTCTTCTGAGCTGATTCCATAATGGAAACCAACAGCTGCATTTGCCAACTGTGCACACTTGTGGACCCACATGGCAGTGAGAAATAACAAAAAAATCTGACTTAAACAGCCAAGAATTCCTGCAAGTTAACTGTACTGTAACCGCAGTCATAGGCAGTCTATGATTCAGATATGAAAAGATGCCAAAAGCAAAAGAGAGGCTAAGGACCGGTCCAGCTCTCCTGGGACAAAGTGCTTAGTCACTGCCGATTAAGGGGGCACTTTCTTTCCTTCACAAAAAAGATTAAATTAATTATGGGAGGGGAAGTGACCATGCTGAGTCAAGTATTTCTCACACTCCCTGGTGCAGACCCACTGTTTGATTCAGGCTTCTAAAACAGGTGTATCCTTCAACAAGTCCTCATACTGAAACAGCAAAGTAAGTCATTTATTTTCAAACAATTCACTTTCTGATTTCACCTCTTTGGTTAAGGTGTAATTACATCAAGATAACTGAAACTATCTGGTTAAAGTTAGGGAAAGATGAGGTTCATGGCTAAAAGAAACCATGTCGATTGTCTGTAGGAGAGCAGAAACAAACTGCAGTCTCTGGTGTTGAGGTCACACACTTTTTATGCACCACCATCCACCAGCAACTTAGAGGGAACAGACGATGGCTGCACAACCACAAGAGGTCTCTTGTCAGTAAAATACAAGCAGGTACAAGCTTAGTTATTTGTAACCTTTAAACAAAGGACCAATTCTGTCTATTATCTGGTGAGAACAGTCTCATATTTTACATAAAACTTTCACTCCATACAGCTCCAATCAAACTTATTTCTGTAACCCTAAGGCCCAAGACCATGAAGCTGTCTTAGAATTTCTCTGAAATTAGTGTGGTCTCATTTTGTCATGCATGGAATACCCCAGATTATAACCAATGTTCGGTTACTTCCTTCTCTCAGTTCATCAAGTTTCTTTTACACTTTTATAGGAACATCATCTCCACGTTCTTGCTACAAAGAGAAATAAATCCCATATGCCTCAAAATAACTCTTTAGGTTCCAGTCATAATATTGTTGGTCTGAGCTCTCAGGAAATTAGGAGAACGCTCAGGGAAACACTTCTGTATTTTCTTGTCCTCGTGCTGCTACCCAAGGCGTTTTTGAGGAAAGAGCTCAGTGGCACGGAGGTCAGGATAGTATTGTGATTTTTGAATGGTTTATTCTGATTTGCTTTCACACAGATATTGAATTTTGAAAGTTTGTTCTGCAAGCAGCACTTGCAATGAAGGGCTAAGCCTTGTACTACTTTTGCCTCTCAGGCAAAGGGAACCAATAATCTGTAAGGCTGTAAAAGAAGTAGAGGAGAAATTACATCTGGAATATCTCATCCTCACTTAGAATTTCCCCTTTCCTCCTTTATGCTGTGTTGACTTTTCCAGCCATAGAGGAAAAATGAGTGCTCTGGAAATCTGAGGACTCCACGTGGTTACCGCAAGTGGTCAAACCTTTCAGCCAGAGCCAGTGCTCTCATCGTTCTGCAATGTGCATTTGCATAAGAAAAACCTGTCTGAGGAACTATCTGAATCATCATTTTCAGTAGCTTCTGAATGACTGTGGCATCCCAGGGCTGAAGAGTGTTAGAGGATATGAGGTGGCTTAATAACAGTCACTTCAGATTCAGTAAAGTATAAAACACTAACATTTAAAAAAAAAAAAAAACATCTGTTGGCATCACAGAGACATCACATCACACTGAGACATCTCTTTATTCCTTTCAATGGACTTTTGAATTCTTAAATTCTCTTCTGGAGGTCATAAAGATGAATATTATCTTTCTAGATTAACCATTATGCACCACCAACAGTCACTGAGGTAGAGTGTATCTATATATAGATATGTTTTCCACCTGTAATTTCGAAACACTATGACTAAAATCAAGAATGAATCAACTGTGATGTCACCTATTGGTTTGTGGAGTATGACAGTCGCAACCAGAAGTTATAACATCCTACGAGTTGAGCTGTTCATGGTTTTGGTTCATTTGCGGCCTTCCTGGTCACAAATGTTTCTGACTTTAGGTGAGAAAAAGGCAGTTTTTGTTCATTGCACAGGACAGACTTACTGAGAATTACTTGTCACAAGGTAGCCATGCTCTAAAGCATAGTCTGCTTTTATCATCTATCTTTGTCTAAATGGTACCATAATTTACTTATGTAATACTGTTGCTGCAATAAAATCCCCCTGGGAGATCAAATATGTATTCTTTTATCTTGCTGATGTACACTGGTTCTTGGCCACCACCTGTCTGCCAAAACGTATGCCAGTCTTACAACTCTGGCAGAGCATTTTTAGAAGAAGATTCCCAGTAGTCCATCTGAATCTGAATTATGTGCCCCTAGTCTTATATAATGAATATGCAACAACCTAATGGATTGCAAATGAGACGAAAGTCTGGAAGAGTGCCACTGCAGAAATAGCTGCTAAAACTTTTCCCATCTCCTGCTTTCTTATCACCAGCTCAGGCTCTTACTGTAATTCAGCTCCCTATTCAGAGCATATTTATTTTACTCTGACAAGACTACCATGCTGGCACAGACTACATTGCGAGATGCTTTTTAATTAGGTTGTGTGTACAAGGTTGTGTATAGCAAGACTGTAAATGAAATCATGCCAGTATACAGACAGACAGACAGCTACATGCCACACACTGAAGAGTATGTAACTTCTCAATAGATAGTTTGGCTGTTTTTTATCCTAGACCCTATCCATATGTTGTCACTCATACAGTAATTATGCGTAGAATAACTTTAGTGCCCTTTAGCCTGGCCCCACCCCTTACACACTTTTTAAAAAGAAACAAAGGTGGGTTAAAGATATGTCAGGATGTCATTTTGTGCCCACTTAAGACACCTCGTAATCTTGGTATGCCATCAAGTGGGACATCAGTTTTGCAGTAGCAATGGATTCTCCAAGCTATACTATACTGCACATTTACAATTTAAAAGTCTCACAAAACATTAAATGTTTTTTTTCACCCAAAGATGTATTTCTTTTTATTACTTTTTCACGGATTGACTCTGATTTCACACCCCCATTCACATTTTGTGCAAACAAGGTGAGGTTTTAGTTTAGGAGATTAGTGTACAGTTAAAACAGTGCTTTCACTGGGGACTTCTCATTTTAGTAGGAAAGATGTCAGACTGCATGTGAGCTTCCTTTAATTTAAAAGAAAATATATCTAAGCCTAAATGATTGGACATTGAGAAGCTGCACAGAGAAGATGCCTTCTAACACCCAAAGCTATCAGCAAATGTGTAGCACACGGTGATAAATGATGTGAAACAATATTTGAATAAGCTCTGGGGTGGAAAATAGTGACCCTATTATTTAAATTAGATCCAACGTTTGTGTGATCTTTTGTCATGTTCCCTATTTTCTATCCCCTGAAAACAACAGCTTACATTTGAAATGCAGTCTGAGATCTGTGTAGTACATCATTTCTCTGGTCCTTGTATTTCTGGCTGATACTGCTGTGTTTAAATCCCAACATATTGCCTTGACAACATCATACCAAAGATATATTACACAGTCATTGACTGAGTGTGTTACCCCCGGCCTCACTTTGTCCTTGATGGCAGCACCCTTCCTTAAACTGTAATTTATTTGTTGTTCACTTGTCACTTTTGTTCGTCATCAACCATGCATTTTACCTCTAGCGATAGCTCATCCGTTTAGCATTGCTTTAATAAGAAAGATGTTAGCTGAGGAGAGTAATCCCTTCAGCAGGCACAGGATGAAATGGTTTTCAGAAAAATATGGTGCTATTTTGCTGATAAATATGGACAATATAAGGTATATTAAACCAGCAAAAACAAGGGTGGCAGAGAGGAGGCACACATTTGTGGGCAAAGAACAAACAAAAGACTACAGCAATTTTGAAATGCTCTGCTCCTGTGTACAGTAGAGGTTACACAACTAAAATTTTCTGGTCAGTAAACAGGCAGAGACATTTAAAACAGCTCTATCATCCGTGTTAGAATTTTTCACAGACAATAAATAATTGTTCATTTCTCCAGTCCTTCTCTAGTTTGTTGGATATTTGGCAGATTTGGAATAACATATGTAATAAAATACCCCCATCCTGGTCCCCGAAACAAGCAAACAAACAAACAGATAACAACATGGATTCAGGACCAGCTCTGCACTACAAGTGTTGGAAGGTGGGAAATGGAACAACCATACTTATGGCAAATATAGCTTCAGTTTTGCCAGCAGAGTAACTGAAATGAATGAAACTTTCCCTTTCGGTGTTCTCAGAGAGATACCATAAATTTAGCCATTTGTCACAATAAGCATTTGTTTTTCGAGGGAGACAAAAAGTGTAAACCTCAGCTAGCAGTCCCTGGAGGCTAGACAGTTCATTAGACCCCCCAAAAAACAGTATTTGAAGAAATGAAGTCTGTGCTAGAGGAAAGGCCATGAACCAAACTTCAGAGTGATTCAAAGTGATAGCAGAGCTTTTGTTAAATCAAGTCAGCCTTAAAGGGCCAGTGTGGAAGATATAGTGTCATCTAGCATTGAAGTTGTAGATTGCAACCAACTGAAGCCCCTTGACTCAACCAAACGCGACAGAGTAACCACACGTGTTCACGAAAATTAGAGCCAGGGTTTGGTTTGTCTGTTCTGGGCCACTGTAGAAACATGATGGTTCAACATGGCCACCTCTGTAGAAGAGGACACAAACACAAAAGACATAATTGTAAAAAATGTTAAAACCACATTGTTTAAAAAAATATTTTTCTTTTCTTTACTTCACAAAACAATTTGCATCCATAGAAAAAGACTCTATTATGATATGCTTGCCTATTTTGTATTCTAGACGGCTGCTGGTTGTGACCACAGTGTGAGTTGGGTGCTACTTTGGCTGTGACTGTGGCATTGCAGCTAGATAGATAACTAGCGGAGCTAGTCAACCAGTTCTCTCACTGAGGCTATTTTAATTGTCAGCATTCAGAGACCAGGAGGACTTGCTATTGACTTTCATTACAAATAGGAAACCTCACAGAAGAATTGATTAGTCATCTTTTTAAGTCTAACCCCTACACAGCATTTGGGTTTCTCTCTTCAGAATTGCTGATTTCCCCCTATTACACAACTGCTATCGACTCCTGTGCCTCCCTGTGAATGAGGCATTTTAATGAATGGAGCCCTTGAACACAACATATATTAAAGGTTCTCCCCCGGGTTTAGGTTTCCAGGCTGTGATAATCACTTAATACGCATGCCTTAGGCCAGGCCGGGAGCGCAGTGATCACAGATTATCATTCTGTCTGCTAATGAGTTTATTTTCACAAAGTGCTCATCCTTCTCACTGCCCTTGTGTCTTTGGCTCCCACTAGAATATGATCTCATGCTGATACATTAAATATTTTATTTTGGAGGATTTTTATTTTTTTAATTTTGCAAACCTATTCATCAGTGTAACCGAGTGAGATGACCCAAGACTTTGGGAGGAAGTTGGCTGTTGTCTGACAGCATCCAAGGATGAATAACACGCCCTCATCACGGCAGGAAGCTACTTCTGTTCCTTCCCAGTCTGTCATGAGGGCAGTTGTCTCGTTTTTATGGAGGAGAGGCCCAATAGGGGTGAAGAGCAGAGATGTACTGTAGATTCACCCGGGCGATGCTTGTGTTTGCCTTAGGAATGTAGAGTTGTCTCCCACATCACACCCACTATCCACAGCTAGACTCATGCCTCGGGAAGACCCAGTTGTCATTCGTAATCTTTTATAAACAAAGTGTCTGTATTCCAAAAAACAAGTGAGATATGGTGTCATACATATGCATCCTAATCAGAGATGTCACACTTATGTTTGCATCAATCCAAAATAGGTTTCTACAAGTCATAAATGCTCTTAATTTAATCAGCATTCCCCTTCCATTGGGGGTGCTAAGGATGTTTTGACCTGTAGGAATTCTGACAAGATCGACCAGCTTCTAATTTAATAATTTTCAAATGGCACAAACAATAAACTCACATTTTCCGATTGAAGAGTCACAGTAGCAATATACAGGAAATAAAATTAGTCTTGCTGTGGATTGAAATGTCAATTTTGTGCTGAGCAGCGCTGTGAGCAAGTATTAGTATACCCACTGTGCCTTCAGGTTTGTTTCATGACACTCATCAGGGGAGCTTACAAATCTTATGTTAACGTTAGAGACTGTGTGTGTCCTGATCAGCCCTTCTTGGTCACATGGATACATATTCACTATTTAAGCAACCCCAGCCTCAAACTGATTCACCTTGGAAATGAGCAACGAAAAAGATCTGTGGATTGCACATGGAATGTGAATTGACCTGAAATCCAGTGGACACATGAAAATCGCATCATTTGAAACTGCTGACCCATTACACACTGCGATAATGGCATGTTGGCGGTTGTAAAACAGCTGCGTATTTTATCTAGTTTGCCCATTTAACCTGCTCACACCACGACAGTCAAAGCCAATGCGTGGATTTGGTCAACACCAGCCATTTTCCAACCACAACCACATTGATTTAAATCATGTCTAACATTTCTACCTCAAGATAATTTGGTTTTTTTGTAGGTTTTACCGTAAGTAACAGTAATAGTAATGAGGAGTAGGCTTTGGCAATATTGCTGAAAACTATAAGCTTACCAGAGGGTTTGTTTACATCTCATCACTGACTACTCTTTTCTTGCCCTGTCGGGCTTCTGCACCTGACCTGACAAGTAATCAGTTCATCAGTGTTGATGTATTGATGAACCCCTGCAGAAATATCATGTTGTGTGCTGTGGGCTAAAAACTCAAGTGATCTCAAATTTGATCTTGAAAACATCAATTCAGATCACTGCTACCACATTAACATGACTTATTCCCATATATTCCTAGGGGTTGGGACCAAAAGCTTCACAGTAGGTTGCGAGACCTTCTTGATTTTTAGGGGTATATAAGAAAACTTAAACTATTACTTACTTACTAAACACAGTAGGCCTATATCTCAGCATTTCTGTAAAGAAAACTAAATAAAATATCTTTTCAAGTTAAGATTATTATTTAAGATCAAAATGACCTGAACTCAAGCTTTTTTTACAGAGCCTTTACTCTTTACTTTAAGAAGAAGAAGAAAGAAGAAGATATACTTTATTGATCCCCTTGGGGGAAATTGTTTAGAAAAGTACGCAGTTGAAACAACCCAATAGAGCTAATAGAAAATTGGCCAGGCAATAGAGAGAATAAAGCACTGAATTTGTCAAAAAAAAGAAACCTATTAAGTATGTATGATTTGTAAATAAATACAATACAGACAGATCATTTTATAAAAAAGTATCTAAAGTTTTAGGAAAACTCATCTCTGTATTTAATATTCACAGGAAATAATTTGCTCCAAACTCATCCAAATCGTTCATTTAATGTCCTGCAGTTACTGCGTTCAATATTTGGGTTAATTCTACTGTTTATAAATTGTTCTAATCTATGCTGTTACTGTTATGCATTGAGTATAAAATGAAATATCCATTTAATATTTTACTTAGTCAAGGGTTGTCAGTTTACTCAGTGGTAGAAAAGAGGGCCCTCAAGGAAAAATGTTGGGAACCACTGACTTTAAAAGAATCATTTGGAAAATCAGCAGCAAACTACTTGACTACTACTTGAAATCTTACTACTCTCCTTATCCACTTGAAAAGCTCATTTCTGCATGTATAATTAGCTGGGCTGTTACAGCGCTTTAGGATCCCTGGATGGTTTTGTGACCCATTACATAAACTCCAGTGTGCCTTAGAGCGAGTGAAGAAGAAACTTGATGGCCTCAGTGAAAGAGTCTTATCAGTGTATTCATTGGCACACTGTGTAGAGCTCTGCTTCTCTGGCTGGACTGTTGCCACTGCTGTTGGGACTCAGACAGAGAAGCTTCTGGCATAATCACGGTTCCTCCCTCAGTACTCTGTGGCTAGCTGCTGGTTGTTAGCTTTTATCAGGAAGCATGGTGCAACGAATGGGGCTTTAGCAGTGATAAAAGCTACAGTTCAATACAATTCAATACTAGCCCTCTCCCATCAAGCTGTTCCTGAGAAATGTGTAGCAGGGCCAGAACATGCACTCATGTCGTCACCCTGGTGCAATGCAGACGTTTACTGGTTGTGTTACACATCATAAATAGTTTAGGAGGATGTCGATACAGTTTACACTGTGACTGTATATATAACGCCTTCAGCATCTCGTAAATCACTTAGTAATTACCTTGCCAGGCTATTTTAAGATGAGATGCTTTCCACAGCCAGTCAGCGTTTACAGCTTACATAATTTTTCTGCTTTGGTTTCTTTTTCAATGCAGTTGCAATGCTACATATTTTTAATTAGGGCTCCACAATTAATCGAAATACTATTGAAATTGCAATATGGCCATGTGCAATATCCAAATCGCAGAAGCTGTAATCTTTTGATAATAGTATGTGTGATAAAACAGCATTATAATGATGTACTAGTGCTGCATGGTCTAAAAATTTTGTTAGGAAAACATGTTTGTTTGGTACAGACCCCAACCAATTTGTTTATTGTCATTCACAATAATCATGAATCACATTGCTATAGCAATATCTGTCAAAATATTTGATATGATATTTTGATTTTGACTGAATTACCAACCACTGTACTTTTTCTTCAGTCAAACCCGTAGCATATCATGTATTTAACATCATTTTCAGTTTTTCCTGTTAAAATAAATGAAACTAAAGAACACTAAACTTTCCCCAAGAGGACAATGGGATAAGGGAGCTGAGCAGCCCCCTAGTCTCTGAACACCTTTAGCAGAAGTAAAGCGCTATTAGGCAGGATTCCCCACATCGTATTTCACACTCAGAGAAATATTCTCTTTATTAGAATGCCAATACATCCCACTTAAACAAGGCTCGGAGGACTTTCATCGTACTATATCAAAATGACTGGTTGTTCTGACAGACTGGTTCACTGCCCAAGATGTGGGTAGTACCACGTTTAAGATACAGTTTGGACCTTCTTCTAGAGATTCACAATTTATTCTTTTGACTGATTAAAAAAGTTATTTTAATATAAAACATACAGAACTTTTTACAGTTTCATCAAGAAAAGTGCTGCATTACAACCCATGTTTTCTACATTTAATTTTGGGTAAATTAGAATGCATAATTACAAAAAGGCTGTAATAAAGGAATGTAGAACTTTACCAGGTGGGGGAATTGTTAATACTACATTTACAACAGTACTTACTTCTATTGTACACCATAAGTTATGTTTCACACCATGATGTGGTTGGGGGGTGGAGTTTAGTTATTTTTTTTCATTTGAACTGTATAGTATTTTATTTCCAGCACAGCCTTCATGATTCAGGCCAATGAATGAAAAAGTGCAAATACACTCACCTGTTGTTTTTTCATTCATCCCTCACACAAAAGGTATAATGAGCATTAAAAATGATACCATTGTAATTTTTTTGCCCTGACTTACACCTCTCAGGTTGAGCTTTCTCTCTGCCCGCACACAGATCCTTCTTTGCTAGAATTTGAAAACTCACTCCAGCATGGCTTGAAGAGCTCTACAAGCTAACTTGTGCCCCAAAAACTCATAAATGTCTTTGAAGCTCACTGTTGATGTTTTGAAACTCAACATAGTCCACAGCTGACAGTAATATTAGGCACCATAACAACATTAGGTTTGTATTTTAACTTGCAGGCATAAAAAATCAAGCTGAGGCCCAACCCGGTCAGAACCCAAAATGCTCCAAGCACACAAAACATATTGTAATGGTGGATTTCTACTCTAAATGTATTCATCAGAAAAATATTAAAAGAGCATAAGTGTCAGTGGTAGTGCTGATTTTAACTATTAAGCTTAAAGCATACCAGAGCCTCCTGACAATGTGAGCGAATCGATTCAGCAGATAATCAGACACACTGGTCACTAGATGGCTCCTGCCATTCATCATTTAGCCAAAGACAGATGCTGCCAATTTAGCATCATGTCGTTTATCATAAACATCCACAGCCAGACTGATGAGGGAGAACATAATGACTTTATCAATAAGTCATCATCTGTGACCAGTACATCAAAAGCACTGTTTGCTTCATTTTTATGAACAGGAGTCGATTATATTCTGCAGACAGATTATAATTTGTCAAACATAACCTCAATTAGTTGATTGAAGCCTTGCTACTGAAGTGCAAGTCACCGCTAGATTGACATCTCTCCTGACAGTATCGACTTTTAAACAAGTCTGTCACTGCTGCACCTTCGGTTGCCTAAAGGTTTAGGCTGATGATAATCACCTCACAAAACAATTCACAGCTGAGTGCAGAAAGTGCTTGTTTGCTGTACAAAACATGGTCAAAAGAAATACTTCAGCAGGACATCTCGTAGTCATACAAATGAGATTTTCAGTGTGAGAGATGGGATCATGAAGCTTGAAGCCATTTGTCATCTCCTTATTTGTGCGCTGTGGCTTTTTTTCTTGGATGGAGCTATCTGTTAAATTGCAAAGGAAGTGGTCATGCAGCAGAAAAATAAGGTGATGACGGGTGCTTCCTCTAAGCAATGAGATTTCACCAGATTAAAAAAAGGGCTGTGTGCTGATAACGGAACAGCAGCTTTATTCAGCAGTGACTGTATTTGAGTTTTTCTACTTCTCCTGAATGCTTGTTGTTGCTAAGCACCTCGGAGCAAAGGTTTTGCTTTTGGCCTTTTGTCTTTCTTTGTCTTTCTCCGTCTGCTAAGCCGTGGTGACTATTGTTGCTTATCCTAAGTGCCTCATTTTTTCTTGTTGTGTTCAGTCCAAACAAACCACTGTTGTTGCTGCCAGAGACAATAAACGCATCTCTTCCAGCGCACCAATGCATTTTTCACCAGGAGGATCTCCCAGAGCTTTGATGATGTGGCTATATGTGGAACCGTATGAGCTGCAAACAGCCAGCTGCAAAACGCACATTTGTTCATATTATGAACAAATGTGCGTTTTATTACAATATAATAATAATAATATTATCACATATTATGTGGTATGGAGCGCTGGGATCAGCACTGGACAAAGTGAAAATGCGTTGTGGTCTAAGATTTCTGCATGCATTGTTTATTGTCCTTTTTATTTTGGTTCTGGTACACAGCACATAATACAGACCTATGGTGTTTTTAAATTTAGGTTCAGATTTTTACAGCAGGTTGGCCTGCTAAGTAACTTAAGCAGCAACTACACTGGGTAAAGTTTCGTCGTCAGAGGGTGTACGTGGATGTACCGCCGATTTCTTGTGAACATGCAGAATGTCCACAAGGCCACTATCCTGTGCGGAACATGTCCTCCAAGCAGAAAATGGTATAAACAGAACGACGTGGTCTTGGTGTTTGTAGCTGTTCGTTAAGGTGTCCGATTGGGAGTATATTCGAGCCTTCAAGTCTATTTTCAGCCACTGATTAAGTGCTCTAGTGAGTAATACAACAAACACAACCAACAATACTTGTTGGTAAGATCATTTTATTGTTGTTTTCATAACAAAAACAAAGAGAAAAAGAAAAGCATTAACCTAAGAAGACAGCAATAGAGCACAGAAGAAAAAAAACAAGATTGTCTTTCATTCAATATACAAAGAGAATTGCAGGATATTGAATTGGCCCTCTTCCTGTCTATTTTATGTTGGCCTTGCTACCGAGCTGTTGGCTTATTATTATGACATAGCATTATGTTAATAACTTCAGCTTTCTCAGTTACTGTTACCAAGCAACCAAATCTGTTAGTTGCGGGCTTACATGTGACCTAGGTGTTTGAGCGGTACTAAAACACGTTGACTTTATTTCACTATGGTCATATTACAGTTAGAAATCTTACATCGCCACAAATAAATTAATTACCTCATTGCTATGCATTCTGATCTTTACAACACGAGGAGGTGACATGATGGCCGCTTTTGTCCACAGGGGGCGCTAGAAAATGAAAATGTTCTTGTCATAACTTTAAACCATCATGACTCTGGGCTTTAATAGACTTTGTTCTGTCTTTTTTCTACCCGCTGCACTTTAAGCTCACACTTAAAAAAGTCTTTCACTTAGGTAATTGGTGTTATTTTTGCAGCTTTTGTAATGGCCTAAAATGGCCAACACATTGTGAGAGAATAGGCTACCACAATGAAGAAAAAGACAGAGCTAAAAGAGAGAGCTAGGGCTTTTCTGATAATGGACAACAGCTCAGTTAGGGCAGTTTTCACACTGTACAGTCTGTCTCTTTACCAACTGCTACCCCTCCCTCCCTCCCCTCTTACCATCATCCCTCATCCATGTTTGTGTTGGAGGTGGAGCACTGCTGGCTGTGAAGCATCTGTCTCTTCTTAGGTTTGGGATTTTCTTCCTCCCTATCTCTTTCTTTCCTCCAATTGATCCCATTTCTTGTCACGTATCCAGCCCTGCTTATCCCTTACTTGCACAAACACCCCTTCACTTCATATCCCTCCTTCCCTCCATCCCTCAGCAAATTCTACCTGCCTCCTGCCTATGGAGACGCAAGTGATCCTAAGCTCTTATTCCTGCCAATGTTGAGGGGAGAGGGGAGGGGGGACGGGACGTGAACTGAGCCACAACAACATGTGGCGGGATTAGCAAACTGCAAAACGTAAAATGTCAGAGCAAAGCTGTTCATTAGTATATTGATACGCTACTGCTAAAATTAAACACTGGGACATGTGCGTGGTATTTAGTTTGGAAATACTGGTGGTTGCATGTTTCAACCTATTAACTACACATTACCCTGTAATTTACAGGTAATTTACAACACTGTCACAACATGTCAAAGTATGCAGTAGATTGATTTCTTTCCATCCATTATTTTCAATGTGCTATAAAAATAATCTTGTAGAGGACTGCAACTTAATTCAAATGGACAATCTATCACTCTGTTAACACTGCGTTAACACACAGTTATTTTAGCATGGTAAAGCAGCTGGGAATGTATGGAACCTGACCTTTGTGGTGCGTTCAAGGGTACTCTGAGACACACAGAAATCTGAGATTTGTGAGTTGGCTGCTGAACACGGTCTTATTAATGCAACAAATGAGATACTTTGCATTATCTTTTTAAAAATGAATGAAAAATGTTTATGGTTTGGCTCCTGGACAAGATAAATAAAATGCAATGCAGTGCTTTTTGACAGCCGACTATCAATCCTCAAATGTCCTTAAATGCATCAAGGAGAGGTTTGAAAAGTGTTCCTACAATCCCAAGCTGCAGTGAGGGCTACAATAAAATAAATAGCCCTAACCCTAAAAAATGGTTAATTTTGATGGATTTCTTGTCAGTCTCATTTAAAACATTTTAAATAACAAGCTGCTTTGAAAGGACGAAAATAATGTGAAGCACATGTGATTTGTAGTTAATGGGCTAAAACAGGAAAACAGGAACAAAAAAAAAAAAAAAAAAAAAACTGGTATGGTTCTGAAATAGCACAATATGTGCTTGTACAGAATTGTTTTTTTTTCCCAATAGTGAGAACTGAGCACAATGAACATATTTCACAGGTTTTGGAGACACTCAAGACTTCACTGCAGCTGTTTTAACCATCCTGGTGCATTCAGTTGTGTTTCTGAGGTATATTACTCTCATCTTTGCAATAATGTTGTACTTGTAAGTTTTACACCTCTTAGTTTTTCAGTTTAAATACTGTTGATAGCATATAATAGCAACATTGCCTTAATGTTATATTATTCTCTGCAAAAGCCACAAATTATTTATTTTATCATCTGTGACTGTGACTCATCTCTGACATTTCACTCACTTACAAAAAGAAGATTTCAAATTTTGTAGCTATACGTTATTTTTTGTTTATGTAGCTCAGTATAACAAGTCACAATTTGTCTCGAGGGGCTCTATCAAGGTATTATGCTGCTCATTTGTGCTTTTGACCAAACTACACCCCATGTTGCATTATATGACAAGGTAACTGTACAATTTCTCCCTGTGTCTGGGGATTATTAGCCACAATCGCAGTTATGTTATTGGCTTTCAAGTCCAAAATAAAAAGAAAAGAAGACCTGTAATCACATTTAGTTTTCTAAATGGACGTATCTCCCAACATTTGAGGCAATTTGTGTGTGATCAGTCAACATATTTGTCCCTAATCACCCCGACAGAGCAGAGCATAGAGGCCTGCCAGCTGAATGAGCCTCTCATTTTTGCCTCCAAGGCTCCAGAATCTGTCCTCGCTTTGTTCCTCTGGTATTGTCTCAGACTAGCTCCATCTTCGCCAGGCGGATTCAAGCGTCCGCTGAGGGAACATGCTGCTTTAGACTTGTTGCTGTAAACTGTTCCAGATACCCCCGTGGGCACCAACACTGTGGCAGGTGTATCTTTGTGTGAATCAGAGGTGTGCTTATGCCTCTGTGACTGAGCTTGTGGACTAAAATTTTTTCCGCTGTGTCTGACAGTAAGGTCTGTCCTCAAGACCTCGCTTAAGGTATGGTTTGTGTCTGGGAGGCTTCATGACAAGAGTTTCTATCTTTATAAGAATGTTCAGCTATACCTCTTCCTATGTTAGCTTTCTTGTATTACCTCTACCATCCTTTTTACATCATCACCCAACTGACAGCAGCTGAGAGGCTACAGCAGGTATAGAATTCGGAATTGGAATTTCCCCATTGTGGGACAAATAAAGGAATATCTTATCTTATCTTATCTTATAGGGCCACCAGTGGAACCTCTTTGTTTGTGTTTTAATTTGCCAGGTTGCACTGAAAAGAAACTGGCATAGGAGCAAATTCAAATGATTTGATTTTCAACTCCGCCAAGGCCAACTGATCTATAAGCTGCTTAACATTCAAGTAGCAAAGAGGATATTGCATCCGATATTCACCATTTTTCCGATAATTGGCGTCGTTATTGCAGCATTAAATTAAACATACGCTTAAAGTACTCAGATCTTCTGCTTAAGTACAAGTAGAAAAAATACAGTAGAAAAAACTGCCTTATTGGCTCAAGTGAAAGTACAAGTATTAGCATAAAAATATACTTAATCAGACTCAGAATCAGAAATACTTTAATAATCCCAGGGGGAAATTAGTTAAAGTACAACTTAAAGTCTATAATGGCCCATTTCAGGATAATAAATATTATATTATTGGATTATAATTATGGATGCATTAATGTCTTCATCAATTTAATGTTGCATCAGTTAAATGTAGAGCTGATTTTGATTACTTTATACTGGTGGGTAGCTTAATGTATAATGATACATCATCATTTATTAGTTGATTTGTATTTTAATGTCACCCCTTAAAGTAACTAGTAACTTATCAAGTAAATATAGTGGAGTAAAAAGTACAGTATTCGCCTCCAAAATGTAGTGGAGTGGAAGTATAAAGTAGCATAAAATGGAAATAATCAAGTTAAAATGTTCATATTTATTGCAAATTATTGGTTACAAATCTCAAGTCAATCTCTTCGAAATTTCTTTTCTTCCTTTAATTGCTAAAGAACTTACAAGATAATCACAAAAGGAACAGTTAAACAGCTGCAACACAGGCCTATACATTTGGTAGAAACACAGAAATAATGAGAGTAATTTATGTTATGCCAGAGAGGCAGATGTGATTGGGCTTGAACCTTGACAGTGATGCATGGTAGCAACATAAATTTCTCCACCGGAGCGTTTTTGCAGTCTGTGTTGCATTGTCTGTCATGCCTCTAAAATGATCCATCTGTAATGCATCAAACGGTGTATCTTTTTCACCACGACTCCATTTGCCACTGTCCCTCAGTGTTTTATCAATCTCTCATAAAGTTGAGAAAACAAAAACACTGTTCACTGGAAAAAACACCCCAATGTGTTTGAGTGTTAAAGGGCAGACAGACTGAATCACCTGTGCTGGACGCCCTGTTGTCAAGGCTGGTTCTGGGATCTGTCTGGAGAAATTTGCCAATGCTGCAGTTGTGTCTAACATGACAGCTTTCCTCCCAGGGGTTAAGCATCATTCATATTCATGAGAGCGGTGTTAGAGAGCTGCTGGGAGCTGAGCACTCTGTGAAACAACCGCAAGGCTTTTTTAGCTCCGGCCCCTTCCTGCTCAACATTTCTGACAGAATGTCATGTCTCTTTTTCCCCACTGATACGCAACCAATACAAACCCACTTATTCCATGTTGAAATTCATGAAAATAATCAACAGCTCAACAACTGCATTTAGAAAGGCCAAATCAATACTTCAGAGCTGCCTCAACCTTGTTTTTTTGTTTTTTTTCTAAATCCAATGTTTCCAGGAGGGAGGCACTTTTTGCAGATGTTATGTTAACTGTAATCCCTGTTTCATCAATATTTTGTCCATCTTCAGGGCTATTTGTTCGCTGTTTTTCTGTTTCTCTAATGCATTTCCCAAAGATCACCTGTCAAGCAAACATAATGGCCAGCTCTGTAGGCCTTAACTTTGGGTTTTTAATGAAATAAGTTTGAGCTAGTGTTGGTGCAAGTAAATAATGTGCAAAGTTTGTGCATAATTATAACATACACACACAACCAAGACCACACCCTCACCAGCTCCCATCCACACATCCCGTCATCTCCATAAGACAGTTGCACACCCAGATACAAGTCTGAGCAGCAGCCAGTGCAGGACACCATCCAGGCCTCTGTGGGGGGTGTGGCACTTGAAAAATGAGGTATAATGAGGTATCCACAACAGAGATTTGTAAACAAATTATGTGAGTGCTAATCAAGGTTATTTGGCATGAAATGTCAGAAAGAGAATGATGTTTTGGCTCACAGGCCATTAACAGCAATTTGCTGAGGTTACTTCACTTTTGGCAATATTCTGCTTTGCTGCAGGTTTATAATGGCACAATAATGCCAGTGAAGAGTTCTGACAAACAAGACGAAATGTCAAAAGCCTACATAGTGCAATGTTAATTACACCCCCACAATATCAAAGTGTTTGATGGAACAAACAACAAACTGAGGATTTTGCTGTTCTTAGAACTGTGCCAGTAGTGGAGTTAACATGTAAACATTTGTCTTGAAGATGCCTGGTGCCAACGGAAAGATCATGGTAATTAAAATCCACAAGGTTCAGCTCCTTGTAGCTTGAATGTGTTCAGTACATTTCATAGAAATTCCTGTTTGTTCCTGTTTGAATATAATAGAACTTGTGTGCAAAGTTGAACATTTGTACTGAGGGCAGTACTAAAGAAAAGCTCATGGTGTGTCCACAATAAAAAGGGTTCAATGTTACTGGTGCACAAATGTTCGTCTGATGGTGGATCTTTAAGAAAACTATCGGGGTCACCATAAACATTAGCATTCATTCTCTGGTGGTGATCCATGTTCACAGCATATGTAATATTGTTAAGTTTTGTACTTATAGTGATGAGCAAGTACATCATTATATGTATATGTTCAACCAACTAAATGTTATGTATTTGTATCTGTAGTCAAAATGGGTGAAAGTTGTTTATTTAAACCTGAAACTGATAAGAACTGATCAAGCGCACAGAGCTTTTTTCACGAGTTATTCACGAGTTCTGACACATTTTCTCTTTCTCTACTCTTTTCAGCCGAGCACTTACTCAACCCTTGTACTTACATTATGCCAAATGTTTCCGACAATATTCAAACCCTGGGCAGTCTATAATTTTGTTCATTGTTGGTAAACACGGGATACGTCAGAGTGAGGAAAGGAAGCTGTTAAACGTGACATAATGTGAATAAAACGTGTACAATTTCTGCCTCAGCTTGAATATTATAACTTTTATATAACATACTCAGCTTTGATGTAAAAACAAAACATGGTAATTCTCAAACAGATTCTCACCAACCAGCATGAATGTGATTGTACTTTGATCTGAGATCCCACAACTCCAACATCATCAGACTTCCCCTTGTAGTAGCAGAAAGTGACACACCATACCTTTAATTAGTTTTCATGGCACCTTGTCGTCAATCAAACTTTGTTGCTTACTCACTTCAATCAATTACTGCAACATACCTGGGCTCAAAATGTTATGCTTAGCTGGAAATTAAAAAAGAAATTAAATAAATTTGAAAGAGAACAGTTATGTATCGAAAGTGCCACATCCGGTCTTTTTTAAAGGCCAGAAATTTCCCAGCAGTAGTATATTGGTGAGCTGTGTAGTCCAAAATATTATCTGCTGTTAAAGTGTTGGTGTCTTTTCTAGGAAATGGTATTAGTCATTCTGTTTACCGTTAAAGAGTGAGAAAGTCCAAATGGCAGTAGTACACACTCGAGCAGACTGTCGGTAGGTGACAGCTACACTAACAAGCCACACTGGGTGAGCATATTGAAAAATGACAACACTAAATGGAAATATTCCCTTAATCCTAAGAATGATGACTCATCCTATGATTCAGAATGGCAGATATTCAAGTAGAATTGATTGAATGTGGTTCGCCAATTATAAAGAAAGTAATGTGTGAGATAGCGCAGTTGCTGTATTAACAGGCCAATCAGGCAGACTGTGGTAGAATTGTGGAATTCAATAATTCAGAAAGAAATTACTCTTCAGAAGGGAAACGTTAATAATTCAGGGTATTATGACTTAAAAGAACTATCAGCTGCATACAAAATGGAGTGGAATTATGATTAATTCAACATCTGGATTAATAGCGCTTCAGTCAGAGCGTCAGTTTACATCAGCGGGTCTGGCTGTCCGCTTACCCTTTACCCACTGAAAGAAAGGGATTATTTTCAGCTGTAGCCTTGTGCTGCATTTTCGGCTCAGTGCCAGTTCACTCGCTGTGCTGTGTGCCAGCACAAGAAGAAAACAATCTGGTGAGCTCCGAGTCTAGGAGTTTGACTTTTGTGGGTGACGGCGCAGCGCACCGAGTGCTGTCTGCTGTTAAGCAGTCAAGATAATTGAAGGAGACGCATCTAGTGTGCTGCCCATAATCACTTGAAAATGTGGAAGGGGATAGTCATCACAGCACAGCTCAGCACAAGACCTGTTATTCTAGAGGCTGTATATCACGAGGGTAAATATGAAGAAGCACTGAAGCAGTTATGTGATGAAAATGTACACAGGATGAGGAAATAAATCTAGAGGCTGAAGAGATGAAATTGTGGCCAGAAGGTCAGAGATTCCAATCAGCATACCGACTAGAGAAAAAGTCAATGAGTCAACCCTCTCTCTACTCCCTCCTGACTGACTCAAGTACCCTTGAGCAGGGCTTTCAACACTCACCACTGCTGCTGGAGTGCTATTCTGTACTTTGTGTGTAATTAAAGACACGTTATGTAGATTTCGTTTGTAATTGTCATCTTTTATGATTAGGAGTAGTCCTTATGGCGTCAAGCATGATGTTCCCATGTGCAGGTTGTAGCACTGCAGTGCGTGACTTTGCCATTACAAACACCCCATTTACACCTGGTATTAAGATGTGATCTGTATCCCGACACTTTATCAAGACAATTTATCATGGAAGGAATGTGATGGGATCTGCCTGACCATATCTGGAGGTAGTCTGGCTCGCATTGTGTGCGGGTCGTAGGTAGGTGTAGACACAATTTGTACAGCGTGCTGGCATCTGTACACAACATAACTGATACAGTATATTTGCTTATAGATAACATAAATTATCGGTTGTTCTTCAAATTTAGAGAGTAAGCAAAGAAGAGGGCTGAAAGAGACATACCCTAAGCCAAACTGATTATACGTATATTCTGTGCCAAGGAAGCACCAAAAGATGTGTTATACAACAGAGCTGCTTGAAAAATGAAAGCAGTATGGGTGGGAAATGAATGATACAGTAAGACATAACTGTGTTTGTGATGATGTGCATTGTACTCATCTGTGCAGCTGTAACGCTGTTAACAAGGAATATAATTTATCTAGACACAGAGAAGCCCACACGCCAGAACTGCACCACAGTGGGACAAATTGATACAATATTTTTTTAGACAAAGACAGGAATAACTTACTACATTTGCAGAATTTACAAGAGGGGACAAATAATCAAGAATTTGTCGTAGACAGCGTTTCATAAAGTTCATAAAGTTTCCCCTAACTCAATCACATCTACTGGAGAGTGTAGAAACAGTTGTATCAGACTTTTGGGGGGGGGGGGTTTATTGGCAGTGCCAGACTTCGCACTTAAACTGGGCAGGTGCTTCCAAATCTGGACCAGCCTATCACCATACTCCCTGTTTGTTCCTGTGCAGTCATTTGATCAGCGTCCAAATGTTTCTAAAGGAAGTGAGTGTGTTTTTACTTGTTTAGAAAAGCGAATATTACAGTATTCACCTCTGTTAACTAACTGACAAAATACTGACTCAAATGTGGAGTTACTGTGGCAATATCAAAATTGCCTGAACATAAACAAAATGAAATGAGATCCCATTCTTACTGAATTCAATAGATTCCCTTTGGTGATAAACATGCTCTGTGTACATAATGCTCAAATCCACGCTATTCCATTTTTCAGTGATTTCTTGTTTTCACATTTTGTTCAAGTCCATGCTTCCGCTCTTGGCTGGGAAAAAGCCCCAGCCTCGGGTTTATGATACTTTGTCAGAGCAAACTGAATAAGCTTAAAAATACAATTCAAATTTAAAATCAAGGCTGCAGTTCCATTTGGAGAAACACACTTACTACCAGCAGTGCTGATATGTCATTTTTGGCTTTGGTGTCTCCCTTGCCTCTATGTTGTATTAGGGCTTAAAGTAGACAGCATTACTTGGCATACCCAACCCACATGTACCCACATGAGACCACTGAGATAAATGGCAGACTACTTAAATTTTCACCTGGATGTCTTAAAAATGTATTTGCTAAAATGCTGGGGGGGGTTATCACTGTCTTTAAATACCAGTTAAACACTTTACTCTAAATGATTACCATTTTGTCCCTTTGCTTTATCTTGCAGTGTGTTGTCCACGAGGTGTTGATTTTATTGTTGTTTATGCTCACTGAGTTCAGTCAGCACTTTGTCACAATGTGGTATGATAGCATGAGACTGATAGCTTTGGGCTCATTTGCTTCCTCAGGGCTTCCACACTGATCCGAGCTGAACATAATACAAATTTTATATGATTCAAGGGCGAACTATAGAGCTGTGGGGGCTGCCGCCGGGCATTACGGTGGGGCGTCGTAGCTTTTACGTAGCTGAGGTTTTGGCTATTATTTTTGTAATGTCTGAAAAATGATTGAGGAAGAAACCGTAGATGTGATGATCTGAGCGTTGAGTCCAGATCTGTGTTTATTATTCAGAATGTTTGGCCTGGCTCCATTTATTGATATTTCAGGGTGGGAGGGAGTGTAAGGGTTGCATTTGTGTACAAAAATTCAATTGTCAGATTTTGTTTACTCTCTTGAAAAATCAATTGCCCCCCTCCATCGGCTGGCAGACAGCGAGTTTGTCACGTCCAGAGCTCAACCAGTGATAAAGCACTTTCCCACTTTTCCAAATGGATCGCCAGCTTGTTTCCAAGGTCACTGCACTAACTGCCGTCTGTGGCTGTGTGTGTGGCTGTGTGTGGCTGTGTGTGGGTGTGTGGGTGTGAGCACAGGTTGGGAGTTTTGTGCACATTTGTTGCTGTATGTGCATGAAATGTGGAGGCAATTCTGGCACATAATTCAATGATTCACACATGTTTATCAGTCATTACGTTTGAATCATATGTGCTTGAGTATGAACTGAAATAAATATGGCAATGAATAAAAGAATATTGTACTCATTAGATATAATACAATTTTTTTTTTTTTTTTTTAAGGAAGAAATACAACATTATACCCAACACATACTGTTTTTTTTTTGTAACCCAACATATAAATTCATTCAAAAAGTATGTTATAATAATAATGGCTATTTTAAAGAGAGATTAAAACAGTATAATTCAGACACTAAATGTATCATTAGAAGAAAAATGGCATGATAAAGCGCTTTAGTTGATGTCCCCACAGTGTTGCATTTGTTTTCCAGTCCAGAAAGGTGTAAGTAACCCAAGATCATTTTTGAACCACAATGGTAAATTCTAACTGCCGCTGAGAGGTATCTTTGTCTCTGTCTGCCCTTTCAGTTGTCAGTCTGGTTGAACCATTGTACAGCATTTTGTTCTCCATGTACAAAACATTACTTTTTTTTGCAAACCCTTCATACAAAATAACATCTATTTGTAAAGAGGGCTTTCCACAACGTAAAAGCATGAAAGACCAAAAATAAAGAGTAGTCCTCTCAGCCATCTGACTGAACTGAATCCAGCTTTTGTATGAAATGACCCCAAATGTTTGAGTGGTAGTGTAACTTATTGACCAAAACATGGTTGGCCATTCATTCATATGGTATCATTTAGTTCTTTTTTTAACTATATGGGTTGCTGTCATCTTTATAACCTCACATGGGGGAAAAAAAAACAGTGATTGGGTGAAAGTGTGTCTTTTTTAGTTCTAGTATGTTTTGTGTCTTTTTTGAAAACTGATGACAAATTTTGAAACAGAATACCTTCCATAATGAGGCTTTGTCTCTCTCCCTTTCACATGTAGGTCAGTTTCAGCTAACTGACCACTGTGCTCTGACTGGCTTCCCTTGTTCCATTTTCTCACTGTGCGGTTGCGAGTTGACAGATTCAGTGTGACACTCTGGTTTGAAACAGATTCCCAAAGGCCAGAACTGTGCTCAGCTTTATTTGTGTGACTGCCACTAAGTATGCAGTGGCAAAAGGACACAGGCATATGAACTCTTTCCCCGTTTTTAATGATAAGGGATTTTGAAAACCCCATGATCTTCTTGTTTGATTACTTCTCGCGTTTTGTTTTTTTCTCACATTTCCTGTGTGAGTTTGACTCCAGCTGTTGCAGTCTGGCATTTTACTGTCAGCAGAAAGCCTTGTCACAGTGTTCTTAACATGATCAGGAACTGCTTACATTGACCAGAAAACAGAGCCAAAACAATATCAGCAGGCAGATTTTACTGTGCGATGTCAGCTTATCACAGATACACTTTGGTTTGAGTTTATGATGGCATGCAGCATAAAATTATTGTGAAGTTTATATTTACAGTTTCTGTTATCATTGATAGTTGCATCAGTCTCTGTTAGGGATGGTTTGATATACAATATTATCACAATATGCTGATATTTAGAGAGCAGGGCCAATATATAATGCCAATATCAAAACAAAGAAAAGTTTTTTTTCTACAGGAGATTCAGGCATATGTTTACAGCAGGATGCAGGAGATAAGTGTTATAGTACAGTGAATCAGAATTATCGTCACATAAGAGATTTTTTTAATTTTTAATTTGTCACATGCTTGACTTGTAAAAGCTGTCTCGCTTGCTAAAGTACGCTCCTATTTTTAATCGTCACAAGGGGGAGCCTGCATCTCGTTGGACGTGTGGAAATACTATAGATTCCTAACTAAAAAACGACAGGGAGATGAGGTGCCAGTCTGTGATGCAATAAAAAACAAAAACAAAATATAAGGTATAGTGATTCCAGTATGTTTTCCTAAAAGATTTTAAGCATGCTTTTATATGATAATAAAGGATCATATTTTGAATCGCAGGTAGTTTGGCCATCCTACTCGTGACATGACATTTTCATATCGTCCCATAGTCTCTAACTCTTAACAAATCTTGAGGGAGCATTGCTAATCATATTTATGTAAAAAAAGAGAGTGCTGGCAGATATTAAAACCATACACTGCTGTGCTCTGAACAGTGACACTCAAAACAGACTTGAAGTCTTGTGACATAAGAAGAATTTGAGTCTTTTTCTCCACCTCCAGTTGGCACATACAGCCACTGAAGGTGACATTGAACTTCTGCTTGCAGAACACATCGACCCTGAATGCTGAAATAATGAATCTAATCTTTCACAATGCCTCTTAAGTAATATTAAAAATTCTGTATTCATAATAACTGTAGCCCAGAGCATGTAAAGGAGCTGCTGACAATGTCTAATTCATCAGTGCTAATTTGCTGTAATAGAGAGAGAGATTGCCTGCGGTAGTTGTTTCGGCATTTCCCTTTTCTTTCCATGCCTATAGTGCTCTTTTCCTCATTTTTCACCCTCCCCTCTTCATATCCACACTGTCTTTCCCCATCCCTCATCCTGCTTCTCGCATATTGTCCGGACATGCATAGTTGAACAGTGCACATCTCATCTGGTATGAGTTCCCAGTTGACATCCAGGTTGCTGGGGTTCTTTTATTAAAGTCTTTATTTATCCAGAGAAAGCCAACTGAGGTCCATGCTTTCCCAGCAACCTGATAGAAATTAATTCAGCTGCACACATTCTGAGGGTGAAGAATAGTTCTAGTTTAATACAACTTTTAGGTGCACTCAATTTCTAAAAAACTACCCGTGTTTACATTTTCCTGACAACAGTTACCTCTCGTGGATGTGCAAAAGAAAGATGTTGTCTTTTCAGGAGCAGCTGAAGTAGTGTCACATAGGCGGAACACATTTGGGAGTTGGGGTGGATTGATGGGGTCAACAAAGCATTTCACTTTGACACCAGGCACAGCTGTTTGGATCTTGTTTCCTCCCAACAGTTGACCGTGGTTTATTTTAACCATAACCACAATTGTTCCATAACCAAGTAGTGGCTAAACCTAACCTCAACTATAATGGTGTCAGGTCATAAGAAATCATTTTTGTAATGCTGCGTAGTCTCTTGGGATACATTTTTTGTTTAACATAAGAGACCTGGCCACATTTCCAGCATACTTAACACATAATTAATTTACAATAATCTTGAAAATCTTGAAAATGATCCCAAAACTGGGTTGTATTGTACAAACGAGCACTCGAGCAGTTTTGCCAAGTTGAGAACAGCCTCTAGGGACACTAAAGATTATCCATCTTCTCAGAAGTTTGGTGAATACAGTGTTCTAAAATCTGGTTGAAAAGGCGGCCAAGATTAAGAGCCAAGTTGTAATAACTTGGAATGATAAAAATAAGCTTTTTCATAAAGCAGTAGTTGTTTGAAAGAGAGCGAGAGACAGAGAGGCAGAGTGTTACTCATTCCCTTTCCCACCCGCCTCCTCCCAGGTCATATTGGGATTCAAACCAGCAGCCATCCTCTCTGACCCCCAGGCGTCCCACATACAGGGTTTCTAGAAGAGACAAGTTTCCTTTGTCTTGATTTTCCTGTGGTTTTCCCCCGCTGAGTATGTTTGCTCTCATAGTTTGACACACAGTGTGCCGTTTCTACACACACCACATCTTACCCTCAATATCTGCTGCTCATCTGGAAAGAGAGGTGAATGTCTGTGCAACATCTTAGGTCCTCACATTTGCTCAGAAGCAGGCGCTACTCTACAATTGTTATATCAGACCAAATAAATAGCTGTGCTTTTAAAGAAACAAATGAGGTTGCCCCAGGGTTCACAATGCATTCTTGTGCTGGAATTCAAGGTATGATGTTCCTTAGAGGGCCAAATGTTTGAGTAACCTTTTCTCTTCATTTATTCTTTCCCCTTACATATGGTGAACTTATTGTAATAAGGATGGTTATGAGCTGCAGAAGCATTCCTCTCACTGTTGTCTGCCTTTTTTATTTTTGCTTTGTGATGCCTTTGTTGTGTTTGTATAGGCTAATGCCGTATATTCAGAGGCAATGTTAAAACTGTGACTCAGAATAAACCGAGAAATGTGAATTGTTGCTTCTGTTTGAGTTAAATTAAAACCCAGTCAGATGGAAAATACTCAAAGGCCCAATTTTAGACATCAGGACCGAGCCAGTATGTGAAGCCAAAATGATACAAGGTTACCTAGAGAGTGCAGACCTCCAACAAGAGTGCACAATCCTTTTTATTTGAATATTATGTATTTCTGTAACTAAATTTCCATGAGAATACATGTAAGAAGCAATGGTGTTTTTCTAAGGGCAGCCATTTTTTTTTGTGTGTTTTTTACTGTAGCTACGCAATAGAACCCCCCTACACACATACATACACAATCAACACAGGTTTCATTATACCCTATGATACCGAAACTGGAGATAATGAACACAAGATAATATTGCTACATGTTGGAAATAGTTGAGCAAATGTTGCACAAGAAGACGGGTCAAGAGGTCATTAAAAGCAAAAAAGGTTAATCTTCTGTGGAGCATGAATGTAGTCAGTGCCTTTCAAGACTGTAATGCCTTGTGGCTGTGTCGGACTTTGACAACATAGACTTCACATACTAACAATCAACCATGGTTTTCTCCCTTGGTAGTAAATAGTTTCAGTTGCCTGGACTTAACGAATCTTATTGGTCCACATCTCAGACGTACTAACAAGTGTTGTCCTGACAATATGAGCGCCAGATGCAAAATGAATATGGGTTATTTTGGAAATCAATGAGAACAACCTGTTTGATTTAAAGGATTTATTGCCAACGTGCCCATGAGATTTAGCTATTTTAGAGTGTTTCAGGTATCCCTTTTCCACATATGCTCCAAACAAAAATAGAAATGTTCACTTTAACAGTGTTGTACCTGCATGTAATAGCTCTATCTGAGACTTTTTCAGGTCTGTCAGCCATCCCCCCTCCTTCTCTTCTCAGTCCCATTTTTTCCATTCAAATGATTACCCTGATATAGGAATATGAGAAATCATAATATCCAACGTGATTTGGATATTCAGATGTCTCAGCTATGCTTTAAACCCTCACCACATCTGTGTTACATTGCTTCCCAATCTCACCACTTTCTTTGTTTTTACAATCCTAAATAAAACCATGATGCTTAAAGACAGGACTTTTGCTCTGCTGTGGCTTTTTGTAATATTTCCCCTCTATGAATACACTTTGTGTGTTGCTATGCTGTCTCATATATAGGTATGTGGGTTTCTTTGTAAGCCCAAAATCACACCTGTTCATCTCTGAAAACTGTAGACATACCAGACGATTGGGTAGCATTCACTGAAAAGATGAAATATTTTCTATGATAAATTTACAGTCTCTCTCTTTTTTTCCCTCTCTTTTTCCCCATTGCTGCTGCCTGGTGATTTCTAAACCATCTTCGTGTTGCATCACCACTTCATGTCTACTTAAAGGTAAGAATCTTGTCTTCTATGAGCATTAGTGGTGCTGTAATAGGGGTATATTAACGGCATACATGAATTATTAACCCTAGTCTGGACTTTTTTCAAGAGTAAGTGCTCAGTTAAATAATTCTTCTACATTTAAGAAATCCACATTGATGTGTTAAGGAGTCGCATCAAATGTGATGGAACAAGATGAACCCTCCTCGAATAGCAAGAAACCAGAGAGCTTGGACTCCTGGGCAATAATCCTGGGCAATGTGCCTTTTACTTCTAAGCGTGAAACCCCAGGACGGAGCTGAAAAAGCACTTGTTTTTGAGGCAGCCCCTTTATTAAGAAGTGAAACATTCTTAAATGAATTTGGGGGAAGGTTTGAAGTTAATCTCCCTAGCCCCCAAGCTCCTCCACAGCCATTAAGAATCAGCCATCAGCCCTGCCGCCTTTGAAAACAATCAAAGCTGCTCTTCTGCTTGTGTTGCTGTTGCATTGGCGTTTTACAAGCTCAAACACTGCAGAGATTAATTTATCAGACCCGATTATCCTTCTGATGCCACTGTTTGGGTGAAATTAAATGCATGTGTGAATGGTGTTTCTCATCTGGGGCTTTTGAAATTAGCTCTTTTTTTGAAGATAATGACTTACTTGTGGGTACACCATTCAATTAAAAAAAATCAGAGTATGTTACAGCAGCATCAGCCACATCAGACTCAGTGAACATGATTAACTGACCTCTAAAGCATGAAGTCAGAAGTCGTCCTCTGGGACTGATTCTGCGCACTGTCACAGTCTCCTAGCTGCTCTTTTACTTTATTCATTCTACGTAGAGCTCCACATATGTCACAGATCTTGGAGTGAGACAAAAAATATCTCCCTTTGTTTCTAGCTATGAGTGGAACTGAATGAGAAATGAAGTTGAAATGCTAAAACAGACAAAACTGAAAGACTAATGTGGGAGCAACATATGTGAATAGTGAAATCAGTCTGATATGCTTTTAAGATAACATACTGTATCCCTAGCGCCAACCTACCGCATCTCCAACACAACTGTGTAATTTGTGGTGAAGGACGACAGGAAGTATTAAACAAAATAACTGTGTTGTTACCTCTGCCAAGTACAACAGTTGTCCCTGGACTCTAAATACACTTGGAAACTACACAAAGTAACCACACAGTTCATTCCTGTAGGTTCATTCCAATTTACAGTGTACTTCCGTTCCTGTTGGATCAGACATTATTATGAAACAAAGCAGATTCAATTAGACAGAAGCAAGAATAGAACCCAGAAACACAAACCAGAAAAAAAGGAATATAGCTTTTCTTTGTGCCTTATCTCCCAGGAGCCTGCCACTGCGATCCTTCGTGTAATCTCCTCTTTGTTTTTGCTGGCATTGTTTCTCCCTTGTGTCCATCACTCTTTTCTGCTTTAAGAGTTTATCTCAAATTCAGGGAAATACACAAAAACACCTTAGGCTGTTTAAAGTGTGGAGGGGGAGAGCACTGGCAATGGGAACAAAAAAAGCCTTTGGCCCATCGAAATATCCAAGAGCCTCTCTTGACAAAGGTTTGTATTGATTTTCTAAAGGGCCAGCAATGTGGTAGCTATTAGCAATGCTGGCACAGGGCGCTGCATTCTGCCTTTGCACAATCATAAAAATGTCATTCATGTCAGCTTTTAGGTTATGCTGACATGATATCAGTGAAGGTAGCAGCCTGCAGTCAGAGGCCGGTTCTTCACATCAAGGCTGAACTCTAGATCAAACACCAGTCCAGGACAGGTCCAGGACAGATCCCGGAGAAGGGGAGTACAGGGACTGCTTATTAAGGAAGAAAACACTTCCTGAAAAGAACTGTGGCAAAATTAATCTCTCTAACCCGCAAGCTCCACCATGAGGCATCAGGCGCGGATGGAATGATTCCTCTGAAATCGATCAAAGCTGCCTCGCTGCTGCATTGTGTTGCATTGGAATGTCCAAAGTTAGAAATCACACAGTACAGTTATTGCTCTCAGTTGTTTTCTATTGGCCATTTATTCTGCTGAATCAGCAAAAACATCTTACCCACAAGCCTCTCAGGGCTTTGAGGTGCATTTGAAAAGACCTAGATACATTTTAGCCGTGTGGATGCAGTTTGTTTCTGTATTATACAAGTGACAACCACCACACTTGAGTGGTAATGCAATTGTTGTTTTTTGTTTCTTTTGCATGGCAACCCTGCATTTTTGTGCTAGAGCTAAGTGCTAATGTCAGTCCAATCGCCACTCCTGAGATTGTGGGCCTCCCCTCAGACAAAGCACTGATTTTACTTGATCCCATAGACACTCAACAATTGAGCCAAGTCAGCCTAATATTACTGTTTGACATAGCTTCAGACTACACCAAACACATAAAAAGAAATGTCTGTTCTAAGGCATTTATTAGTTTCTGGCTCTTGTAAAGTGGAAGAAACTGTAAATTTCCCACAAACTACTGCATCTCCCAATTAGTAAACCTCTGCTCTATGTGGCTACTTTATGACAGCTCCAAGAATATAGAATTCCATCCCATCTTTTGTGCTGACGTACATGTCCATTTTCCCTGGTGACAGCAATTTAAACGTTGTACCAGTATTCATTTTTCAGCCACGTTTGCTTGATTGACAGATGTCTCAGTCTTTAACAGTAAGCAGTCGTGTCTACTGCTTGTCTATCCCACCCAGGCTTCCACCACTTTGACCAAATTAAGATTTTTTTTGGTTATATTAACTGACAAACATAGTATAACAGAGCCAAATCCAGGTTTTAAAAATCTCTTCAGAATATAGGTGACGTATTGTATGTTTTGGGCTTGTGCTGAAATAAGCCTGTAATTTGTGGTGAAAGCACACCTCTGCTTTATGAAATGAACTAATCTCATAGTGATGCAGGCTGGTTTTTGTAGCAGAAAAAAGCTCTTTGAAGGTTTTGGTAGGTTACTGACGGACTGACAGGGTGACTTATGCTGCCGGTCGTAAGAAAAAATACCCTTGCTATTCTCTGGCACATTGATGGATATGGCCCAGATGTTTTCCCTCGCATTTCACCTTCAAAATACTCTGTGGAGCAGCTGAAACACTGTGTCACTGTGACGCAGCACAACACTCACAGAGTTTGATAGCGATTCCCCTCTAGAACTGGACATAGAGGCTGGAACGGTCACCATGGACCTGTTCAGGGTGAGACAACAGAAAGCTCAATTTCCATAAATAAACTTCCCTTGCCTCTGTGGCTCTTCGAGTCATTTCTGCTTGTCTGATCATCAGCAGATGCTCAGCAGGGTCGTTGATTGGTGTCATGGTAGCAAGCAGTGAGTGCAGACCATGATGGGAATTGGGGAGTGCTGCTGATAGCAAGCACTGTGTCGTCTACAGCCCAGCCTCAAAAGAGATAAGTGGCTGTCGTCCCCAGCTGACACCTGACCAGTCCTCTCAGACAAAGCCAAACTGCAGATTCCAATTAAGAACATCCTATGCCTATACTCCAGTCTCATCCTCATCACGCTTCCTCCCCACTCATCTGTTCCTCCGTCTCCCGCATGCTTTTTTTCCTCTCTTCTTCTGCTCCTCAGGCTTTAAGTCCTCAATCTTACTCTTCTCCCCGCTCTTACCCTCTTCTTTCACAAACCCTTCTTCCTACCTCTTCCTTCTAAGGTTGCTTTCACACCTGTAGTTCGGTTCCCTTGCTCTAGACCCATAAATCATATCTCACTGCATTTTAATTCTTGTTCGTTTCATGTTCACATTGACTTATAACATAAATCGAGCAGGAAGCAGAGAGACGAGGATGTTCCACAGTGGACGCAGCGTTGAGGCTTGGCAAACAAGGTCATACTGTAACGAGACGAGCAGAGATACAGTACAGCTGTAGCAGTGCATTTACCGCAGCCACTTTTCATTTCTTTGACAAACCCATTGACCTGTTCCAAAGGCAGATGGAGGCAAAATGACAGCAGTAAATTACAGTGGGATGCTTTTAATTTGCAAGTCTGTTCTCCCTTGGAAGCAGCTCTGTTTGTTTAGAGTGTGCGGGTCTGCTGCTACTGAGCAATGGATTCTCAGTGTCATCATGTCAACACTTTTAGAGGTGAAAAGAAAGTGAATTTAACAACCTTTAAACTGTAGTTTCTGCCTTTGTTCTAATATTTCATGGTTGAATGTTTTTATATATTTTACCTTAAGTCCCTCAAATGTAGTGTTTTACAAGGCTGGATAAGAATTTGTATCCTTTATATTAAAATGCTTAATCTTTTAGAGGGTTTCATTCCTCAAAATTTCAGAATATGAAATGAATAAATTATGTTATTCAATTAGAAATTTAAAATTCTCCAATTCAAATGACCGTGTAAGCATGCAGGTTGTTGTTGTTGCTGAGTGTAAGCTAAATAAACCCACTCACAAATCTTGCCAAAAACTTCAAGTCATACTTACAAGTCACAGTTAGTGAGAAAAGGATTTAAAAATTCTAAATGGCGGCCGTAATTTATGGTGAATGTTAGGCTAAGGGCCCTGGAGGCAAATTAGAAAATTATACAAAGCATGCCTAAGTGATTGGGCTGCATACATAATAATAATCTAAGCCTCAAGTCATTTATGGGTGGGTTTTCATTTTTTTTGCTGCCCTCACATTTTTATCTACACTGGACCCATTTCTGATTGCACTGTTGGTGTCCAGCAGGAGGTAGATGGAGGGAAGGGGACACTTTTACTTCTATCTGCCCATATTCAGTCATATATTTGCAGTATGGACCATCCATTCTGGAAGGATAAATGAATAAATCCTCAGTTCAGAGCAACCAAAATCATTTCCTGCAAAGAATAGCGTCTTATCATGTGCCGTGCTACTGATGCAATCTGACACTGAAATTCAGGAACACTGTTTATTATCAACAAAGTTGCATTCTGTGAACTGTGTAGGTAGCAGCTATTGAGTCTTGTGGCCAGACATGATTTTGTCACCGTGTGATGAGAGCACAAATGTTTGGACACAGCTAGTTGAACTTGTGGATGGGGTTGTAGCTGACAAAGCTTGTAGCAGGCCCGCTATGGGAGGGAGAACGTGTTGCTCATTTTCATTATTTGGTGAAAGTTATTCCCAAACTGCTTTTATACCTTTTCACATTCCTACATCACCCGGGCATGGATCCATGCATTTATTTTTTCTCGCAAGCAAAATCTTTAAAGATCCCCTCCAGACATGTTTACATTTATACTTTGAATAATAATTTCTCTGAAAGTCTGAAATGTTCTTTAATTATAAGTTGAACTCCAGGGCAACAGGTGTTTCACTGTAAAGTCCATTCTCGGTCTGTGTGCACTAGAGCCTTCAAGCTTCCATCACACATTTGCAAGTTGAATATTGGACAAGGATTGACTTCCAAACTATTTATGTCACAAATCATGCTCAAAGGCCTGCTCCTGAAAATGGATTTTCAATGAGCACAGAGAAACTTTCACACTTTCAGCAGATGAATGTGAACATCCTTCTAGTGTCAAACTCTGTACATGTATCATTCTGCACAGTGAAGATCAAACATTGACATTTATCAAAACACACTGTTGGAACAAGGATGTAAACATGTTTTGGAGTGGAAGGGAACTTTAAAGTAAGACATCAACATTTTGGGAAATATTCTTATTAAACTTCTTATTAAGTTAGATGAGAAGATTGATACCACTCTCATGTCTGTAAATATGAAGCTTACACCAGCTAACTTAGCTTAGTACAAAGATTAGAAAAAGGGGGAAACAGCTTGTCTGGCTCCTTACACTGCTCTTCAAAGCTCACTAATCAATGTGTTGTATCTCATTAATCCAAACAAAAGCCAAATGTGAAAATTACAAATCATCATTTTATGGGGGGGTTATGTGCCAATCACTATAACAGTAGTAATCCAACAAGTTTATTTTCTTATATATTTGATTTAAACAAGATAACAGAACAATTAAATCAGGGACACACAATTAGAACATGATACAGTTCATATCAACAGTAGAACACATTGTCACTTATCTTACAAATGAACAGAGTGCAACAGGAAGCAGATGTGCTCCTGCTGCGACAGTGTACTGCCAAATAGAATAAATGTGGTGATGTTGGCAAAAAATCTGATTGTCCATGTTGATTACTGCACACAGCGCTGACTAGGTGTTTCAGCATTCAAAAACCTTACTGTAAAAATGACAGCAGCTTGTTAGCCTTAGCATCTGACTAAGGGATTAAATAGAATATCAAAGTGTAATGTCACTACTTCAACAGGCAGTCCATGCAACTGATTTAAACTGAGGCAAACACCAGTAGATAAAGATGGAAATTAAGTTTGTAAACATATCTACTTATCAGAGGCATAGTGCAGCTAAAACACATTGGTATTGAAAGTAAAATACAGAATTAAGACTTATTTTTACACAAAATGTACAAAATGCAACTTTAGGACCAGGTGTTCAGAAAACATGAGAGAATCAGAGTCAAGTGTCCTTTTGAGCGACATGCTTCAGTTTACTGTCTCCACCAGCCACCATGTTAAGCTGTTTCCCCCCTGAAGCCCTGCTCATTGCATCCTATTCATAGGATTACCAGGGATGCAGGTGTTTCCATAGCAACTGCAGTGCAGGCAGTGGCAATCGGGCTATGGTGGGGCCTTGTGGCTGTAATGTGTGTGTGTGTATGAGTGCATGTGTGGGTGTTCGAGAGTATTTGTGAGAGAAAGACATGGAAAGAGAGGAAAGACAAAAAATACTTGAGAGTTGGTGTCCATTTTTACAACTGAAAGTAGGTTAACAGCCTATAGCTCGAGGCTTGTGCACCACACGCACAATAACAATTCAGTGCTGGTAGCAAGGAAAACAAGTATAGTGACACGAAGCTTGCTCTAACTGTATATAAGTGGTACTCAAAACTCACTAAAGCTTCAAGGTTTGTGGACATGTTGCATTCAGTGCATAACCATAACCATAACCATAACAATACCCATTGTTGCTCTCTGCCATGTTACCGGTGATGACATTACTACTCGCCAGGATTATCCTGAAGAACATGTGGTGTTAATCACCTTAGCAAACAGGCAGTGTCTGGAAAGAGGGGTACTCGCTGAGACAATCCCCTTCATGAAAATGCTGTGGAAGCATATAGGGAATTAGCAGAGGGTGACATCATCATTATGGATAGCAGCTTTATATTGTAATGGTTATATAGCACTGCAGCTGGTAAATACTGCCCCGGTTATAATCGAGCTGAAGGCATTATTTTCGGTCCTCTGATTATAGCTGTGTTGTTTGCTCTTCTTTATTTTTCTTTATTCCTTCAAACAACATATACCAATAAAGCTGGAGAATCATAACAAAAGCATATGCTTCCATGGAGGACAGGATTGCTCGTTAATGGCTTGATGAGTGTGAAAATGATGTGAATCATATGCTATGGCCTTCACAGTCACCAGATGTCAACCCAACTGAACATCTATGGGAGATTTAGTAATGATGGGTTAGACAGCGCTTTCCTCCACCATCATTAAAACACCAATTGAGGGAATGTCTTTTGACTCTATGCCAAGAAGCAAATTGTTCTGGAAGCTTGCGATGGACCAACTCATGAGATACTTTGTGTTGATTGTTCCTTTCTTTTCTCAGCCACCTTTATATTTAAATATAGATAAACAGCATTGGCAAGTTGGTCTCAAGGTGCTCCTCTTAGTGACAAAGGCAGAAGAAGTGTAATAATTGCTGCGCTGCTGCCAAAACTCTTTGGGCAAACATGACACCATGGGATGGTGAATAAATAGCATGGCACTTTTAAACTTTCTGCCTGTCATTTAACGCCATTACTGAGTTTTGACGTGCAGGAAAGGCAGGTGATCATCGCTATGGTAACAATGGGCCGGTGATGTTCTGTACAGTAGCAGTTCTGTTAGGTTTAGGCATCAAAACTACTTGGTTAAGTTTGAACTATTATGGTTTGGGTTAAAATATGTATGTACCTGAAGTTACTTTACATATTTCACGTAACTTAAATATGTTACACAATAAAGCAAAATAAAACGTTGACTTTAGGTTTTACCCAGGATACAAAAAGCGGTCTCCTGGGTGAAAGTCCTTTTGGACCTCCACCACCACAACTTCCGCCATATAAGACTTTACTCTTCATAACTACTTGTTTTGCTCTCATATACATTTGGTGTGTAAAAGCAAGTTTCTGCATAATTAGTCAGTAAAAAATGGTGTGAAATGACACAAAAAAGCAAAAAAGGTGTTATGATAACAAGCAAAAATACACTGACATCGGCGTGTTAATCATCAACATTTGTGATACCAGACTGCTTGGGGAGAAAGTTAGGCTGGATGGGTAAACATAAGGAGCATGGGACTTCAACACAGAAGACAGCAGTTCTGCATCCATCATACAACGTTGCTGTCTTTAAGCATTACCTCGACTGTCACCTAACCTTAACCAAATAGTTTTAATTACTTAACCTTGACCAAATCAGTTGGATTGCCACATGTATGAGGTATGTGGCATACAGGCATATGAGTCATTTTGGAAGGCACTTATTACCTTTCATGTCATGTAAGTATGAGGACTTTTTAGAAAGAGTACTAGACGCTTTGAGCTTATAGGCACCAGCCCCCTGCGGCCCTGCCAAAGATAAGTGGGTACAGACAATGGATGGATGAATGGAAAACAGGAGGAATGTAAAACTTTCATTTTCTTTTTTCCTTCTTTAGGCAAATGGCTTTTTTGCTGAACCCCAGTCGCTATATTGCTTTTTGTATCTAAAACATCTACACTGCTTTTCTTCTTTTTTTTCCCCTTCATTTAATGTCATCATGTATCAAAATGACAAAAGATCATCCGTGCACCATCTGTTTAAAATAACTCACAAAGAATCCCAGAATAGACACAGCTGCCAAAAATGAGCATGTTAACACAGTAGATGAAATTGGTACGAAATATCCCAGTGCAGTCTAAAACAAAACACAAAACTCTAACCAATGACATACTGGTTTTTTTTTTTTTTTTTATTATTTCATATTTATCAAAAAAAGCTGTGTCTATATGTGAAATGTCTTTGGAAGCGTTGTCTCCTCCAGTGAGATGAATGAGGTCGATTCTTCTTGACATGAGATGATATCTGCTCCCCACCAGTGGATTTACAGCAGGGACGCTCTCAAAGAAGCAGAGAGATTAGATGGCCCACCAGCAGATAGGAAGCGATGATAAGTAAAGTAAGGCTCTACTTTTTAACAGCTGTAATGCATTATAGAAAGTGACAGTAATCAACTTGCCTATACAGGCATGTGCATTAGCCTGCAAGAGACAATTTGAACCTATGTAATCATATTTTTGGTACATGGGGATTTTACAGAACAGAGCAACAAGGGCACAATCCCTTATTGGCTTGCTGTCTGTACATGTTATCTTAACAGTTACTGGCCAGATTCATATGAAATTTCTGTGTGGATATTCCTGAAGACAAATCCATTTCAGTCAATATTTGGACAGTCCATGAGCTTTCCTGAAAACAAAAACCTGTTCTTTGTGCAATAACCACTTTTTTTCTGTATCAACTCCTCACCTTGTGCTGCTTTATCTGCATGGAGCTTTCATCTCGTTGCGCCTTTCCACCCACCTTTGCATCATCCATTCACCAACGGGCATCAATATACCAAAGAGATGGACAATAAACATTTCAAGGCCAACAAAATACAGTACCAACATGTAGGAGAGCTGCTTACGCTGCGTTTTTGTTGCCATGAAAATAAAGCCCTAGTCTCATTTCACCATGCAGTGAAAAATAAGCCTGCCGTTTATGCAAGCATGCAATTGCTTGACTATAAATAATGTGACATCATGCCTTTTCTGTTTAACATATTCATATTTTCAGAAAACTCTTTATAGTTAAGTGGTAAATTGAGTAATGTCAGTTTCACTTCTTTATTTTTGTTTTTGACTTTAATTCAATACCAGTAGCAAAAAAAGGTCTTGAAAAAATTTTAAATTTAGTTTTCTGCAGCACAAAGATAGCCCACTTTGAATTAACGTACCCTTGGGTCTTGTTTAAATTACATCAGTGTAAATGGCTATCAGAAAATACCTTCAACCTTGATAGCTCTGCTTGTGAAAGAGCAGAGGCAGGAATATGAAGGCAGTATTAAAGAAATCATTAGTGGGGAAAAAACGGATGATGAATGAAGAGAAATCATTTTATGGCAGGTGTCTCTGATTCTCTCTGGTGCTATAACTGACCCAAACCATTGTACAGCATTTGTGTATGGTCAGCCTGAATTTAGGAAAAAGCAGGACCAAGGATTGCTTGAACACGCAATGCCCATGGAATGTGGTTTCTGTTGGCATTCTGTTGGGTTTGAGCAATAAATCAGAGTGAAGAGGCCAGTGTATAAAGGCAGCAGGGTTAACTGGCTGGCTTGCTACATAAAACGCAGAGTTTGAAGGCCAGAGCTGCTTAGTGAAGAGACCATTTGGCATCTATTTATCAGGTATCCACTGAGCAGCTTTGTAGTGATTTGAGTGGGGGCGTAAAATGACCAAAAGGAAAATTCCACCCACCCTCAGATCCACCGTTGGAAATTAGCCTGTGATGTTCAGTGCATTCCAGGAGCCATTTTCTGATGAAGAGTTGTCATGTACTTTCATGTACAGGAGACATTTCCCCCAGTGTGCCTCATCTACAAGCTCGGTTACTGGTTTCGCAGCATGTCTAATACATGTAAGTGAAGGAAGCAACACCAATAGGAATTTTGATAAGGGTAATTATAGCAACAGTGAGAGTTTCCAGTCGGAAAAGAAAAAGTAGCATCTTTAAGAGACTCTGTGGCTTATATTCCTTTCTGAAGCCCCACTGAAAATCTCCTCTGATCTGAACTTGTAAAATCCCTGATCTCTTCATGATTCGTCAGAACTGTGGGATATGTAGGTGGTGCGAGGAGGTTTAGCAGCTGACCTCTTTCAGAAATCAGTGGCAGCTTGTTTTGTTTTATTATGTCCTGGTTTGATAATGCTGTTGTACCAGGGCTCCTGACCAATCACATAATTAACTGTTGGCCCTTTGACTTCTTCAAAATGTCACTTTAAGGAATGCCCAGACTAAACGGTCCTCAGTGATGCTCATAGCTGAAACCAGTGTTGAGGAAATCATTACAATGACTCAATATTGTACTTACTGAAGAAAGCAGCTGTTACTCATTACTTAACTTTATGTTATACTTTACTAAAGTAATTCCAGGCCTCACCTGTTACTACTGTTACTACTACTACTACTACTACTGCTACTGCTACTACTACTACTACTACTGCTACTACTGCTACTACTGCTACTACTACTGCTACTACTATCGTGTTCAGAACTTGTCTTACAATAGAGACCACTTGTGGGTCATAGGCTACTGTTGTTTGTGCCAAGTTTTGTTCATGGCAAACTGGATACAAAGAAGAAAACTCTTTTGGTTTTGCTTGTTACTCAGCAGAGCAAAGTTGTACTGAAGGTAATTAGAAAATCACACACAGCTAGTGTAATATAATAGGTTCATCCATTTTGGAATCGGAGGCTCTTTTTGTTCCCTCAAAGGTCTGTATCATCAAAACAGTTTGCAAAGGGCCAAAGACTGGAACAAATTCACAACACAAATTTACTTGGCCTCTGCCAGCTAAACTGTTAAACAGCTAAGCTCTTTTGGTTATGAACTATTTTGAGAAGCTGAAGAAATACCTTTTGTTCAAGAAACCAGAACCTAATGGATCCATTGCAGTTTGCCTGAAGGACTAAACATGGAAGCTACTATACTTCTAGACTCAAGCAAAGATCTCACTGCCTTCAAAATAGCAGTCTGAACCTCATGACTGCAAGCTGTAGTTGCCGTGTACACAGCATGTACTATATTCCTTGTCGAGACAGCATGCTTGACATCTGGTGTTGTGATGACTGGAAATGGGTTACACTAGTGATGTTAAGTTTGTCTTTCATCAAACACTGTCTGTTGGTCTACAGTTGATCTGAGACTCATTTAGTCATACAAAGCCAATAGTGTATTGCCTTCGTGTTTTTAGCACCAAAAGTTGTGTTATCTTTTTGTGTGAGATACTGACAAGTTATTGAAATAACTCTCAGCATTTCTCTGTGACTTAATATTTTCTGGAAAAAAACAACTAGACAACTTTTTATGATAATGGGTCTTTCAGAAATGTCACCGGACTACTGCTGAATTTGTCTCATGGTGTATTGGTGCCTTTCAGAAGCTTAATGCACTCAAACTCAGGACATAGTAATTTTTAGCACTCAGTGTCACGTCCCTCAGTCTGCATACATTACAACCAGTTGTGCAAGATAGACAGATAGAAGAGTGATAGAAATATAATTGTGATTAGGAATCTATTATGTTTGTGGACTGCCATTTGGGTGTAACACCAGTAATGTGCCTTCAATAATCATCATCATTGTTTTATTTTTTTGTTGCATCATCATCAGGCTTAGAGAAGCTTAGAGTCAAAAGCAAAACCTTTGCCACGGTAGTCTCTACATAGAATCTGTAAAGTTCTATGATCTAATCAGAAAATATTTTTGCGAACGTAACCAACCTAGTGTGAACATACCGTGATGGCACCGATTAGTTTTTGGAGTACCATTTTGAAGCCTTGACTTTGACATTATGGCTGTTGCTATCTTGACTATGTGCAACTGAAAGTGGCGACGCACAGAATTAGGATGCACTTGGTTTCGGCCTGTTAATAGCTGGAAAAAATTACTATTCATTTTACAATTAGTAATATACTATTACAAGACAGTACTGAAAAAAAATGTAGGAAAGAACTAGGCAATGTAAGAAGAGAATCTTGATTTATATTTGATCAGCACTGCCAAGCTTGACAGTTTTATCTGAATTTTGTGCGTTGTGATGGATGGACTCCAGCTGACTGAGAATGATTTGTCAATCACAAAGTAGCCACGCCATACACTGTTTTATGGTCTATGTTACTCTAAATGGGACCATAATTTACAAAAAGAACATAATGCACTAAAATCATCAGGAAACTGTCTACTGAGCTAATAAATCAAGTGAGAAGTAGAGTGATTTACCCCTATGAGTATCTAAACATACTAATGGACCTCTTTTTTAAACCAATTTAGTCGCCCCCTACTGGCCATTAGAAATACTGCATGTGTAAGGCACTTCAGTATTGGCCTCACTTTTGTGTCCACTATTTATTAAATGGTCTATGCCGACATCTCAGACATGCTGTGGTAGATAATTTTAATTATAGAAAAACCTCATTGCTATGTCGAACAAATCTACAGTATGTAGTCCCTCCTCCTCACCAAGGCAGAGGTTTAACAATGTGTCATGTCTTAGGTCATGCTAAGTGCATTTTCATGTTCATTTGTGCTCTCTTGGTGCCTGTGCGATTTGTCCAGATAACAAGCTGAAGAAACAATCAAGCAAAACATATGGTAAACAACAGTCCTCAAAAGACTCGCTAATTAGGAGGTGTAGGTGGATTGTTAGAATATATAAAAGACATATTTGTTAATTATTATCCACCAGGGATGCATCATTTGCGGAGAAGAAGTCACTTCCTGTTGCTTCGTGTAAGAAAGGATGGTGGATATTTTCTAGCTGCACATTTTGTACATTGACGGCGGTAAAGAGTGAATGATTCCATTACCCAGAAATTCTCCTCTCACTGTATAGTGTAGGTGGTTGTGGTGCAGAAAATCTGCATCTGATTGATGCTCTTACTTTAATAATAGATTTGATAGTACATTCTGCTATTTTGGTATTTTTTCACACATTTACATATTGATTCGTTTATTTCACACTAGTGTTTCCATGCTTGGAGGAAACCCCTGCAGAGTTCTATTCTGCTGTTCTCAAGAGGAATTGGCAAGCTCTTTTAAAGATGACACAAAATTCAAATTGCTGGAAATGGTGGATAAAACCCTGTGCTTATGTTGTTGTGTGTTTACTTGTTCTCAGAGGAATGTGACTGTCTATAAAATTATTTCTTTCCCTAAAGATAAAGAAAGACTGTACCAAAGACACAACAATGATACTTCGAAAAATATAACTTCATTCCAGTATCCAATTGTTTGTGTTAAGTTTTAAATGCAGATTAATACGATTTACACTAAAGACCACACACACGACCTGTTCAGGATGCACCATATTGAATTTTTCCCAGCAGTAATCAATAATATTCATGGTTGTTTCTGGGCCTGATATTTTTCGTCTCATTACTGTACTACCACCTACACATAAAAGGTAGCTTACTTGTTACACATTGTAACAGTGTACCCATTGTGCATTGTACAAAGAAATTGATGTGATGTAGGAAAACAGCAATATCGCTGCAATCAGGTTTTAGAAAAGCCAGCAGTTTAGCCAGTGTATCTAACTTTGTTTATTTGGAGGTACAAGTGATATTGAGTGCACCATCCTTCAATGCATAGGAAAACAGCACACATAGAAGTAAACCTGTAAACAGACATGTATGTTTGGATTATGATTATACTGTTCACCTTATTTTCTCTTCCAAATAAAGAAGAGAAAATGTGGTTTGTTTAGAACCAGATCGTCTGCATGTGTTTCTTTCCCGGTCTGACTTTGTTGTAAAAATGTCCAAAGATATGTTTTACCCAATCAACTGGACCACCCATTCTATATTTTGGGTAAGTGGGAGGCATAAGGGAGCATCTTAGTGGGAATTGGACATACTCGCCTTTTCCAATACTGCTTTGACCACACATTCAGAATGGAATTCATTTCCTGGTCATATGAGCTTACTTGGATAACAATAATCTCAGTCTGTTGAGATATGTACTGTTGACTCAGTCTAGAATAACTCTTGCTTTACTAGTGTTTGTGTTCCTACCCACCTTGCGTTTAGTCCCCAGCCCTCCATTTCGAAATCTTATAGAAATGCATGAGGTGTTGTAGCTGCTTTTGTACTCACCACATATTAACACTCTTCATTTTGAGTTTATGAGAATTTATAACCCCTTAAATGGATTAGCTTTATTGTCGGAAGAGCCACAAGTCAGAGCGAGCGTGGTTTATGCATTCTGTATCCATCCTCATAATGTTTCTCTTCGAGCTATCGCAAGCTAGAATAGCTTAGAGCAAATGAACAGAAGCCATGTTTTTTTTTTTTTTTTTCCTGAAATACCCATCAAAGAGGAAACTTTGGCCCGGGCACCAAGGTTTTTTGGGGACAAGACCAAAGAAAACCACACAACAAAGGAGTCAGCCTCCTAAATAACAAACCAAACTGCTTAAGTCTATCAAAGTGTTTTTTGATGGTTTTAAGTTTCTTCTCATCCTGTCTCTTTGAAATGTAAACCCTGTCAAAAGTGGGTGTATATGGCAGGGCATGTTCATGTCTGGAGGGAACAACTGTTTTAAGAGCACAAAAATTAATTTCCCTTTTGTTTCATATGCATACATACATAATTGGTGTAGGGGGTTGCCATAGAAACCACTATAACTCAGATTAATTCCTGACAGCGGGCGCAGTCAAAATAAATGGCTTTGGGAATTGGGGCGCACTCCACATGAGCAGAGAACTGGGGTAAATTTAGCTGCCCTCAGAGAACAGGGGAGCTGCTTGAAACTGAAGCTAAAACAGAGGAAAGCAGCGAATACTCGGTAACTTGTGCATGGGTCTGCTATCAGGGTAAGTGATACAGCCAGATTATACCCCATAAAGATGAGACTTGAGTTTCACTATGGAATATGTCATTATCAGTAAAGTAGATAGTGGACCTCTGTGCTCCCTGACAGTCTGAGCAAGGAAAACTGTGCCTTTGAACAGAAATGTTCCATTTGAGTGCACAAAACTGCACACACACACACACGCACATTACAGAGGTACTGATAGCTTATCAACATCAATCTTTCCCTAACCTTAACCAAGTACTTTTAGTCTAAAGTTAACCAAACTCTCATCCATAGAGATGGCAGATCAAAAAATGCTCACATCTGTAATTTTGGCAGACATTAACAAGTGACCTGTTTTGTATTTTTGGGGAGAGGATATTTTGTTATTGTTACTCTTAGTAGAGCAAACAATGTCGTCCCGTGGGTAATGCTAGAGGAAAATTCATTGGGTTTTCTAAAAGGACAGGGGTTCATACTCTGGGTAGTATATATGTGGTCAGTTGATTTTTTATATTGCTTGTGTACAAGAGGCATTTTGGCCGGATGGTGGCTCTTAAATAAAGGCCAGAGGGTCACCATGATGACAAGAAGTCATTCTTCAGGGACATCAGACAATATCCATCTGGCCATCTGACTGACAAAGTCATTTTATGCTCAATTGTCTTAAAATGTTCAAATTGTATTTCTTTCTGTGCACTTTACAGACTTCTTACCAACGTTGGTTTAAAATTTGTGTCTTAAAGTAGTATCAGCGCTGGCCATTTGTTCAAAAAATAAACAAATAAATTACATTTTCCTAACAAGAAAACTGTTCTGTTCTCTCTTAGAAAGAAAAGCAGAAGTATTATTTAAATCTTTCCCTCACACAAAAAATGTTCATACAAAATGGCCATATGGATAATTTTGGAAGGCACTGACCTATTTCGTCATTTATGAGGACATCTTTCACTTTGTACTCAGGCGCGTATTCAACTGTGGATTACCTCCTACCAGGTTTTCCTTCTACTCACTCTGTTGTACACAGCCATTCTTCCTTCATTGATGCATAGTTTTGGGTCAGCCTGTCTGTCGGAGCTGTTAACTCACCCAAAAGAATCAAAGTGTAACTTTCCTTGTAAAGTGTTGTTGTCTTGTGGTTTAAATGCTTTGCAGAATTTCCTCTACCCTTACAACAATAAAATGCTGGAAGAAACACTTTCACACAACACCCGTCTAATAAAGTCGGGTATCTAAAAGCCACTCCGCATCCATGACCTACTGCTGTTCTGTACCACCATGTATAAATGTACTCTGGTGTTGGGAAATTGTTGTTACTGGGGCAGTTGTGTACAAGAGAGAACAAAGGCAGAGAGAGCAGAAGGACACAAGATGCGGATGAAATGCTTTCTGGCTAAATTGAGGTCCAGGTTGTGTTCATGTAGACCCCCCTCTCAAATCTTGGCTGCTTTTACTATGTACATCTGGACCCATGGGAGGCTCCCTTTGTTTCTGTGGCCAGAGCAAGACAATAGATACTCCGGGTAAAGCACACTAGCAAAGGTGTCTGTTTACCATGACAAAGCTGAGGGCCACTCAATGGTCACTACTGCCGCAGGCTAAGCAGCTCGCCAACGTATAAATCCTTCAACCGAACACACACACAGTCACATACACAGTGTGTTGCGTGTACAAAAGTATAAACCCCAAGAAAATACATAAACACACACCCCATTCTGCAACACACCACCCACAGCCGACCACAGATATGCAGCACACAGGATGAGAGATTGGAAGCATTTGGGGAGTTCCAAACACTGCTTCTTTTGTTTCTGTCTGCTTTTCTTCACATGACATTTTTAGCAAGTATTTTGCAAACATTGCAGAACTGAAGAAATCAAAGTATTCACTTGTCTCTTGCTGTAAGAAACTAAAAAAACTTTTTTAGTATTAAGGAAACTCCTTTGAGTTGAATCCGATGTGAGCTGTACAATCACCTGCACCTTTCTTGTCATTCTCACCCTGACTGTTACTCTATGTACAAGGGGTTCTTGACATGGACATTGTGTCTTTTGTTCTCAGATAAAACATCAAGCCAATGAATATTAATCAGGAACTCAAACTGTTTTATTTTCCTTCTTCAGTGCCTTTTATTTTACCCTCCTGTCCCTGGAATCTCAAATTTTCTCTTATAGCAGTCATGTGGTCTGTAGCAAAACAAAGATAAACCAAAGTCAAGCTCGTACCAGTCCAAACGCATTATATCTGTTGAAGCTCTTTGCAGTGTACAAATTACTTAGATTCTTACATTCAAAAATGCCAATGCCACATTTTTGAAAAACAAAAATAAAAAAAACAGTGTACAGCTTAGCAAACAATCTTTGGATTGGATTGGAGCAAATGATTCCCAGTTGATATCCAATTAAACTGAACATTGGAACTCAAGACAGGCTTGTTTTCAAAGGTGTCAACAAGGATTTAAATTCCCAGTTGCTTTTGAAGGTTTTTTTTCTCTGACTGCGTATCAAATGACCTTCAGAATAGAATACTTTATTATTATTATGATACTAATTTGTTTTCCCAATTACACCTGAGATTGGAGTTTGCATCTTGAGTTAACAACAGCTTTGGTTAAGATTAGGGTAAGGCTGTGGTTTTGGCAAAAATTTAAACAATGTAAACACATACTGTCTTGCTTTTAGTCACAGTCAACTTTTTATCAATATTAAGACCATGATCTTTCCATAACCTTAACTAAGTGCTATATGACCATGAAAAGTTGTCTCATGCTTTAGTTGCTATGAGCGGCTATTGTGGGAAGACAAATGAAATACGTTTTATCATTTTGCTTTGCTTTGGACTATACTAAGCTCTAAGCTCTGAACAGTAAAGCCTAAATTATCCTTCATTGTGCTGGTAAGAAGATCTGTAGCCTCTCTAGCTGTTTACTGTATTATCATTACACAGAAATTACAGAGTTGTTGGATTTTTCTAATGCCACTTATTCTGATGGGCATTAAAATATGGCTTACAAGACATGTTGACCAATGCAGCATGTACTGTACATAATATTGTGTACTTGTCTTTACATTTTACAATGACTTCACTGGATAGAACTATCGCAGTTGCTTCTCACAATTAGTGCTGTAGATGTAGATAGATTTCCAGGCCAGCTGGAGTGGAAGCCAAACTGTTTACCCCTTTAGAAATGATCTCAGCTGAAAAACAACATTAACAAACCAGGAAGAAGGAATAGTTTTAGGCAATGGACGTGCGCTGGCTTACTGATGAAAGAGTATTAAAAAGCCATTGAATTTTTCATTCTAGTACATCATCCTTGTATTGCCATCTATACTACCATAGTATGAATGTATGAGAAATTATAATTTTTTTTTACCACCATGTGCCAGAATCTCTGTGTTATTGCTGAGAATGAGTGTAGTAATTAAAAATAGTCTAATGAACTTCATAAAGTCTAGCTATCCCCTGAAAGCACACTGCATTCCAAATGTTACTTTTATCGGAATCTCCCAATGAGGATGAGCAGCCAGATAGTGTGTTGCTTGCTGCTTTGTTGATAACACTGGTCAGGGGAGACGGCCAGGGTTGGCACTCTAGGCTGCAAACAGCAGATTGAGGAGATGAGGCAGGCCGCATCAGAACAGTTGGCTTCAGGGGCAAAGGATGGAACTGCTATTTAAAATGTTTCTTCAGGGCTTCACTTGCTGCTTTCTAAGATTGGTTGTGGATTGTGTCTGTGCTTGTAGGTATGTATGCATATTTTATATAACATGTAGATACACAAAAATGGTGTCCAGGTTTTTTGGTATGTAATGTTATCATGTTTTAAAATACATTATGTACTGATATTTCTTGATTAGATACTGTCCTCCCAAGAAGAATGACAGCATCAGCATCATTAACATGACAACCAAGCTCCCCAGACCTCAGCGAAGTATTAATTTTAACCCACATAACGTTGTTTCTCTAGACATAACCAAACCGTTTTTGCACCTGGAGCTTTTCAGTCATAACATTGTGAGCACTGTCAGGTGAAGTGAATAACACTGATTATCTGGTTATCATGGCACCTGTCAGTGAGTGGGATATATAAGGCAACAAGTGAACATTTTGTCCCTAAAGGTTGATGTGTTAGACGCAGGAAAAAATGGGCAGCGTGAGGGTTAGAGCGACTTTGACAAGGGCCAAATTGTGATGGCTAGACGACTGGGTCAGAGCATCTCCAAAACTGCAGCTCTTGTGGGATGTTTCCAGTCTGCAGAGGGTAGGTACCTTAAGTGGTCCAAAGGGGAAGGAAAAGACCGGAGACAGTGTCATGGGGCGGCAGGGGCTCTTGATACAGTAGGGTGAGGCTGGATGTGTGTCCGATCAAAAGAGATATGTACTTCACTGCTGAAAATGCTAAGTTTATGATGTAACAGGTATAGAACACGTGCATCACAGTTGCTGCATATGGGGATGCGACTAATGCCCAGGGTGGTCGTTTATTTTATGCTTTAATTTGGAGGACTTAAATGTCCTTCATAGAAACATAAAGTTTAGCATTCGATAAGATCGGATACATTAACTTTTTTTTCAATATTTAACTGGGTATATTCTTAAATATTATTCATGGTTTAGTTAACAAAATACAGAAAAGAAAAAATGTTTACACAGAACTGTTTGCAAGTAATTTCAATTAAATATCGCAAAAAGAAAAGAAATCCGAGCAGCATTCCTTTCCTTCAAAAGGCATTTCCATTGCACATTAATAGTACATGAACGTACATTTTAGGAGGCCAAGTTGTCTTTAGTGTTCTAAACCCTATCACCATACACAATGTTGATACCGACTATGTTTAATGACAATGTTTTGTAACATTCAGTTTAATTTTTGACCCCCCAATATCTGCACATGGAAACTATGATATGGTAAAGGTTAGGGAAAGATTGTGGTTATAGCAGATAAACTCTGGTTAACCGCCTTAATTCCAGGTCTTTGACACTACACAAATTCCAGTCTCCCACATAAATGCAGGGAATGTGGGAAAATTAAATGTCACCACCCCAACCTCCAAACCGTGATCTGCAGAATCATCCAATGTGACTAGAATTCCTAGGATACTGGACTGCAGTAGCACAGGAGAACACTGTCAGCAGTACAGTCCCCGCTTCAATATTTTATAAAGACTTTAACAGTAGGCAGCTGGACTTTTAGTTTTAGTCTGAAGACATTCCATCTCTCATCCAACAGATAGATGACAGAGAATCTCCAGAGGGACTGAGAATAGAATTAGACATTCTTTGGGACCCAAAGAGGCCTAGACAGTCAGTTATTAATGAAGTCCCCCTCGCTAGTAAGGCTGGTAGTCATGCTTGCATGGCATTGTCTCCTCAGAAAGCAGATAATGATACTCAGCAGCAAAACATTGTTGGAAAAAATCCATATAACGAGCCATCCCTATATATAAGTCTGAACTACCATATGTACTTTTTCACTTGGGAACGAGAGTCAGCCTAGTTCTGGATGCTTGTCCTCATTTTTCAAGGGCAAGTTTTTTTTTTTTCTTCACACTAGTGGGCTGCAGTCACCAATCCTCTCCCTCTTCTCTCTCTGTCTATTCCTATCTTACTCTTTATTCTGTTCTCCTCCGTGGCACTGGCTCTGTCTTTCCTCCCTGCTGCCTTATGTACATACATTATTTAACAATCCGAGAAGTGAAAATGCTATAATAGAGTGTCTCAGCATCCAGCTGGACCACAGAGACATGTTATTTTTACCAATCTCCTTTGCCCCATTCAGAAGGTTAAATAATGTATGTGTTAGCGGCACATTCACTCTGTTGGATGCAAGGGGATGCAGATGGAAGTCATCAGTATGCCAAGTGTGTCATTAGGATGACACCATCCACTGACGGATTGCGGATTTCGTCTGAATTTCACCATGGGATACTTGCAGCGAAAATGTGATAGGGTGGGATAGAGAGGTGGTGCAGGAATCTGATTTCATTTGCTGTCCACAAGTCCCCCTCCCTGTCTGCTTGTTTCGTCTGCGGCTCACACTTTATTCCTCATCCTGTGTGTTTTTATTGAATCCTAAGAAGAGTTCAGGTGTTGCTTCTCACCTTTTTTTCCCCTTTTAAACAATCACATTTGTTCTCCAGCATCAATATAGAGGATGTTACGCTTCTGCGCTTCACCTCACTTTACAGCAATAATCTCTGATATTCCTATCACCACCTACTGTTATCCGGACTCACAATTACTTTATCGCTGCGCCTTTCAGCAAATTAGCTAATATTTCCCTTGATCCCCTGCTCCAAAACAGCTGCTTTGTGCTGCATTCATATGGAAATAGCTTCCGTAGAAAGTACACAGAGACACACTTGTATTGCCAGTAGAGAGTGGATGGGTCCAAGTCTTTTGTCAGTAAGAATACTCTAAAGGTAAAGATGAGGTTGACTGTCCTCATTGATATTCATGCTTTCATTTGAGTCATTGTGCTCACTGTAACATAGAGTCCAAAGGGCAGGTGTAAAGGTCTTATATATGACACAACAGTGGAGCACATCAAACATTGTGGCCACAGTCAGGGTCATTGTCTTGTGACACGTGACTTTGTCAACATATTTAGCACGACAAGGACCTGCTGTTTTTGCTCTTGTTGTTGTTGTTGTGCTCGTCATATGGCTTATTCAATGACTGCAACCTTGCTTGATGCCATGCAGTTTAGGGAGTGTTGAGTCACTGATGCGGGTCATCAAAATGTTTGCTGGAATAGTCAGAACTGTTAACTACTGTTTTAAATCAAACATCTTCCTACATTGTTTATTAGGAACTGATATCAGTCCATCTGTCACATATGCAGCGAGCATACTAAGTAGTTATTCACATTTTGGTAATTACTGTTATTATTCCTTCAATGTCTCTAATTAATACCTTCAGCAACAGGTGTGGAGCAATCACTGTCACTTCTGTGGCCTTTGACTGTAGAATGGAGCCATTAATAGTAAACATAGTAATTAAATCAGGTGAGGGAGAATAACACCTCACGTCACTCATTTTAGCAATGTAGAGGATCTTGCCCCAGAGAAGGCTCTCCAGTTCAGAAAGAGGGTGCAGGCAATTGCTTATCTCCTTATATCTCCTTTCTGTCCTCTGACCTAGCTGTTGGGCACTATAATAAAATCAGTTTGTAAAGTTGAAATGACCAGTATCCAGTCATACTTTCACTCACTGATGGAATTTTAGGGTTCAGTGAAGCTACAATTTTGAAACTAATACAAGAGTTTTATTTTAAATGATATCACCAATACTGATATTAATCCAGAGTGTTGGCTGCCATGGCAAATTTATCATAAAATTCAGAGAGCTACTTAAGCCTTTGAAAATGATTGATCAGTGGTGATTGCATCAAAAACTCGCACTTCTTCTTCTCAGAGTCCTAACTTTTACTCTGTTAGGATCACACAGACATCATACAAATTTGATGTGAGTAATATATAATATTACACCTCCCAGTGATAGTGGTGTCTTATTCATTTTGGATAAACATCCATAAATCATTAATCTGCTCATAAATCATATAAAAAGATATCTCATGATATCTTGACTCATATTCAGTTGCAACACTTGTATAGTACCACTCGTGTGCTAATTAACGAATGCAAGAACCTTCTGACAGTATACAAAAATAGCTTTTGTAGGTCAATTTTTGTAATACCCATGTATAGCAACTAAGTCGGGTTTGTTTTTTTAGGTATCCGTTAGTGAGGTATCAATCTGCCTAAACCTAAAACCTCCTTGAAGGACTGTTAAACTGTGTGGGGGCACCTTGCTTACGGGCACACGAATAAGATCCATTATAACAGTGGAAATTATACTGGATTAATTAGCAGACTAGATTAGTAGATTAATTCAAACATGTCCAATGATGAGGTAACATGTCTCTCTAATTATCTCCACCGAATCATTCGTTTGGTCATACTATATGTGTATCCATCCGCAGCTAATCTTACTACATACTACTGCACCCATCGGCCTAATATTTTTTGCGCAAATTTATGACATAATGTATGCTCAAGGACCTCTTGTGGTTGCAGTGATTTACAACTGTAGAAATACCTTGAAAGACTGATTTTATTGAGTGTTCCTGTGTAGTGGAATTGTTCCTGTCCAGATTTTGATGACAAGGTAATACACGCTGGATACACAGCCTGCCCTGGACTCCCTGTTCCCCACCCACATGCCAACAGACACACCTGGCGGAGATCTGCACTCTATTAGAATGTACTAGAAAGTGCTACCATCATCAGAATAAAAACGGTAAAGAGGGGGGGTGATGCAGCAACTATCCCTTCTGCATTCCATCCAAGCACCAGGAAAACTGCATTTCGAGCAAAGGCGAAAGCTATAAACTATTTAATCCATGGTTTTCTGGCCTTTGTTGACGATGACAAGTGTCAGTTCAGGTGTCCCTTTGAGGAAGATTTATTCCAGAAAGAATTGGACAGAGAAATCCAATTAAAATGGAATCTGTCAGGAACAAAATCTCTTTAGATTGAATATGGGGATTCAGACTCCCTCTCCCTCCATATCTCAGACTTGCAGATAACTTGCAGATCACACATTTTCCTCACCAGACACCCAGACAAACCATCTATTCTGTGTGTCCTCCATCCAACCTGTTTAAAAGCTGAGTCTAATGCCCAGCAGCCATCCACTAAAGTTCAAACACCATACTCTACAGACAACTGTAGGAGTTATGCATTTCCAATGTTCATAATCATGTTTGAACCAGGCAAATTTATTGGGTGACAGTGCGGGTGGAATGATTCGAGAACTAGGAAATATGTGCCTAATGCGTTTTAAGCGCTGTCATAAATTAGTTAGCATATATTTCATGGTGAATACATATTCCACTTCCCCTCCTATGTCATCAGTGCGAGCAGTTTATTTTAAGGCAGAGGCATTCTGGGAGAATCTCTTTGGGTGATAGTGATGGGAATAATGTGCTACAGCCACACTGATTACACAAAAGTTAAGTACAGCTGCATGGCTAATGAAGTTGACATGGTGCTAATGCTCTTGATACAGTTCCATTCAATTCAGTTGTCAATGGCGTAACAAGCTTAAGTTCATCATACTTCTGTACTCAGCAGGCTAATTCAGAAGCAGTGAACGGATACACTTACAAAACAGTAATTTATTAGTAAGTATTTGCATGGTCAATATGGACACTATAGTGAGGCTTTTTTATCACGTGATGTTTTATGGTGCTCTTTGGAAAGTGGCACTTGATGTCAAGCTTTAGAGTAGAGATGAGATCAGTGCTTGTTCCTTTATGCTGTTTTAATTTAAAACGTTTGAAAGGGTGCTTACTAATTTCTCTGCAATGCCAAATGGATGACTGAAATACTCACCTCTCACCAAGCTCTACGTCATACGTGTTATATACGCCGCTTGAGAACAGATATTGCACCTGTGAGATTCACTGCATGCCTGTTGTCATTTTTTGCTTTCAACTTCAATAAAATGATCTCTAATCTCACAAATCACATTTGCATTTTCTTACACATTGTAGTTGGATTTAGCTTTTTGCCTGTGAGGATTTACACATTGAGTTTGTGCATAAATGAATGTAAAGATGATGGCAGCTGTTTACAGGTTTGCAAAACTGTGTTTGCATTTTTGTGTGGAAGCAATGAGAGATTATACAGTGCTGTGCCTTAATGATGTAAGGGTGTTTGTTATAGTTTTCGGAATGTGGACAGTCTATCGAAGTAACTCAGTCATTTAAGGATAGCTTTAATGCGGCAAAGAAAATATAATAATAAATATTTAATCATTTAATAAAGTTATTTGATGGTTTTATGTCTGAATTAAAATTAATGCACACACATTCCTTTATTAGATATTTCTGTCCACTTATGGACTTTCTAATACCTAATTTCTGGCTTGTTAATGAATCTGTATGCAGGAGCAACCACGCTCTACTGTCTCACATGGTGGTCTGCTGTGGTCTTTGATTGAGATTACAAATACGCTGTGGGAGCTCAGCCGGAGTTGAGAGCTGGATTAAGATCCCCCCTATTACAACTGAAGGATATCCAAGTTGCAGCTGTGTGTAAGTGATAGACAGTGTCGTCTTTCAGGGGATCGGTACCATTGCTCTGCCGTGTGATAGACGGCAACGGGTTCAGAAAAGGTTACAAGAAAGTTCTGTAGCTGGCTCTCGGATATACCCTGGTGATGTGTGTAAACGCTTACAGATGAATCTCCTTTTGTTTGTGGAAGAGCTGTCAGCTGAAGCTTCCATCACAGCAAGCAAGGCATGGTCAAATGGAAAGGCTCAAGGGGAATAAATTAACAAGCCACTCTCAATTATGCTAAGGAGTTTTATTCTATCTCAAGCAGGCAGTGTGGAATCCCCATCAATTATAAATCCAGAACCACATCCCAGCGGTTATGGTTTCTGTTTCTTAATGTCTACTCTGGCTCCTTATTATATCATCCACTGGTATGAGAATGAGAGTTTCTTTGGTGTGCGTTTACGTCTGTGTGGGGATGATGCTGAAAGTGCTTACAGAGAGAGGAAAGTGTCTCTGGTCCGATGAGGGATGGTGTGAGGAATAAGCACAGAACTGGCCAGAGGCTGTAAAGCGATTGCAAAAGATTCAATTGGATTTAAGGTTAGCCTCTGTTCATGGATTCTGCCATATCCAATCCTCACTGCAGGCTCAGTTTGATTCAGTGAGCTATATAGGTTGAGATGCCTGTGCCTTGGACACACGCCACATCTTATCCACCCTCCTCCACCACGGGTTAAACTACTTCATACACACATGTACAAGTAACCCCCAGTTTGCTTCAAAAGTGCTTTGTTTAGCATATTTAAAACCCCATATATCACTGTCAAATTAATTGCAATACCTCTGTATAATTACCCATAACAAATGAGAACATGGCTGAGACTATTTCTCACACCAGGGGTATTGTTACTGGTAGTGTTTCTCTAAATTAAGATCTTCCTACGAACCCCATTGCTTCATGTTGCAAAGAAAACATTGCTACTTGTTCTTCTCCTCCTACGGAGTCTTGCTCTGGGCGTGTTTGTTTTAAAGATTAAGAAGAGGAATAACAGCTGAAATAGCCTATCTGTATTCTATGAGGACACAGGAAGTACTGTGTAAACTTTTTTGTAATGGAACAACAGCACCTTTCTCCTGTTTAATGCTGTAAAGGAGACTGTCTTTATGTTGTAAAGTGGAAGGGTTCAGGTTTTGTGATTGGTCTTTTTTTTACCAGTAGTGAGTGATATATCTTGCCCGCTGACATTATTTTAGGGCAAAATGGAAGTTGTGGTAGCAGTTGCTAGTTAACTTAAAGGTGACATAAGATATAAAACATTAATATAGCAGCAAACAACTGTTTGCTCTGTAAACATATAGTGAGGTCATAGCTACCTGAGCAGAGAATGAAACATTTTGCCTGTGTTGCTATCCAAACCTCCAATCCAATCCAAAGTCCCAACTGAGGAGAGTGACTGAAATGCCAGTTTTTCTCATCAACGTTGGTGAATGAAGGATTTACTTTGACCAAAACAGAGTTAGTGATTGTTGGAACAGTGGAACAAAGACGGGTTTGGTAAATTGTATTTTGTTTCTGCCTACTTATAATGAAGTTACAATTGTCATGATGGTCTGTGAAGTAAAATTACCATTTCTGTCTTTGGATTCTGGTGGCGAGCCATTTCGAGTCAGGCGAACTGCTGTTTCTAGTTAAAGAAATTCTTTATCTCGGTAGGGATCCTTTCCATAATGTCAGACACTTAGAATAACAATCTGAGCCTGTCACTGGCAAGAACTAGAACTTTTAGTGGACGTACTTTCATGGGCGCATTTGTCTCCAGGGTTAAGTTATGTTGCTGTTATTCCAGCCCATTTTGCAAATAGTTTCACATCTAACACGGTGAATTAAGGCTTCATTTGGACCAAACCAGTGCTGGTGATTGTTAGAAAGACTCTGAAAAGACTTACAAAGACCTTCAATGTTTTTTTCCAGTTTGAAGTATGTTTTACTCTTAGGAAAATTACTAGTTTTTAGAATCTGGTTGGCAGCTGGCCCAATTGTTTTGGTCTGAGATTCTGTTCTCTAGTGCGTCATCTAGTAGTCATGAATTTTGTATATATAGGTTTTAATGTTTGTCATGCCAATGGAAGAAATAGGTTGATTTAAGAGGTGTTGTCAATCTCAGCTTGTAGAGCTTTGCAGGAAGATGATTGATGAGGGTTTGCACAACAATATATACCCAAAGGGAGCAGCTGTCCTCAGCACCATTTATCCTGACCTAATCATCACCCAACACAAATGTCTTTTGCCCTGCATGGCCCATTATCAGGGAGCAAAGATGAAATTAAAAAGGAAGTCATCGACCCAAAAGGGCAGACTCTAATAAGAGAAGGCCATCCACTTCATGAATGTGTTAAACTGATAAAGGTAAAATATCTAACAGAGGTCAGGTCAGCCCCCCCTCTCTGAAAAACAGAAGATCAGCCTGATTCATTCCCTCCCCTTCCACCTTTTGTGATCTGTGGCAGATACTGTCCCCCTCTGGCAGAGTGACAGAATTAATTTTGTCATTGTGGCATCAGCTTTTGAAAAGCTTCAAAGATTTCCTTGGATGAAAGTTTCTCTTAGAAACTGAAATCTTGGATTCTCCAAAATTCTCTGGTTAGGATAGAACCATTCGAATGAGTTTCATACCATCATAGCTGCCTTATCTGGTTTTAAGATTGCTGTTAGAAATTGAACCCAGATTTGTACATTATCCGTCCACTTCTTGTGCAAACGTATAAGTGTGACATGTATCTGGAGTATGGTATTTTGGAAGAGTTGATGCGATAACCATTCAACCCTGGAGTCAAGGGCCTCTCTGAGGTGCCTGGAGGGGAAGCTCTGACTGACTCCATTTCAGCAAGTTTATCTAAACCACTTTCTGCCAAAAATGCCTCTCGGGTCATTTAGCCACTGTCAACAATTCAGATGAGGCTGCTGGCCCATGAAGGATAACAGAATGGCAGCTCCTCAGACACGCAGCGTGCTAGGAAAGCTTTTAGTCGAACGCTTTGTGTGAGCCAGTAAGGACAGAGTTTTAAATGAAATATCTTTTGGATCATAATTTATCTACTGTGCTCATATGAATGACACAAAGGTTATCATATTGAATGATAATTACAGCTCCACTTATCAATATTTTTATATTAATAATGGATTAAATGACTATGTTCACTGTAAAACGTGTTGCAAGAAGCTTTTTTCCTTATTTCACTCATTGTTTTGCTTGTGCAGAGCCAAAAGTAGAGTGAATATTGACTAAATCTTACTAAAAATGCTGCTCAATGTGTATATAGGCAATTGTTTTCCTTTAGTGGAGTCCTTTTGGCCCCATGGCCAAGAAATCAATGGATACAGCTTTAAGGAATTCACATCAAAATGCAATGTAATGAAAACAAATGTTTGGTCCATAATATTGACTAGTCTGGATTATAACCTGGGCAAAGCAGTCCTGCAGTTCGGCACGTCCAGACCATCAAGGGGCCCAATGGCTTCAAGTTCACAAATACATAGGCACAGCTAAAGCACAGTTTTAATGTAGAGTTTTAATCCGACCCTGGTTATGAATATGACTTAAACAAGTAATAGTAATTATTACAAATAAATAAAAAGCGAATTTTGTAAATACAATGTTACTACAAATACTGCAGATTTTTGGGCGGCTTAGGTGGTAAATAAAAGGTGGCTAAATCCAAGTTTATGAGCTGCATCACATGCCCAGCCAGTGTAGACCTGGTTATTTATCTATTGCAGGGCCTTGAAGCCCTAAGCGATGGAAACAGCTTAGAGAATAGCAGATACAGCCCAGGGTGCACACACTCTCCGAATAATTTTCCATATGCACTGGTTTGATTTGAGCTTTATTCAATGTCTCTCGATTGGCACAAACAGCAGATCTACTGCAAGTGACGTAAGGTCATGATTCATAAAAAAGCTAAATAGAAAGTGAGCAGAAAAGATGAAAGCTTAGTTGCACACACTGATTGTGTTTCCTCTGAAGTGTAGAAATACTCTTGTGAAAAGATCTATGTAAGAGGAACAAGATCTTAATATAGTTTAGATGATCTAAACTGACGGCTGCGGTGCTTGGTATATTAGTTTCTTTGCCATTAGTATGCCAAGGAGTATTCTGTACCTCTGCAGTGATTATCAGCTTGGTGAGATGCAGGGCCACCTCAGGGTCAAACAAAGAAAGAGGATGGGGGCAGCGGTTTAGCCCTTTTGGCCTCATTAGTTAATTAGGGTGCAGACTGGCAATTTCACTCACAGTGGCCTTTGAGCATGCAGAGAGAATATCTGAAAGATATGGGACTTATGCTAGAACCAAAACAAAACTTGGTTTGGAAGGGACTCTCAGTCTCTGCCTCACTATGTATGTTTCTATTTAACTGTCAGGTAATTTTTACATACATGCTTGACTTTGCTTCTTGGATGTCAAAGTTTTTTAAAGAAAATAAGTCCTTTAGCAGTATCAGTTGTTAAAAAAGCAAAAAAAAAAAAAAATTAAACTATACTGAATGTGTTTTTGATACTTCAGTCCAACATCAGCCCAAATCTACTTTGGAACTGTTTTATATTGAGATTGAACCATTTCTTGGCTCAATTAGGCCAAGAACACATAATCCAAAATAACAACAAATTAATTTACTACTTTAACAACTAATTAATCTAATTCAGACCATTAGAGATGCCATTGAACTGACTAGCAGAGAAGGTTTCAAGGGATGTATGTCATGCAACAATTTTCACTTTAAGTTATAATGCTAGTCAATACAACACTCTATCTCTATAAATTATATTCTTTAAGATTTGCATTAAGAATATTGTTGGATTCATGGTGGCAATTTTCAGAAATAGCCTACTCTCTGTATTTGTATTCTGTAATTACCTCTGTATAAAAGTTTTCATTGTTGGTGGTGGAGTCTACTTTAACTGCACACAAGAATCCACAGGAAATAATGCATACACATGCCAGACATGATCCAGAAGACAAAGGCAGTGCATACCAGCATTTCACCTGCTTTAGAAAATAACATTTCAGCCCTCTATTTGTTTGGCTGTGCTATACACCAGTTGCTCTACTTCTGTTGCATTTCAGAGTAGCTGCTCAATGCAGTTGCTGCCCCCAGGGTTTGATGCATTTGTCATTTCAAACAGAACTTTGGACCTGTATTATATCAGCTGTAACCACCGGTGTTTCCAAATCAACTGGTGCTGAAATTTTATGGAAGTTACATCAAGCGATTTATTGAAGGATGTCTGACTTCCAGGAGTCAAGCAAAAACTATACAGTCAAACAATGTCCATCTGTTGCAAGTATGAAAAGCAGTGGGGTTAGACTTTATATGGGCATGGTAGCCAACAGAATAAAGAAAAAACTACACTGCTGGTCCTTTAATACTTGTCCATTTGCTGCTGTTTTAACCCTCTACAGTTTTCAAGGACCCATTTAACAAATGAAAACAACATTAAGGGTTTCTTCCATCAGCAGCACTTTGCTATCCCTGAAACTTCAGCTTTACCAATTAAATTGTCCTTTTGCTCGGATTGGAAGACATTTTTATCCAGTTTTTTTCTTCAGAAACCACTGCTTCAAAACCTTTTGTCTCATAACAAATGTTCCAAGTACTAACATTTTTCAAGATTCCATGTTTTTTCAGCAAAGGTCTCTGCTCAGAAATTGAGAACCAAGACCTTGTATCAACTTGGGGCACATGCATTAAGCTCACAACGATGTCTAAAGCATCTTAAAAGCCATTAGCTGTACCTGATGCAGAGAAGAAAGTGCCGAAAGTGGAAGGGATAAAAAGGCTCTGCACTTCATGCCTTAGATTTTCATTTTTGGAAGTAGGATTTCTTTTGGAGTTTGAAAGAACACATAATGAGCTGCCAGCAGTCACCACAGCGGAGTTTGGTTTTATCCCAGGCATAGCTGAGCCTATGAGTTATTTCAGCAAATGTTAGAGTCAGCACAGACCAAAATAGTCAGGCTGGTTCACACTCATGCAAACTAACATCCTGCATGTACATATCTTTGCATATATTGTTCAAAGTGTGAGGTAAATAACAGTAATCAGCAAGTGAATCAAAATGAAGACTTCCAGGCAATGATTTTTTTATAATGCTAATGTGATTATTGTTTTGGTTTAGAAAATTTCTCTCTTACTGACTTTATTGAAAACATCTTTTTTTCCAAATTATTGCCTGGCCTCAGTTGTATTGCTGTTAATTATAATGTACCAGGGGATTTGACCTTGTGACAGAAAGACCCTGAATGAAGTTAATTGGTAGGAGCTAAAGCATATTCAGGTCAGACCTGGTTGGAATTACTTGAAAGTACTCTTCATGATCTGTTTTAGCTGAGAAGTGCAATGGGAAGGGTTTGTGAAAGAGAGGAGAATAAATTATAGCCTTGCAGGGCCAACCTTTTAACTGTCTTTGGACCGCTAGCGATGCAGCCTCATAATGCTAATGCCATGTCTGTCTGTCTGTCATTTTTGGTCCAGAGCAAGATACCAGATTGTGATGCAATTTTGTATGGATATTTAGTACCTTCTCGTCCCAGGTTGTTGAATACCAACAATGCTTTCTCACACCCCTCACGGTTTATGTTGTGAAATAGCCAAAATGATTTGGGTTAACATAATTAGGGTTATGTTTAGGGTTGCAGTAATGGCAACTGGACTTGCAAGTTGCATTTCAAGTCATGTCGCCATTACTGCGCAACATTATAAAACATAAAACTTCACGTTGACTTTTGGTTTTACACGGTTCACCACTCTCCTGGGTGAAGGTCATGTGTTTGTTTGATGCATCCATGCATTCTAACCAGTCTTTACATACTCTTTACACTACGTCACCTGACATGGACGGGTTACATTGGAGTTTCATGAAAACCTGCTAAAAGGTACCTTGTGCGTCTGTATGGAGACGCAGATCATTTTGGTGACCTCCTCTTTTCCCCTAGCACCAATAAAGTAACAATAATGTCGGGATTTTCATGAAATTTGATGTGGTTACTCATGGTCCTAAGAGAAAGAACCTTAAAGCCCTTTTTCCTTAGCAACATGCCAGTGTTCACTTATACACAAGAGAAGTCAAATTTCAGCCTGGAATTTATTGAGAACATTTATGCTCATCAGAGGCTGAACCATTTCCATTCTAGATAAACCAAAAACTTTCCTCTTGTACCAACTTCAAGCCAAAATTTCAGCTTTGTACACGGTACAAGGCAAAGTGCCATGGAATTAACTGAGCACAGTCTTGCTTCGAGCAGCTAGCAGAGCTTTAAAACGTTGCCTGTATTTCTAAATCTTCAGTCTTGAGGCTCTTTACCGTAACTGATTTTACATGTAGTCTGTTCACAGCCATATTTCATTCTGTAGCTGTTTTTTTTCCTTCTGCTGCCCTTTTCAGCCTTTTAGCCCTTTGTGTAGCATTCTCTCAGGTTTAGTAATTATGTTCTGTCAGAATGAGAAGGCTCAAATTAGTCAGAGTAAAAAGGGACCTTTCACTGTTTGGCCTCCATTTAATATCCAAACATTAATAATGACAGAAGAGTAACAGCTATTGGAAATGTATCAGGGAGTTGTTTATATGGAGACACTGAGGTGAGACAGAGCATTTTTTTTTTTCATCAATAGAGGCGAGCAAATATGAGGCTGTACCAAGTACCCATGTCTCATAAACTGCAAGTTAGTGGAAAAGAGGACTTAAAACTGTTGATTTCTTTCTGCAGCACACATTTGTACTCTTCCAGATTCACTCCTCTTCTCTTAACTTGTAATAAACTTGGATGACAACTGAAGTGGTGGCAGGTTGGGGGAATGATGGCAACAACCGTAATCCTGACAAAGCTGTGTTGATGAATGACTGAAAGATGTGAAGAGAAGGGGCTTAGTAGCTGACGCGTCTATGTCAATTTGATTAAGGCCTGACACCCACACACAGCACATAGAAATGGCTGCTTAGTGCTTTGTGCAGTCTCTCAAAGTACAGCAGGTTAATGATAAGTGGTGGAGACAGTTTGGAATGTGCCTCTGAAAGGCTAATTTATCTGCCTCTGAAACACAAATTGGAAACATAATGCTAAAAGTTAGTTCTGTTAGGAGGCTGAATATAACAGCTGTTTTGTATATTCACTGTTCACCTGGAAGTTAATTTAGCTTTAAAGTGCAGATGAACTACAGGCAATATGCTGTTAATTTTACACTTTTATTATTAGGAGTGTAACGGTACACAAAATCAGTAAATTCGGTACATACTTTGGTTATGGGGTCACAGTTCACTAAGATTTCAGCAGACACCTGGCCCGTCTGCTTGTCTGTCTGTCTGTCTGTCTGTCTGTGTCTCTCTCTCTCTCTATTTCTATTTCTCTTTCTCTTTCTCTTTCTCTCTTGTTTTTTAAAATCACAGTAATGGCAATATTTTAAACCTCTGAATGTAAGTGTTTTCATCTTCCAAACTAGTTTTCTCCACAATTACAAAAATAAATCCAAGGCTGTGATTGGATTGTTGGATTTCAAATTAGTAGGGAGGTGCCAACAAAAGTAAGGTTGTAACTTATTATTTTTTCCATGAAATGTATTTGTAAATAGTTACACAACTATTTACTGGGGAAATGAGTTACTGCCCAACACTGGCTGCACCTCTTCTTCCCATATCCATGACTTCTACTGCTACTACTGCAACTCCAAAAGAAGGAAAAGATCTAAGTGACTTTGAAAAAGGGTTCAGTATTACAGATGGCATGAGCTTCAGTCACAAAGAAAAAAGTGATAGGATTCACCATGTTCCCAACATCCCAAGTGGGCAAGTGCATTTGCAGCATACATCAGGAGAATGGTACAGGCCTGAATGCTTGAGCTTTACAGTGAGGAGGTTCAGTGGGGCATTCTCCTGTTCCACTTGTCCCCTTCAGATAGAAGGGTTCTTTCCTGATTGGATTGCCTATCTTCCAGGAGGATAATGTCCCTGTCCTAGGGCCATGATGGCTCACCAAATGGTAATGAGAATGAAAATTATGTTAATTATCTAAATACTGCAATGTGTTTGACAGCACTCCCCACCACCATATCAAAATGCCAAATGAGGGAGTATCTTGTGGATGAATAGTTGAACAACACCTTTCTGAAACTTTACTTAATTCATTACCCATTTTCGTACATGGAATTGCTGCAGGAAGGATCATACAGGTTGTTTAAAAATGACAAAACAAATTGCTGGGAGAAGAGTGGGGTGTTTGTCTGGATTGACTGGCAGGTCAGAGGAAGGGTTTAGAAAGAAGCTGCAGAGTGTATAGGAAGCCGGCACCAAGACAGCATGATGGGAGTGATGTGTCGGTGTTTATGCAGTACTGTAAAGGATGTGCTGGAAGTTTTAGAAATGCCTGCCAGAAATCCTTTTTGAAGTTTTTGGAGAATCTTCTTCAGGTCTGCGGGGGTTAGAGAGGGGTTAGAGGGAGAGCCTGGTGTCTGTGAAGCCCATTGAGATCAGGCAATACAAGTGGGCTTGACTTGATTGACATAGCTTTGAGATGGTGGAAGAAGGCTTTGCAGAGGGGCTTGATGTGTTTAGGTGAGGTCTTCCCTATCACGTCTGTCTGCTCTATGACATCAGCTTCACCAAATCTGTTGCTGACTTCAGGTCAGGCGCAGGTTTTTTGTACCTACACCTCGCACAAACACCCATTATGCAAAAGCGTTAAACCAATTTGAATGGTCCTTTAGTCTAACATTAAAGGAATCTGCATGAATGCCTTTTCTAGTTTTAAAAAGGAGAATACTGTAAATGGAAGAGGGTTTTATCAGTATTTTATTTTATTTTTTTGCATCATTTAGAATCAGAAGTCAGGCTTGATTCAGTAAACATCCAGCTATGCCCCACTTTAACTCCAAGCTGTGCTTCAGTGCCCCCTCGTTACAGGGTATGTGAGATGAATACTAGCATTAGAAAATCCCACTGGACTCCAAGAATAGATGTGACACTGCTTTCTTCACCTGGGCTCAGAAATGGGTTTCTGTTACTGCTTGGGAAACAACCTTATACCAGCTCATATTAAACCCTCTGATCAAAACAAGAGGTCTCTAAACAATCTTAAATGATGTAATAATACTAGTTATGCCAAATGTGTGTGTGTATTTGCATGAGACTGTGAGATTACAGATCTTCAAGACAAATATGACTGTATTTGTGCAGCACTTAGTTATTTAACAAAGGGCTGCAAACATAATCTCTCTGCAGTATGTCAAGAGGAGTGTGTTGCTTGGTGTCTGGCATAGATCACCTTTTGAAGAGCAACTTAGAGTTGCAGAAATCCTTATGACTTACGGTATCCTTAAGGCATACCACATGACCACTTCCACCACATGTCATGGATTTTTCTATTTGTGTTCCACGTCTTCTCTCTTCCCTTCCAATTGTCAAATAATGGCAAACATGCTTCATAATATTCACACAAAATGGAATAGCTTCAATTTAAGATCTCCCACTGTAATATCTCAAGAATTCATTTTTTTCCATTAACTCCTCCTTACTGCCTGAGGCAAATTAAGGAGCAACCTGTCTGTCTAATTTTGTAAGAGATGGAAAATTAAGACTATTTTGGGAGAAATGGATTTCCTGTTGGAAAGCTTTCAGAGAGTAACATTAGGTGGTCGGTGTGTGCTCAGATCCTGCTCCGTCCATGTCTTTGTCCTCATTGCTAATGTCTCGACCTTTTTTTCAGGCCACAGGGATTTACAAGAATTACTCAACAATCAATTTCACTTACTTTACCAGTAAGAGAGAAGTGAATCTCCGATACAAAATAATGCATCTGCATCTCTTCTAGCTGCACAGTGCATGCTCAGACAGTGGCTCCCTAAGCGTATACGCTGGTAATGTATGCATCCCAGTGTGGCCCTACACAGTGCAGTCTGCCCCTGCATAGTGTGTTCTTGCTCCGACATGACTTGCATGTTAAGCACCAACAGCTGACTGTTGTAGCCTCCTTGTAATGGAGCCAGTCACCACCGGCTGCCAGGCTCCAATTAGGCATGCAAACCTCCTGATCCAAGACGGGGAAGAAGCTGCCTCAAACTTCAGGTTTCCCACTAGCAGAACCGACTACTTCTTGTTTGTTTGCTTCACAAACTCACACACCCTGAAATGAAATAATGATGACCTTGTGGCATGTATGAATATTTTTGCTGTTATGTAATTGGAATTAAAAACCTTTACAGTGTTGATGCTAAGATGCTGAAAGCCTATTTAAAGTCGCAGGCTGTAAAGTCCGTAATTCTCTCACTAGAGAATGGCCAGCACTCACATCCTCACTCCGTAGTTTTGGTCATTGTTATTAAAACCTCACAGGCATATTTGCTTCAAAGTGGGGAGGGATTATCAGTAAATTAATACACCATTGCTAATACCGCTTCTGAGCTCACCATGAGTAGCTTTTAATGTGCTCTTCCATCTAACTTCCTTCCTAACTTTGTCATATTAATAACTTGAATAATCAAACTGCAGGGAAGCTATTAGCTAGGTAAACATAGGGTGTGTGTGTGTGTGTTTGTCTATATATGGATGTATATGTGTGTAAGGTGGGAGTTAATTAATGTGTTCAGTTTTGCTTGAGCTCTTATAAAAACCATACCTTTCTTTGTTTATTGAAGGATAATACTGGCATCATTTAATTTTGATTACATTGACCTAAATGCTTATGAAAAGTGAGTTTAGACTTTTAATACTCAATATGTAAAACTGGTTTCTCATAATTAAAACCTGTATGGTGAGAATTATAAAACCGTTACAGTAAGGTTTAAATGTTATTGTGTTGCTATAAGTTTTGGGGAAATATAATTGCCTTAAGGAGTTTGGATTTATGACCTCCATATTTCAAAAATCCTGGCTACGGCCTTGCTCAGTGCTACATTGACATAAAATATCATCCCTGTGGCACATTTTTGCATTCACTGTTGCAAATTAATTATACATGTAGGCTAGTTTTTAGAGGACAGGTTTTGTAAGGAGATATTAGTGAGCAAACAGCACCTGTGAGGAGGAATGCTGCAAAACACTGTGGGATACCATCCTCCATGTGGATGCAGTAAAATAACTCCCGGTGTGCTGGGTTGCTGTGGCCTCTAATTGCCTGTGTGGATGGTGTCAGGGAACAACCTGTCTGGGTTTCTTTTTCCAGGAAAACAATACAGGTTGCACAAAGGTTGGATGGTGGAAACTGCCATCTATGGTTGTGCTCCCCTCAAACCTGGAAATACACTGGACATGGCACTGGAAGTCTGCAGGGAGAGAAAGGCAGTTTTATTTTTACAAACATAAAGTCTGCTGTGCAGACCAGAGTTATAGTTTCTTATAGTTTTGTATTGTTTATTACTTTTTATTTTGGACTCAGTTTAGTTTCAGTTTATTTCCAGAGTGGGTTTGCTGATTTTAGTTTAGTTTTTATTGTTTAAAAATGTTTAGTTTCAGCTTTGTTTTTATTAGTTTCAGTATTAGTTTTTTTTAAATGATTATTATAAGATGGGGGTATTTGTCAGGGGCAAGATTTAAGAAGTGCGCAACAGGTCTGACATTACAAACACACTGACTCACAGTCATGCAGACATCCCATTCTCAATAAACATACACACCAATGCTTCCTCATGCCTATGTTGACAAATTTGACCAAATTGACAACGACTAAAACTGAAGCTTCCTCCTCGTTTTGTAAGTACACAGTATTGTCTCAACTTGTTGAGTTTTTTTTGTTTTTTTTCTTTCTTAAGTTTAGTTTTTAATTTCATTTCAGTTAAATAAAATGCTTCCTTTCACACCTAGTTTTAGTTTTTAGTTTATTATTAGAGAACTATAATCACCCTGGGGCAGACAGAAATATTCTCAGTGTAAGAGTTAACGTAGAATGGTTGAACTAGACAACAACCATTTTCCTGGGGTTTACACAGTTTGGATATATTGAGCCACTGCATCCAAGTTAGCAGTTAGTTAGCATGGCTGTGTGTCAGTAACACCCTCTAATGGACGGTGTCATTTGCTGTTTCTTGTTGTCCATACTTCAGTGACTGCTGACATCGGTACACCACTAACTTAAGCCCACTGCTCACATCAGCTGGTGCTAGGGATCACTCTGTGTTTCTTTTTATTCAGGCCCACTCTTTCTGTTCCAATCACCATTTTCATCCACTGGTAATATTGTAACAGAATATTTAAACAATTTGGATCTGCTTCTAAACTAATGATGCTGCTGCAGAGAACATAAACCTGATGTTCTTACTTCAATGAGTAATGTGAGTATGTAAAAGACAAACTGTTTATGCTAACCAGAGCTACGGCTAGCTATAGTTAGCTCAAAATGTCACACCCAATACTGTGGCTATTATTTGTGAGGTTTGGTGTGTGGTCCCAGCTGGTTAGATTTAATAATTGGGCCAAAAGATATCTTCCCAACTGTAATACGAACTTTTGGTGAAAGTTTGTTTTTAAAGTCAGAGTCTCAGAACCTCATTTTTGTGACTTAAAGATTAGTCACGTTTGCAGCACCAACCTTGACTCAGAACACATTCATCTTATAAAACAAAAATTAGTTTCTGCAGACTGACGTTGCTGTAGCAATAAGGGGTGTTTTGAATAAATCAGTGTTGTTACCAAATGAGACATAAATGAGAGCCTGCAACCATGCATGTAAATACAAAGGTTGTAATAATGAAAAGTATTCTGGAACATGTTTTTTCTGAAGTCTAGATCTACAGTGATTCACATACTTATTTCCCTCTTTTGTACCCCAAAAACCTCCATCACCTCTGTGAAAATGTGCTGATGTGAATGATAGGTGAAGCGCTGTTTGTTAAAGAGCAGGGTTCTGGGACTATGGGTATCTCAGCGGGGGAATGAGGAGTAAAGGACTCTTGAGAGTAGAAAGAGAGGTTTATGAGTCTTTGGAGAGGACTGAAAGTGAGGGACAGGCTTAGTGGATGGATATTAGATTGGTGTCATGAGTAGACATGTCAGGGCACAGATAGCTTCATCCTTTATCTGAGCTCTCTCCTCACTATGCCAGGCACTTCTTTCTATCCTCCCTGTTAATCTACACCTCCTTCCCCCAACTCTCTTTTGCCTTTGGGCTTCTTAGTTTACCTCTTTACTAATGTAATTTAGGTCAGGTCTTTCTTAATTTCAGAGCTTTTATGAAAACGTTAAGGGATTGTACTGATGTTACAGAATGTTTTAGCTATTTGCTGGTTTTATATAATTTAATAACTGCTGAACATTTTCCAAATGTCAATACAAGTCCTTCCAAATTTAACAGGTCAGACAACTCTCAAAGTAAATACATATTACAGTAGATGCAGGTACAATAAAATATTAAAACCATTATTTCAGAATATAACTTTTCGTAAAAAAAAACTATTACAATTCCTGTCTGGCACTGGGTTAAGTATTAGGTTTGGAGATGTTTGTGATTAATGTCATTTGTCTTATATTGTTTTCTCTTGAATATAACTCTTTGTTGGTCTATATGAACTTTAGATTTTATTCAGTTTGTCTTTGTGCAAATGTGTCACTGTTTCTTTTTTTAAACCATTTGGAATCGTTTGTGTATTTCCTGTTAAATAAAACTTTCTTGAAATATATTTTATAGATTTTTGTAGCTTTGTAATTTATTTTTATTTTTATTTTTATTTTTTCCCAAGCAGCGACTAGTTCCTCTCCATTTAATGTTGTTTGAAGAAAAATTTTTACCATATATACTCCCAGGCTTATTTTAATATTATGGTTAAAATGAAGCATCCTGGACAATGAACTGTGTATACCATTTGAACTTTTTAGAAGTTGTATCAAACTATCCAACCCAAATTGAGTTAATATGAACTTTGCCTGGAATCTTATCTAAAGAGAAAATGTTATTTGAACTGGAATGGAATGAGCAGAAAGGCAACCAGGCCCAATTTTTTTTCTGGACAGTAAAAAGTCCTGATTCAGATGAAGAACAAGTGTTGTTTTGGATTTGTTCGGTGATTTAATCTGGCAACTTCTCTTGTTTTTACGCCATGATTTTACCACTTACAATATGCTCTCAGCAGAGACACAAAATCACACTTTTGCTTGACGCATGAGACTCAACAGTCACTTCATCCTGGAGACACTGCACAAGTGGCCATTTAGAGACGTACACTGAGAAAATGGCTCTGGGAATAGCTATCTTTCCCACACCCCCTGAACTCCTTTTTGTTGTCTTTAGTGTTGCAGATATGATCAGTTGATTTTTGGCCAGTTGTCTTAGTCTTAGGAGGCATGGCTAGGGTGTGCAGCAAGGTATCTGTGATCTTATTAGGTGAGGGAAGGAAATGGATATTTTGTTTTCTTTGTATCTACCTCCAGCCTGTGAAAGCAAACATACTGTGGGCAGTGGTTTTCCATGCCTCTTGAGCTTGCATGCTAGCCTGGAACAAAGGCCAGGTTATTTTAGTGGCCAGTGTTTTACTGCAAATCAATATTTGTTTGACTTCTTGACTATAAGCCATAAGGGAGATATTATTCTCACCTTGAATAGTTAAATGAAATCAATATTTGAGACTGTCCTTGACCAGGAAAATTATAGCTTTTTTTGTGCATTGTTTAAGTTATGTTAGTCTTCTCTCAGGAGCAGAGGTAGAAGTAGTGTGAATAGGGTTGGGTATCATTTAAAACCTTACAATACTTGTACCAATACCAGAAGTAGTACTTTGTTCATACCTTTTTTCTTTGTCTTGTGAACACAGTACAGTGTACAGTGAATATCCTGAGGTTTTCTCCATGCATGATGTGGCGCTTTATCATGTTACTCACAGTTTTTCCCGAAATAATCCTCCTACATTTTATGCATTCATTTTTATCTAACACCACAGGCGTGTAGTAAAGCCATGCTTTTGAACGTTTTGGTGGCATCTCTGCACTCTGAACTGCCAACTCTGTCAAATTCACCACTTTCAGCTTAACCAGCACAGACTGTATGTAGCTGCTAGCTCTGGTACAAAAAGGATCAAATGCAGGTATAGTTTGATTGCAGAAGTTTTAACACTACTTGGTACTGGATTATTTTGGTACCCAGCCCTAAATGTGACACTGTTAAACCGCCATAAAGCCTCCCAGATGACTTGCTTGTAATAAAATAATAATAAATGCTTTTGTATTTTATGTTTATATAGAAATTTAAAGTGATGGCATCCTGTAGCTCACCTTGTAGAGCTGCCCCCGATGTACCATGGCCCTTTGCTGCGTGTCATCCCGCCTCTCTCTCCCCCCTTTCCTCTCACTCTTTAGCGGTCACTATCGATTAAAGGCAATAAAAGTAAAAATACTAAAACAAAAATAAATTGAAAATTGAAAATGATATCCACAAAGGGAAAACCAGATCACCCTTGCTGTCCCTGGAATATCTTCATTGACAGCTTCCAATTTGCTCAACATAAACACAACTAAGCACTGCGACACTAAACACTTAAGCACAAAAGCCTACTGTGTACATCCACGCAGTTCTGAATGCTGTATACACCCTCTGTGGAGGAGGTTCAGCTTCACAGTGTAATGATGATGGCGTTTCACATCATCCAGTGTGTAGGGGTAAAAAAAACAACAACAAAGGCCACCACTGTGACGGTCTCCTCTTAGTCCTGGATGTTTTTCTTTAGCCATGAGATTGTCAATTTATAAAACACCAATGTCTCATTGTTGATGATAGTTGGCTACCTGTCTTTGAATGGCGAGTCCTTGCAAACCATTCCCATGAATCTCCTGGTGAGAATTGGGCTGAGACTGAGTCACTCATTTGTGTGAAGTGGCGACATGCTGAATGCTCAGCGGGATTTCACTGTTAAGCTCCGGATCACGATTCAGTGGTGTTTCTGCTCCGCTGTCTGTGCTTCACTCCCATGCCACACATCACTGTAGATAGGAGTCTTAAATTAAACCGTGCCACATTCAAAAATCATCACATCCCCTGTCATTCTGGTGCACACGTGCAAGTGATGAATCTCCTGATTAAACCTTTGAAAATTATTACACATTTTAACACTTTTCATTGAATATGCAAGAGTTTTAATTTCAATTTGTTAGCACGGCGGAAGGAACAAACACCAGGTGTTTCTCTGCACTCTTCTAAATCTCATCTGTGTCAGTGTAGCTTTAGCTGATGCTGAGAGACGAAGTGCATTAGAGTCTCAGGAAAAGGAAAAATTCTCTGATTTACAGCATTACGCTTTCTAAATCATCTGCACGGAGAAGCAGGGATGGAGAAAACGAGTACGAGAGCACCCTGCTGACTCAGTCAGGTGGCTTATATAAACACTCAGTAAAATAAAATCTTTACATGGTGCTGCTGAATATACTTTTGATTGCTGCTGAGGTCTGATCATCATCTTACCCCAAACAAATGCATAACATCTGAAATACGCAATCTTTTTTTTTTATTCTTGAGAACTTGTTGATAGACGGTTAATTTACTGTTACCTACTGTTGCTACCCATCTGCACTGTGCCCTCTTCTTTTCCTGTCAGTTTACTGCTGTAACGAGGCGCCTACAGCATGCCTCGATTGTCACAGGGTCACAGGTACAAGATTTATTAACAGCTTACACTCTGAAAGTGTTGGCAGCAAATGGTATACCTTATAAGTGAATCACAAGGCCATGGAGTGCCATTCTCTATCTCCATTTTTCTATAGTTGTTTTTCTGTTTTGCTTGAATGGTTTTACTGGCACTGCAGAGACAACATGTACTATTGGCATTAAGTTATTTATTCAGGATAAAATGTTAAGTGTACTCAAACTAGGAGATTAAGGTAGAAAATAAACAAGAATATCTTTTTTTTTTTTTTTAAAGTCCAGCCTCACAACATAACCTTGCTCAACAATATGTGTGACAGCTCACTTAATTTGTTTAGACAGGTATGTTAAGTAGAAAAGAAAAACAAGTATTATTGTTGAATAAATCTGAGGAAGAAGAAGCTACTTAAAAAACCTTTGATTTCTCATGGCTATTTAGTCATAGTAACAGTTAAAAACATGCCTAATTAAAAGTGGAATCTCTTTGGCGTCACCGATATGATTGTGAAGAGCCGTTGTGAGGCTCAGTGTACTCGGTTCTGCTCGTCCCCATCTTGGCAGTCCTGACTCAATGGAGCTAAATGAAGCCAGGTCACTGAGGATAATTTAAAGGGGTGTTTTATATAAAAATAAACCCCCTGAACAGTTGTTGTGCTGTAGACACATTTTACTTTTTAGGAAAGACAGGTGTAAGAAAACATTAGAAAGCACACTGAGATGCAGAGAGTTGAACAGCGGCTATCCAGGAAGTGACATCAAGATTCCAGCTCTCTATACCTTGTGTGTGTCATTCCAATTCACATGATGTTAAGAATTATAAAATAACCAGTGTGCTTAATATATTATATTTTTGATGGTGAAAATGTCCTCAACTCTAATTTCATGCTCACTAGCTGTGAGTGTCTTTAATAACAAGATGGGCAACAATGATGATATTCACAAATAACACTGTGGAAGTCCAACTGAAAATATGAACATTCTAAACATTTTTGCACAGCTAGCAATGCCTCTGTGCACAATATGTTCTCAACAAGTGAGCCTGCTAACAACCTGGCAGTTCAACAAGGTCCTTGTAGAAAATCTAGACTGCACATGGAGATGTTGCACTCTAGTGAGCATGAAAATTTCATCCAGAGTTTCATTCATAGTGGGTATGCCTAAAAATGGTTGTTCTTTTGAGCAGGCAAAACAATCTGATTTTGAGCCTTGCCTTTTTGTGCTTTGCCCCTGTGTCACCATTCCCTCTCGCTGGAACCAGACTAATGTATATTTTTTTTCTTCTTTTCTTTACTCAGCTGCCCTCCAGGTGCAAATCACGCCAACACAAGGAGAGATCAGCGTAGGAGACTCCAAATTTTTCCTCTGCGAAGGTAAGAGTGATCTCAGACACACCTCATTTAACAGGGCTTTATGCAAATGTCACCTCATAGAACAATATTGGCAGTATTAATTGAGATAAATTAATAACAGTGATACGTGTCAGTTTAAATAATGAGACTGGTGAATATACTCATTAGAAGTTCAGCAATGAAGAAATTCAAGGCAAAAGATGAGACTACTAAAAAAAAAGACAAGGATAGATTGAATGAGCAGTTTATTCTGAGGAGGTAGTGGGGAGTTGAGATCAGAGTCGTGTAAGGAAGAGGGCTTAGAAGAGGTGTGAGAGAGGTGCAGTCTAAGGAGATAATGAGAGAGAGGTCTTAGACTTTCTGTGTTTTCAGTGTTGAATGTACATGTGCAGTTGTCAGCTTGTCTGAGATACAGGTGGTATTTGACTCAGGTAGGTCAGCTGTCTGACATTATACACAAATGTACAAATATAAATAAAATCATGCCAGTCAGGGCTCGTAGTTATGATGTGACGATTAATCAATTATTTGTCAACCTTCAAATTATATTATTTTGTAAAAGTAATTAGGTGAGTCATTTTTTAATAAAAAATATCCAAATTCTCTGATTCGAGCTTCTTAAAGGTCCAGTGTGTAACATTTAGGAGGATCTATTGTCCAGAAATGGGAATATAAAATTCATAGTTATGTTTTTATTAGTGTAGAATCAGCTGAATATAGGAATTGTTGCGTTTTTGTTACCTTAGAATTAGATGTTTTTAACTACACTAGAGTGAGTCCCTCCACGAAGGCCGCCATGTTGAACCACCATGGGATGAGACAAACCAAACACTGGTCTAGCTAAGGGCGGTCTCACATTTTCGCAAATCGCAGCCATACACCTACACCTTTGGAAGACACAGTGGTTTGAAATGGCTGCAGTCTGCAACTACACCACCAGATTGCCACTAAATCCTACACACTGGACCTTAAAATGTGACTAGTTTCTTTAGTCATCTATGATAGACAAGTGAATGAACTAAAGATAATCATTTATCATAACAGATGATATGTAATGATTAAGTTTTGACAGAAATTCTTTGGTGCTTAGACTTTTCAGAGAGTTTTGTAATCGAGGGGCATCTGCCCTGAGCAGCAACAGAATAAATCCACACTGGTGATGGCTGATGACTCTGCTGACTTTGATGGGGAGGTGGAGGGGCGCACATAACAGCAGAATGAACATACTGATGGCAAAGAGAGAGTCATATTTAAAAATACAGCAGCAAGATGATAGGCGAACAATGTAGGAGTGTTGCTGTGCTACTGGATACATGTGACCAGCTGATGAGAACAGCTGATCTCACGATTGATGGCCCATGATAATGACAGCAGGGACATTATGAGTGAGCAGGAGTGAGAGGAGTGAATGGCAGGAGGGAAAGAGAAATAAACAGGCCTATGCATTCAAAAGAATAGTCTTTACTTTGGTTAGAGCTCTATCTGTTAACTGAGAGCCTATAAATCAATAGTACTGTTCACTCAAAATACAAAACAAAATGGTATCTAGCCATGCAGACAGTTGTTTTCTTATCTTCCAGATTTTGTGTCTTTGTGCCTCCACCCTAATACATTCTGAGTTTATGAGAGCTAATAACAGCAAGGTCTGTCGATTATAGAGTAAAGCCGTGTGCAGACTACACACATCTTGCCACAGGTATCCTTAAGTCAACACGGAATCCGCTCCTGTTCCCATCATGACGGGTTGTCCAGTTTAAGCAGTTCCAAGACCTCATTGTTAGCTGTCCCGGACACTGCGACAGTTTTGAAACGTGTTTGATTTTGTTCTAACCAAACATGTAGTGTGACAAACTTGGAGACGAGTCTCAGACAGCAGACGAGCCATGTCGAATGAGAGGTGAGGGTGGGGAAAAAAGGAGGCCACACATGAATGTTGCTGAATATCACGTTCATTAGCACCAATCGCAGATCACACTGTTCCAGTTGATAATCAGGACACCTCATCTAAGATCAGTTGTGTAGTTTTTCTATCCCAAAGTCACCATGACAACAGTCACAAAATATGTTTTATATTGTAAAACAGTACAGCAATTCTAAGATTCTGATAATGTAACAGTCTGCTTTATCTTTAACGGGAACACTGTCTCTGGAAAAATATGCTGCTGTTGATTATTTTAGATCTAACTTTTGCATTAAAAGCAAAGTTCTATTCATCTCCATTGTATTTAGGGAAAGTAGACATCTCATAGCCAAGACCATTAAAACCAGACTCTGCACGGATAGATACCACTAGAAGTAAGTAAACTGTAGTTTGGGCGAACTGACCCTTTCAAAAGGTTGTTACACAGAAACAGTAACTAGTTGCCTCCCTCTACTGACCTGTTATTACAGTGCTTGCAGAAAAACCACAACTGTGAGAATGAAGCCATCAGAAGCAGAGCTCAGTATTTTTGTACATTTGGAATATGACGCCTTGACATTTTTTTTAATTTTACTGAGTCATTTTCTTTGTTGTTTCATGAAGGAGCGTGGCTCTGGCTCAAACTATAATTCCCCTTTGAAAAGGATGTCAAAATGCATTTAGAGCCCTTTGTGTTCCCTAAGAGATGAGATAGCATTAATATGTTTCCAGGAAACAAAAGAAATGTGTCAGCTTGCACTGGTCTTTATAAAAAATGAATGATGGGGAAAAGATGTTTGATTTTTCTCGCAGTGAAAGTTGCCTCCTACTGAATAATCCTCTAAATAATCCTCTGTCCTACAGAGCAATCAGAAATAATTTACACCACTCTTTTTATGTTTTAGTTTGCATATTTAGTTTGATCTTGAAGAGACATCTACTGTTGGGAGATGTGTTTTGATTTAACAATAATGTTTCTGAGTCATCGGCATACAAAGAATTCTTAATTCATTGAGCGCAGATATCAGCTTTTTTTACTTGTAGACTCTTTGTCTTTTATCTTTTATCTTTACATGTTTACTCACAGAATATCATGTGATCTTGCCTAACATGTTAAAATAGTTGCACATCTGTGATGTAATACATTAGGGATGTAACTGAATACATGATTTGAATATGAACAGGTAATGCATTCTGAACAGATGCGAACATCTTCCAAATTGTATGCAAATAATGGTGGGGGTTTAACTGCAATCCAGATATCTAACTAAACAGATGCGTAACTAGGTTAGTTGCAAAACTATAAAACAGAATTCCACTTTGTTCAATCACTAACATGCTTTTCATTGACATGGCAGCTGTGAACTTTCTTTACACAATTCTTGCTCCCTTGCCTCATTCTTCATTTGATGTTTTTCAGTGGTGGGAGATGCTAGAGACATAGACTGGTACGCCCCCAGCGGGGAGAAGATCCTCCCCAACAGGCAAGACATTTTTGTGAGCCGCAGTGATGAAACCACGTCTACCCTCACCATATACCACGCCAACGTGGATAGTGCCGGTATCTACAAGTGTGTGGCAAAGTATGGGGACAAGGAGGCCCAGGCCACGGTCCAAGTGAAGATCTTCCGTAAGTCTTATCTTTTTTTTAAAAGGCTACACAGTAAATGTTAACAACCCAGAAAGCTTAGTCTTTTGCTAAGTAGTAAGTATTCATTATGTCCTCTTTTATGTTCTTCTCAAGTATTTTTTGACAGGCAGAAGCTCTTACCTAAATCCTATTCTAACCCCAGCTGTTAAAAATTTTCTGTTAAAGAAAATGCACAGGGCTGAATTTGTGAGGTTGTGTTTTTTCTAGATAATGAAATATTATCCAGATAGTTCTCTTTGAGTAATAGAGTCCTGAAGGAATTACTCCCCGAAGTGAGTTAGTATTTTTGTATGTCAGATCAGTTTTTAATGGGTTTTTGGTAACATGCCTAAAATAAGGTCTGTGGTTAACACAAGCTTAAGAGATTTTCACCTTTTGTTATATAACATAACGTTAGCTCTTTACTTCTGGCGATTGCATTTACACTTAGAAAATCTAAAAAGTTTAATTTGTGAAGATTATCTTGCTGAACAAAACCTGTAAGTATCATAAACCTTTGTTCGCCACAGAGCTTACTTTCTGCAACAATCCAAAATCCAATAGAAAAACCCTGTTGGCTTTTTGTGGAAGGAACCAGGGCAATACTAAATGCCGTTAGTGTATATAAAATACATCATCCCATCAGCTCACTATAGATTTATGAGGTCGAAGGCTAACCAGATGCCGAAAACACTCCACGGTGTATCATAATATTACGAGGATGGATTTTGCAACTCTGGGCAGTAAACAGTAGAAAAACAGCATTTGTATCAAAGGTAACCTACTGGGAATGTGGGCTGAACTTCCTGCGTCGGCAACCCTCCCATGTCTACATTAAAATGAGGGCGCTGCGTCTTTTCGTGCAGTCTGAACGCTAAGAGTCTTTGAACTGTCTTTACCTCGATTAACTTCCCCCACCGTCTGTGATTATACAAAAGCTTAGCCAGCAAAACATTTATTTGAGAAGCAGAAGCTCAACCATATGGTGTCTGGGTACACTGCTAATCAACTGTAAGATTGCACATACAAGTGTCAGTCTGAAAGTTAATATATTTAAAAACATGTATGTGTTATATCTCCCTACAGAAAAGATCACCTTCCAGAGTGCTCCCAGCCCACAGGAGTTCAATGAAGGCGATGATGCTGACATAGTCTGTGATGTGGTCAGTTCACCACCACCCACCATCATTTGGAAGCATAAGGGCTCCAAGATCCAGGTTGCCAAAGACGGTGAGCCAGTCCAAATGAAAATGTTCCAATGCTTGAGCTACTTTCTCACCTCCAGCCTGCCATCCCATCTCAATCCCCTGATTCCCTGAGCAGTCACCTTTCCTTCCTTCTAATGCTGTCGGCCAATTCTTGCTTTCCAATCAGTTTGCTACACTCTTCCTCATCTTTTTGTCCTCCTGCTCATCATCTATGAACAAAACCATGCATTTTCCCAGGGTAAAGCTTAAGACCTCATAGATGATGCATGGACACGGAAATTGTATTTTCATGCCCAGGAAGAAGTGGTTATTGTCACTAGAAAAGATGTCTGATGGCAGATTGGACTTTTAAGTTCACCAAATAGAGGTAAAACTACTCTGGAGGATGAAAGAACTGCTGCGGTCACTAACAAAAGATCAAATGCATCTAGACCAGGCTATCCAGGTCAGCTAGTTTAACAAGCTAAAGGCATCATTTTATTGACATTGACATTTTCTTCAGATTGTATTTTTTTTACCAGATTTCCCTTGACATCATCTTTTTTGTTTTTTGTAGAAGGTTATTTTTTGAGATCACAGACGTGGTAGAAGTGTTTCTGACAGTTTCTAGTTGGGTGTAGTCCTGTCCCCATCGTACAGTAGGATTGCCGAAGTTGATCTTTATTGTAACTGTACTACACTCCACTGAAAATCTTTTGAGTATATCAAATATTTACTGCCTTTAGGCTTGAAAGGAGGTTTTGAAAAGTTTGTAGCTCGCTCCCTGACGGAGGACGGAAGCTGTAATCAGCTTCGATTTGCAGTTGTTACCATGGATTCTAATGGTGAGTCACAGTCACAGTGGAGAACAAAACCGAACAAAACAAAAACATCAAAAGGTCTATAGAAACTTCTCAAACCCCTCCTGCATTATAAGCCTTTTCTCCTCTGTTGAGCCCCATGTTCTAAACAACTGTTTATTTGCCAGTAAACATGTTTTAGAGCTATGAAGTGTGGCATGGAACTAAGGTATTTTGCTCATTTGTAGAGAAACTATGAGGCTTTTTGAACATACAAATAAACACAGGTGAACAGTGCTGCAGGAGGGGTTTAGTAGTTTCTGTGCACATTTTGCTGTGACTCTAGGTCAACATTGGAAGCCATTGTAACTGCTGTGAATCTGACTGTGAAGCTGACTACAGCTGCTGGACTCGTTTACAATAGGAGGTGGTTAAAAGGACACTTCACCCATTTGCATTAAGCTTTGTATCGTTAGAAACCCAGTCATATTTTTGA
>NW_023339763.1:1977968-1988390 GCF_004916995.1 Morone saxatilis | reverse complement strand
GGGGGGGGGGGGGGGGGGGTGATGTAGTAGATGTATTCATGAACAATTTTTGTGAATGAGTTCACCTGGCAAGTTTCTGGCAGCAGAGATCATCGGCAACATTGGTCCAAAGCAGCTCTACCTCAGAGAGTTCAAATCTCCAGTCTGCTGTGTGAGGACTGAGGCGGCGATGAGGCAGGAGGCTGGGTTTTGTTTCACACTTGGACTGGGCCTATTTTAACCTAACAGTAACCCCTCCTTTGGTGACCGCTGGATAGCCTGGAGTCACCACAGTGTTGTGCTAAGCCCGCCTTTATTCTTGGAATCTGGTCAAGGAATGTGTTTTTCACTGGAAAAACCACTAATTGTAACCGACAGTGAAAACTTAAAACTGCTTATGTAATTTTCCTTAGAGCAGCAGTTGACCTAACCATGTGTTGCATGTTGCATTGTTAAACCTCCCATCACAACTTTGTCACTGTAATATGTGTCAATGTAACATGAATTAAGAGCTTGTTTTTCTCTTTAAATACCACACTAACCCCTCAAAAAAGGTTTGACTTAAAATATTTTGACATTACTTTTACACTCTGAATCTTTTAGTTCACATTTTTTACTCATTTACATGTACATGCAGACGAGAAGCAGAAAGCAGGCAATATTGTGGAAATCAGTGGTGAAAGATGTGTTCAGGTTTGTTTTGGACCCTAATGTTCAAATACTACATTAGTATAAATCCTGCATTTAGAATTTCCTAAAGCAAATATTAACAGCTAAATGCACCGGTGTCAGTAGTAAAAGGCGTCATAATGCAGAATGTGCCCTTATTATACTTTTAGGTTTATTGTGTAAAATGCAAATTAATTAACTAACCAGTATGTCTGCTGCTCGAGGCGCATCCCAGGAAGGGAGCACTGCGTGGTTGCCAGATGCTGGATGTGACAGTAAAATTGCAGTACATGAAGCACTGTGGGGATATAGTGTTTGTGGCAGTGATTGTCCTACTACTTCAGGCAGCGTGTAATCATACTCAAGTATTAATCGCTGTAACTGTATCATAGAGGTTCATAGGCTATTATCACAATAGGTAAGTCATTGTTAATATCATTAGTAACACCTGTGTTAAGCTACATTAAAGCTACTATTTAAAATGTCCTTTTATAATAGGATAAAATGGCCGGCATTAAAAATGCAGCATGGACTTAAGTGGTCAGGTTAGCCATTTATATTCAGCTTTGTCCATTTCTGCCATAGACTTTATAAAAGAAGTGGGCATTATAGACAACCATTTTGATGCCTCTAGTTTGGCATTTTGGCCAGAAGTCACCATATTTAAACAAGAGGGTGGAACTGGGGAGTCATCAGTTAATGCTAGCACTACCTAGCTTGCTTGGTCAGTAAGTCGCATCCATAATTCAGGTTAATAGTGATGTTAATTGGCTCAAAACTAAATGTACCGGAAAAAGGCAATCAAATTGTTGCAATTAACTTTCATGAACTATAAACACACAGGGTCAAAATTATAAGATAAAACCTAGACAGCACCCGTGTGTTTAAATGTACACAGTGCATGCATACACATTGTTAGGTTGGTTAGGTCAGTTTGCCGTGGTAGAGACTTGTCAATAACAAGGTAGCCGCACCCTAAAACATACCCTGTTTTATCATCTATTTTACTCCAAATGGGACCGTCATTTACAAAATGAACGTCATGCTCTATAGAAGTAGACTTCACACTCGCGATTAAGACCATAAACCCATTAGTAAAATGTTTACTGAGGTAAGAAATTACGAGAGAAGTAGGGTAATTTACTCATAAGCTTACGTACAATTGGACTTCTTTTTGCAATCAATGGAGTCGCCCCTGCTGGTTGTTAAAAAGAATGCAGGTTTAAGGCTTCACTTTTCAGACGTGGACAACCACTTCTTTCAGTTTATTTCTGCCCAGCGTATAGGTACTCTAAATGTACTGAGAGACCCTCCATGACTGGCAGGGAGTTATGGTGACAGTAGTTTAGAGGGGAATTTTTTTGTCCAAGAAAAGTTCTCAAATCCCAAAAGTGATAGGAAGAAAATGTCCACTATCCCAAGCCAACATCCCTTCTAGCACTCAGTACATTATTATATGCATAAAGTGATTTTATAGCACACAGGCTTTCTTTAGTTTACACAGTGGACTCCATTAAATAGGTGGACAAATCGAAATCTTGTACCCACTCATTAGCATGGAAATTGGACTGGCGGCATTGGACTCCTGCAGAGGAGCTCTCATCCCCAAAGAAGGAATCAAGTGGCCTGTGAAAGCTACGCTTCACAAGTACACCCTAAATAGCCACAATTATTAATCCAGTGAGTTGTAAAGTACATACTGGCCAGTCACGAATTTTAAATAAGTGCAATTTTCAGTTTCCCAAATTAGAACTTAAAAATAAAACACAATAACTCAGCTCATTGTCTTATGGCTCTTAAATCCAACGTGGTCAAAGCCCTGGATTTTAATAATATGAAGGATTATTTTCCCCATAAATGTGGGAGAAACACCTGGTTTCAGTTAAGACAGCTCACTCTTACTGTGTGTTTATGGCTGGTTTAATTAGAGGTGCGACTGTTTGTCAGGCTCTATGATCGTTGTAAAACACTGCTGAAATATGTCTGGTGTAGCCAGGGTGTCGTGCAGGGCTCTCTGTGTTCTTCCAACCATTTCCGTGATTACCAGGGATAATTGGGACTTTTAATCTGGCTCCAACTTCCTGTCTGAGCATTAAGTGAAAGTTTTAAATTCTCGCCTTGAACACTTGGTACTTGGATTTTCAAGATTCAAGGAAATACTAATGCTTAATGTTACACACGGTTAGGCGCTTGTTGGCTTTTTCTTAGATTTCAAACTATTGCATGCAAACATGGCCTACCATTTAGATTTTGATCCACTGACAAGAACTCATTCCTAATTTTAACTTGTTCTTGGAGGGAAAATACATAATTTGCTGTTTTGTTGTGTCAGGATAATCTTAATAATCTTGAATACCATATGTAGTTAATTAACTGTTCTGTGTTTGCCTCTTGTAGTGCGATTCAAGATCATGGATAATGGCCACCTGCAGATCCGCGGCATCAAGAAAACAGATGAGGGCATGTACAACTGTGAGGCTCGCGTCATGCCCAGGGGAGAAATTGACTTCAAGATGATCAAGGTCGTCATTAATGGTAAGCACTGCATCGCTCTCACCTTCTGCTCCCTGCCTGCCCTGGTGGTCAAAAAGGAATGGTTGCTAAACATAGTAAAGATGAAACTGGGAAATACACCTTTTTGCGCTCCGAATGATGGTGTCAGTGCATCTGTCTACTTGTCTCTTTGGTCCCGAGCAAGATATCCAACACAACTACTGTCCAGATTATTGTGACATTTGGTATGGACATTTGTGGTCCCTAGATCTTCCCCATGATGTTTCCTTTAGCCATGCATAAGCCAAAATATCTGCTATAAATATCAAAATCTATTGGGCAGGCTCAACTCTTTTTATTTGGTAAAACCAAAAGGCTTTGTATAGCACAAAATGTCATGCTTACATTTTATCACATAATTCCATAAGAAGGCGGATTGGACTGCTAATTGCTTCCCAGAATTCTGCAGGAACTTGAAGTTTAAGTTAGACCACCAATTTTCAGCGAATTTATATATGACCATGAATTGCGATTCAGAAAAGATGTTAAATGTTCATCTGCAATATTCTGTAATGGTCACAGTAATATTTACACCTCAGTTACCACCAACTCTCTGAAGATGCAAATAATATTAACTACTATTAGAGTTGTTTTCTCAATTGGGCTATTGCGCATCTTTTGCAATGAAGCATAAAAATTGGGCAATTGTGGACCAAATATTACCTAATTTGTTCAAAAAGCACCAGAGCACCAAGATGCTATTTGCTTTGCAGCACAGTTAGGGATGCATTTTCACCCTTTGCAGGTGCTTTATGAATTATGCTTGCTCCATGTACTCTACAACTTATCTTGTATAATTTTTTTTCATCTCTTTTTCAGTGCTCCCCACCATCCGTGCCAGGCAGTCAGACGTCAACGCCACAGCAGACATCGGTAGCTCCGCTTTGTTGGCCTGTGACGCAGATGGCTTCCCTGAACCCACCGTCACATGGGCACAGTACGTCATCCACTGCTGCCATTGGCCTGTTTTGATGAGTTGGATCTTGAGTAGGATCAGGGGTAGATTTGAACCTTCACAAGAATTAAGCCCTTTGGGGGTTTTTTTCTTGACCTCAAAGGGAAACACCATTAAAGTAAAGCAAAGATTCACATCTTTGCTTTACTTAATGAATGAATTAGAAAAAGATACACGGAGTGTACCGTCTTGTGTCGCCTTAGGAAAAACTTCAAAGACAAGTTAGCCAAAAATACTGGCAAGACAAGACACTACTATTTTTTCTCAGAGGTAATCTGCCAAAGAGGTAAAAACAGCCTGGTAAGATAAAGTTGTATCAAGATGATGTAAAGCAATGTAAGACATAATGATAAATCCACAAAAACAAACACTTAGTACTTAGTCCTTTCAGAAAGGATGGTCTCCCTAAAGCTTATTCCAGGAACTATTGCATTAGCTGCACCTGATACCTCCAGGTCAGTTCAGTTAGTTACGAACTTTCCGAATCAAATGTGACCTCTGGTTTATCTTTTGTTCAGGCTTTATCAATGACACTTCTATAAGGATGAGACTGTGCCCTTCAGTAGCAGGTTGCCCGTATCACACCTGGATCAGAAGGCAGTCTAGTAATCTGGTGGACAGTTTTTCAGGGACATTGTCGGGCTATCTCTGTCTCCAGCTGCTGGACACAATGACAATGACAATTTGCAGACGCACCAGGGATAGAACCCCATATGTACTGACCAGACTCTGCATGACTGTGCAAAGATGATTACATTATCAGCTATAAATGCACATGACCATCAAGATTCTGAATACAAATTTAAAAAAAAAAACATAACATCCATAAGTCCAGTTAGTATGTGATACAGACATTGACATCTCAACTGTTAGCACAAAGATTAAATGCATTCATGCAAAAGAGTGGCTTATTGACAACAGACACCAGTTATTTAGAAACAAACATTGAAAATCTTTTTAAAATTAAATGCATATGCTGATTTTATCCAGTTCAGAGCCTGACTGAATGGCTCGGTATTTCAAGGCAGTACTTCAGTACAAAAACATAAAAACTATTGTAGGTCTAAGTCTCCTGCATATCAACCAAAATGACCTAAAAATAAAGTTGTGTATTAACTTGTGGCTTTGTAATAAATCTTAGTCATCTTGTTTTTTAACTAGTAGAAAAAGGCTGTTGAGTGCTGAAAGACCTCTTTAACACAGTGCCTGATTTAATCATACACTTGCTCCGCAGTAGCCATGCTAAAAATATTCAGCCTCAGATTAAGAATTTCAACTTGGTTCCTCGAGCTAAGATCAGTTCACAGTTCTTTTTTTTTGTTGTAGTCATTAAAAACATATGCAAATCAAGTTGTGCTCCAAACAAGCCATATTAAATGGTACTTTAACAGTAACTGGAAGTGCAAATTGCATGTTTCAGGTTTAGAACTAATCCACTGAGGCTGGTAGTTTGTTTGCCGCTTTATAAATGGAGCCTTCTGATCAAGTCTGAGATTTTAAAAAAGAGGTGAACTCTTCCTCTTGCAGGTAATGGTGCCTGCTTTTCGCAGCCTTTCTGGTCAAACTCTTTGTGCTTTTGCCTCATTTCACAGAACTGCATGTGCACATACAGACATTACATGGAGCTGGTTGATGCAGAGTGTTTGTAAATATGGAATAAATATGAATTTGCATGGCCTTGCCTACAAATAGTTGAGTGGGAGAAATGATTAGATTTACATGTGTTTACATTAGCATGACTGTAACAAGTGCAAAACGGCTTTGATGAGTGTTATTAGCCTGGTTTCCATCCTGCACATATTATTTAAATTGCATACCAGTTTGATCTGGTCAGTGTGCTTGTGCAGCAGGCACTCATGCAGGTGTAAACCGGTGAATCTGCAGCCAGTTGCACCAGCTGCTTGTAACATTATACTACATGGCCTAGTCAGAACTTACTACAAAGCTGAGATTTAAAGGATATATATATATTTAATAGAGCCTAACAGATAGAATAAGAATATGCTTTCTACGAAAAATATAAAATATATTAAGCTTACAGCAACTAGGAGTTGGGATAGAAAATGAGGAACATATTTGTGTTAATTGGGTTTCATTGGATCTGAAAGTCATGATGCGGCAGCAATATCAATATTTACAGTGATGACTGCATTTTAATTGGATGCTGGTGTTTCTTAAGATCTGATTTACACATTACATTACTGGTTTGATAGCATTTTTCTGAATCTGAATACAGTAATGAATCGGGTGCACCAGTAGCTCACTGGGTAGGGCACGTTCCACGTTTCAAGGCCGGGTTTCAGTTCAGTCCAAGGCCATTTGCTGTATGTCATCCTCTCTTTCTCCCCTGCCTTTCCTGTCTCCCTCTACTGTCCTGTCAAATGTGTGAAATGCCACTTATAAAATCTATTCAAGTTTAACTTAAAGGACTAGTGTGTAGGCCTCCCGTGCCAAATGTGTGTAAATTACAATGAATGTAAGTTCTCCAAGTTGAACAACAAATTCTCAAATCTCATTGCCCTCAAGAACAACCAATAACAGTGTCAGTCAGTCTGTGTTTATCTATCCACCGGACACGCCAACAACAACTTCCCGACAGTCATGATTCACATGGCTGTTAGAGGTCGCTTGTGAAGCAGTTTAGGTAAACATAAGGTAAACATACGACTTGTGCTAACGTTTTCTTGAGAGGATCATCTATTTTTTACAAGCTGCTTGCCCGAAACACTGCCGGTCTCGATTAATAAATATTAATGATATAGATTGGTGTGATCTTTGGCAGGGTACAGACAGGGAGAAGACGTTTCAATAAGATATTATTTGGCATCTGAGGTTAAATATGGTATTTGACCAAACTGGAACAAAATCCCAAATAGAACCAGCGTACAGGAACCCAACCATAGGTAGAAAGCCACAATCTCTACTGAGCAGAGTTCTTTCTCAGAAATGAGTAATGACTTTATACACAAACTTAGTACCATTAGCTGTTAAAGTAACTTTATTTAGTATGAATTTGTGATGCTTGATCACCACTCAGTTTTGACAAGTACAAATAACCAACATTCATTTCTCGTCATACAGCTGTTTGCTCAATGTACTTTCATATTCATGGCGCATCATTTACTGCCGTCACTCAGCAGCACCACCGCTGTGCAGAGGATTTTTTGAATAAGGTTGTTTTGCAGAGATGCCAGTGAATAAAACTATTCAACACTCTGATGCTCCTCACAGCTGTCTTCCATGCAGCAAAGCTGGTGTGTGATGTGGGTGTTGAGGCTGAGGAAGATGCAGTTCCAGGCCAGGAGAGAGTTGGGATAGACAGTAAGGTTTTAGGGAGGACAGATGGGTGAGGCAGTGAAAAAACTGAAGGGTAAGGCTCTATTTGTTATTTGTCATTCACTGTCTGCCTGCAAAATGCTTTGGGAAGGCTTCAACTCCAAGCATACAAATACGTGAATATCCACAAACATAACCCCCTAGTGAAGACTTCGGCCTCTCAAGAGTGAAAGACGGTTTTCTCAAGAAGCATGCATCATCTTCAAGTTGGTGCATGACCTTCTTATAAACACAGGTGTAAGGGCTAAAGTAGCGCTGAGGCAAACAAAAGTTGTGGAAATGCTGGAGACGTTCTCAGAGGCATACGACACAGGACAGCTCTTCTGGTCTCCCGGCATTTGTTGTATGCCAGCTGCTCTCTCCCTGAGATAAAACCCCCAACAGATCATTGTCAGTGAGTTGAAAAAGTTATTTGTAGGCCCCTCAAGTTGTGTAAGCAAACACTTGTGATGTGCACCTTACCATGTCTTTTTCCTCTTTTTCTCTCTTCTACAGTAACAACATTGTCCTTGAAACGGGTGATAAGTACAGCCTGAACGAGGATGGTTCAGAATTGGTAATAAAAGATGTCAAGAAAGTGGATGAAGGAGATTACACTTGCATCGCCAAGAACAAGGCAGGAGAGAAAGCCGAGGAAGTCAGCCTGAACGTGTTTGGTAAGAAAATAACTCCATTCGCTTACGATAGCATAAAGAACACTGTGGCTCTTTTTCTCTCTCTGGCCTTTTCTTTTGTACTTATTGACATTTGCTGTACACTTCTCTACAGCTTTTTCAGGGGCTGAGTGCAGGGTTACACAGCGTGAAGCATAAAGTTTAAAGAAAAGCATGTCCTATTGGAAACTAATTAAGCCACCCCTCAGGACACTGAAAGATATCGCGCTGGAGTTTCTCTTCATGAGGAAATTTGCACCAGCCTTACGTAATCATGTGCTTGCAGCTCTATTATTTGTGAATGGGGTATAACACTCTAATGAAGCCTGTCTGTCCACAATAGTGCTTTAACCATTGCTGAAATACCTATGTATCATGTGAAAGATGTCACTCATGGTGATGAAAACCACAGAAAATTATCAGCCAACTCTGCTGAGCTTTTTAGCCTCTTATAACTTGCTGTTTTGGTTTTACGGTCCACAAACTCCAACACCATCCAGATCATTTCTAGCAGCAACAGACAGATTCTTTCAGCGAAAACGCTCTGGTAAACCCACTGTACACTCCTGCCCAACACCAAACAACAGAGATTGGTGCTTATAATACAATTACCAAGTGGCCAATTATTTGCAGCCCATTCATCATTACAACTTGGTAGTGTCATTGGATAAAACTGGTGTGCTTCCAGCTTTTTCCAAAAATCAATGAATTCAGTTGTAGAAGGACAGTGATATAATTTCAAGGGACAACATTGTACAACTGTGACAGTATGGATTTTTTTCTTACAGCAGCAAAAAAAAAACAACGTATTCCCGCAGTTTTACAGTTAAAAGCCAATGCAGCAGATACAGTACTAGCAGCAACTATCTTGTGTGAACATTTTTGTGGCCCTGATCAGTAGAACAGAGTTTAGAAAACCATGTTTAAGTTAGTTTTTTGTCTTGTTTCTAGTGCAACCCAAGATAACCTACCTGAATAACCAGACTGCCTCCGAGTTTGACGAACAAGTCACCCTGACCTGTGAGGCCTCAGGCGACCCCACACCCACCATCTCCTGGAGTTTTGAGAACAGGGTATTCACTGAAGGAGAGCAGGTACTGATTTATGTATTTATTTTTTTCTTTCTTTTCAACAAAGGTGGACAATGCCACAGTGTACCAGTACACTTTCATTTACAATTTCATGTCCTTATGTTAAAGGCATTATGCCATTATGCCTTCTACTGAGTCTTGGCTAATACTGAAAACCATACTCTATCATTCTAATAGAGGTCTTTCTAACAGACCAGTATCTTTGGGAATAGAATTTAATTCATGTGGTCCATTTATTCAAGAGGATTCAGATATCTCATTTTGATGTTTCACAGAACTTTTAATATTTATAAACGTTTTCATGTTGAATGTCTGAATTATATCAGTTGCAAAGTATAAAACCTTCATCCACATTAAAATAGTCCCAGATTCCAGTGAAAACCATGTTTAATATAATCCTGAAGGGTTCAGCTGGTCAAAAGCTTGAATAAACCCCCGCATGCTACGAGATAATGAGTGCCAACTGTCAATGATGACTTGCACTACTTTTGGGAACACAGCGCAGACTCTGCAGACCCTTGTAACCTGGACTCAAGGAAATGCTGTTATTGAAGACACCTCTACTAAATTGTCATTTCTTTCAGAAAACCGGGGCATGACTCCAATCAATCACAGAGCTCACACGTCCACCAATATTAACATGGATATATGAGCAGTTTAACCACCAGTCCACTGACTTGCATTCCTTGAAATTACTTAATTGTGCTTTATTTCCAGCTCTCTCATCTTAGATCATTAATAGCCAATCTGTTGGCCAATCAGCCCAGACTGCTTGCTGTGCTTCATATGTTCAAAACTTCTTATTGAAGGCTGTATTGCCACTTGAATTTACCCTTTGGACAGTAAAGTTTGGATTCCACCATCTCTCTAAACTTTTGGAAGCCTTCTCCAATACTGCAGGAATTGCACTAATGATTTTGTACATTTCCATCATGAATGCTAGAGGGGAGAGTGTGCAGATTGCCATAAAACCAATTTCTAGGCAGTGCCATGGCATGATATTCCCCAGTGCTGTTAAGAGTATATGTAACACTCTACTTCACTCCCTATTAATCATTAGCATTTAAAAGGGAATATTTTTTGTGAAATTACTATGAAAAGTGTTCATTTCAAATTCACAGAAGATTAAGTGAAAATGATTTCAGTAAAATTAGCTTAATTATTGCTGTGTTAAAAGCCAGAAGCC
>NW_023339763.1:1965146-1977946 GCF_004916995.1 Morone saxatilis | reverse complement strand
ACTGTGATTATCCACTTTGAAAATGAGTGGGCACTTTTTCTCAGGATGAGCAGGATATAAGAGTAGAGGAGTCTTTGCAAGTAAAAAACACCAAGGGTTATGCATCTTTGTCATGCTTTGGTGTATATCATCGTTTTTCGTTTAATGTCCTTCAGGAGCGCTGGAGATAACACTGGATTAAAGCTGTGGCTTTAGAACATGGTAAAAGGCTTCTTAAGACGTGTGAGCTTTGAATACCATCCGTGTGCATTTTCTCCATTACAGTGGTCACAGCGTGTTGGCAGTCGCCAGCCTGAAGAGAGACTCTCATCCAAAGTCTATTGTTAGGCTCTTATCAGCTCATTAAAATGGTATAATTTTGAAAAATCCATCTTAACGGTCTATTCTGACAACATGCATCAGCATGAACAGTAGACGGATTAGTCACTTCAGAGGGGTAATTTTCTGCTGTGAATGCAGTAAACAGTATTAAGATAATTACCTTGCTGCCTCTAGCAGGTTTGTGGATGCAGGAAGAACACCTCATACGTTGGTTAGTGCTTCAGCTTTCCTTAAATACTGCAAAAATGAATGCTGTTAATAATGGAAGTTAGGTACTGTGTATTTCCAATCGCCATCGTTATGAACTGGTACTGGTACGAAACTTTGCTACCAGGCAGGAATGAAATTATATGATTTGGCAACAAAAGCTAAACAATAATATTAATATATCTTTATAGGCTATCATATGCTATTTTTATAGCAATACTCTTGAATATGGCTCAGTCTGTGGTGCATTTTTAATCACACTTACACACAATATACTGATTTGTTATTAAAGTAGGTCATTGTACATAAGGTAGCCAGCCCGTCATCACCTTTCAGCATGTTGTGTTCAGAGTGTTGCATTGCGTATGAGTTTATTTAGCATTAAGTAACCATTATGAAATCCAGAATAAACTAAGATTTGGCTTGGAGTTTTGGTTTTATGCTCAACCACTCTGTCTTCCTCTCTAGTGCGCTCTCTCTCACAGCGAAATTGGCAATGTAAAAGTGGTCCTCGGGAACCCTACGGCTTACATTATCAAACAGTGGATGTGTGGATGTTACAAATGATTTATGCATGTAACAATGGGTACACACACACACACACACACACACACACACACACAGAGTAGTGAAAGCACCTGTCCTGTGAAGTCCCAAAGGAGTTGCATAATATTTGGGCCATAATGACCTACTTTACTTCACAACTCTGTCCAGCTGTATTCAGCTACTGTGGTGAATTATGTCCTAAAGCTGCCATGAAGAGCATTTTTTTTACATCAAATATATCACTGTGAAATGAACCGCTCTACCTTGGTATAACAACATGAAATTAAAAATACCACAGTTATGACATGTCTTTACTAATGGTACTGGTAACATGAATATGGATGAATAATATCCCAAGAAAATACCAAACCCAACAATGTGTTAAGTGTTAAAAGAACTGGGCACAGTAGTTTCAAAATTAATCAAACAGGAGTGCATTTGTTCCGGACTAGTTTCCCTAGCAAGTATTTATAGCAGCAGGATGATGCACAGTATATATAAAACCCCCAAAAAGTACTCATAGTGATGAAGAAACATAATTGTTGCCTTTTGTCAACTTTTGACAGTGTAAAAAAATTACCATATCAGTCAATTTTCAAAATGTTGGAACACTGTGGCAATACATTATATCTAATATAACTTTTCCTAAAGATTATAGTGTCTAAAATGTCAATTAAGCTACCATGTTTAATAGTCATCCTACAGTCCACCTATGTGCCTGGGAGCTGATAAGACATTTCCCACATCTGTAATGGCTTTGTGAGACAATCTGTAAATCTATTTATTCTAAAGGATAAACGTCCACATTACTAGAATCTATGAAAAATGTAGCTCCCTTTTCTGTTAGATTCCATTTTGGAAGAACAGTGCAGTCTTTTTTTTAACCAATTATGCAGATTTCAACCAGATTCTGTGGAAGCGGAGGGTGGCAGTGCTTAGAGACTTTATGAATTCAATCCAGAATCTTCCCAGTATGATGAATGATTTTCTATTTTTGAGCCTGCCTTCAGTGCAGTCAATCTAAGACTTTTAAGATTTTACCCAAGCGAGATATAGATAGAAATTTAAATATAGAAAACACCATAACAGGACTTGAAAACTACTTTGCTCAGCAAAACATCGCAGATTTATTATTTTAGATTAACAATAAACTAGGAAAATACATAAAACCTCATCAGAGCACATTAGTCACTGAAATAAGCGAAATGAATTACTATGCAATATAGCACAATGCACGTAGCCTTGTTGGGGTTGTGCCACAACTTGGAATACATGCAAGTGCTTCTGATGGTGGCATGTCTTCACCTCGCTTTCATGCCAAAAAAAATAATAATTTCACAGAATAATAAAGAATGAAAGTAGAGTGAAAGTGGTGCAATAAAGGTATCTACTAGATTCATACTCAAATTTAACACCATATTTTGATTTGTATCACCTCATTGTTTTCCTGGTAGCGTCACCCAACTTTCATTTTTAAAGTTACGATTTGGAAGCTTCTACGAATAATACAATCATTACCCTGTTGTTTCATCCGTCCAGTGAGTGTTTAATTCTTCTTCTTTCTTCATTTGTGCCGGTGGATTATCAGAATAGCATTTTGATTCTGCTAAGGTGTCCCTAGTTTTTCCTTTTAACTTTGCCATTTATGACTGCCAATCAGTGGAAGCATTCACACAGCACAGTGCATTCACGGCTGTTTTGTAAGTTACTGAATCTTATCTTCCACCTGCAAGATGGGACTTGCCTGTCGCCACTCACAGTTGTCACCGAGTATCTTCTTCCATTCCACAGGCTGTCATCATCCCTCTCTTTCCTATCTATCACTGTCAGATCAGTTTTGATTTAATGCTGCAGTAATCAGAAAATCCCGCTGATCGTTTGGTAATAGCTGTCACTAATTTCCATTGGATCGTCATTCATCATTGGTCTCTCCACGCTGTGTCCTCCTTTCACGTTCTAGTTTTACATCATACCAGTCGAGCAACAAGAAAACAGACATATTCATAAGGATGTCAAATTACAGAGCAGTCATTTCGCCGGCTGCTCCGGCCTCTTTTGAGTTTCTTGTCTGGTGAAAAGTATAGCGGATGTTATTGTATCATGTCTTGAGAAGGGATTTCGGTGTGATGCTGAGGTTCTTTGCACATTTATACCATGTTATTTTTTACGCCATGAAATTAGAAGAAGAATCTGTATGTACTTGTTATTAAAGGAAGATAAGTGGTGCACGCCAGCGTACTGTACATAAATGAATGAGTTAATCAAAGCACAGAATGCTATGATGAGAAAGCCGCTGATTAGGAAAACAAAGTCCCTCGATACCGTTAATGGCTGCCTCATAATTAGTTTCAGTGGCCTGTTTTCCTCAGTGTGCATCCAAATTCTCCCTTATTACAGTACATTAATTAATAACTGGCTGAGAAGCCCCCATGCTGCTTTTGGAAAATATGCTCTCGTTTGGCATTTTGACCAGTTCTGTAAATTCCCTGAACACAGTTGTACTGCCAAACCGGAAACCCTGACCTCGCCAAAACAGTCCTTTTCACTTTAAGAACCTTGAACTTAATGATGTTGGATTTTAATATTGCTTCTTGCTCTATCTTAATAGAGTACTATAATTTAACTTTGACAGAATTAATCATAATTGAAAAAAAACTACTTGGTGGAAAAATAATTCAGTCTTATCCAATGTGAAATTAAATCCTTGTAATCTTCATCAATGTTTTTGCTAGCTCTGTATACATTTTTGTTTTTGAGAACAAAACCAGTGTTTATACATGTTTAAGCCCCTTGACTATAAATCATGAGAACGTTACTGCTGCACGCTCCACAGAAATGTTGTACACAACATGTTAGAATGTGTTCTCCTGCCATTCAGGCAAGCATCGGTTTCCATTTATTTCACTAGGGTATGAAAATCAATGCACAAACCTGAGTTGGGTAATCTGTCACATTAGGCATTATGTCAGCATTAGTTTCTATCAAAGCTACATTAATGTTGCATGGTAGACTTATTTTAGCATAAACAATACAATACCAAAGCAGACAGGAAGTTCACCATGATGGATTACCTAACTCACCTGGAAATTTCAGTCACTGCAAGTTGATTTCCCTATCAATTTTAAATGGATGGAAATCTCCCTGGAAGGTATACTCTGGTATTTCCTGGAAAATGATTGGCAGCAATATTTGTAGCCAATGAGCTAAAACATTCAAAATCACCAGTATGGTCCTTCAAACATGAAATCATTTCACATCTCCTGCAGGTAAATCCAGTCTGCACTCACTCTCTCTGTGTTACAAAAGCTTACTTTGCCCCACTGTGTCGCTGTTTGTCTTTGCTTCCTCTGTGTTTGTCCTCTTTAGGCTTCTTGGACGCGACCAGACAAATATGAGGTATGGCTACTAAATCTGGTAGCCTGACTCTAGTTGTAATAGCCCAGACTTACACAGTAGACCACCCCTTTTTATTGCAGAGCAGAAGTGTTTCCCACCCAGCCTACATTTAATGCTCACTACAATTAGTTGTGCACTAAATATGTAGACCATTAGACACGTAGTACAGTACATTTAATCCATTTAGTTCCAGTATGCATTTAGACTTGCCTTATTTACTTGTCCCTGTTTATTTTCGTCAACAAATTCCATCTCGAGACGCAGAGACGGTCACAGTATCTCAAAGTAGATGTTCCATTTTTTTGGCCGTATAGCATGCTGTTGTATCCTGTTGCATGGTCTGGTTAGTTCTCAGACTTTGAGCCTGCAGCTCTACAACCTCACATAGAAAACACTGTCTGCTCTGCTGAGGGCCAGCCATGCCGCTAACTTAACAATATACTAAATCTTAACAGAGTGGTTTAAATGTTGTAGCTTACTATTATAAGCCAGAAGTCTGCATGTTTTTATTTCAACCGCACACTACAGCAGCCTTCAGATACCTTCAGTCAGAGGGAGAGTCAAATCATCTGGGGCCTCATTTAGTCTTACTGGATCACTTCAACCAAATTACAGAAAGAAAAAAACAAGTTTTCTCACTTATCCCTTATGGTATCTAGTCGTGCAGATAGTTTTGGTTTTATTTGTCAAAGTTTTGAGTGCATCTTGAGATTTCAATTTGCACCGCAATATGAGATATAATTTGTGCTGTGCTCATTTGAAGTACAGGGGTTTATGATTTAGCTTAGTCTCTTACTAAACTAGTAACCAGTATTTTAGGAATCGAACCTGCCATGGGAAATTATCACAAGCATATTTAATTATGAATCAAAAAACACTTAGCTCCCTGGTGTAGTGTTTGATTGCAAAGAAACATGCAAACTCTTGGCCCTCTACAAAGTACAAGCTAACTTTATTCACTGCCACACGTAATAATATACCTTACTAACCTTCACTGTAAAAATACACAATGAACTCCATGTACATAATACATTCATTTGTGCAGCTCAGAATTCTGAAAAACTTGTTTTTTCTAAAAACATACAATACCCCTCTGACTGGTTTAATTAATTTCATTAGCCAATCACATAATTCAGTTTTTGAATTTGAAGTTCATTGTAATTACCGTATCACAAGTCTGTTTAACACATCCCAGCATGTGTCCGGTGTGGTGTCACATTGTTGAACAGTCACCTGGATTTCAGGTGGTGTGATTTAAAGGGCAGCTCAGTCATTCTGGAGAAAGATAGTTGATTTTTGAGTCTCATTCCCAGGTCATTAAATATGGTAAATGGGAAACAAACTTGCAGCGAGCGACACAACACTCCTCCCAGCTATCGTTCTCCAGAATGACTGACCCTACCTTTAAGGCCCTGCAGACCACAGCTGCAGCATATTTATTATTATGTGATTATCTTATTATGCCATGAGTTATTTTGTAGTTTACATTATAGTTGGCGCTGACACTTTTGTTTTACTTCTCTGGTTATAATACTGTTCAATGGACACTACTTGACACGGCTGACTATGAAATTTACACAGAAAATTTGAAACTGAAATTCAACTTCTCAGTTTTAATGTACTGTAAGGTACTGTATGTAGTACATTTCCCGTAGGTGGTTTCATTATTCCATGATGGTGTTATCCCTGTAGGTTTTCCCTTGTTTCTGTAGACAAGTAGCTACTGTGAGTAGATAAGTGTAGCCATTTGTCCTAGTTAAGTTTGCCCTTTGACAGTAGATGATTGCCAGTGAGAAGACTGAAGTTTGTAGAGCATGTCCTTAACTCTTTAATGTTTGTTTTCTCTTCTTCTTCTCACTGGTTTCTTGCTTGTCTTTACAGGAAGAGAGTAGTAAGAGTACATAGCCCACCACAGAAAATGCACTTCAAACAGCTCAGAGTCAAACTAATCTGTAGTCCCCAATAGTAGTTTTGCTTGCATTAGATTCTGGCTGAATTCAGCTCTGTGATGGACATAAATCATAGGCTGCTAACAAGCATAAATTATATGATTAGTCACGGTGACAAATTAATCCTGATAGGTGATATTATGCTAAAGAAAGAGAAGTGCGCTCTAGAAGGCAGGCTGACACTTAAACCAGATCGAGGTCAGATTATAATAACCTGCCTCCTGAATGCCATTGATGTCTGCAGTGCTAAATAGAGCATTCAGGCAATGCACAAATTCACCACAATTTTTTATTAAGGTTTATTAGTCATTAGTACACATCAACTAGACAAATGACAAAGCTGCTACAAAGTGTAAATAATGTAAGAAAGACATAAAATCTGCTGTCTGTTCTTGTTAGCAGCTTGAATATCGGTACATCCTCCAGGGAATTACAGATAAATTGAAAACCTAACAGTACACTATCCACCACTTATCCATTATGAACTCCTTGAAAGATTCATGGTAAGCGACTGAACAGCAGGGTCTCCAGGCCTCCAGGGCGCCCTGAATGTCAAAATGTTTGACTTTAGTTGACAAGGACCACTTGAATGCACCATTAGTTTCAGCAGACTGTTTAATTTCTGGAGGAGGTGCAGGTTCACCTTCATGTGCCACATCCTGCAGGAGGATCCAGCCCCTGAATCGTGAGACAGTTAATCATAAGCTTTATTCTAGCTACAGTGGCCATTTTAAGACATTGTTGGCTCAGCTTGTCAGGCTCAGCTCTACTTAAGGACACGCAGCTCTACTTTCATCAGCATAATCGCCCTTTCCACTGCAGAAATAAAGAGAAAGAAAAGTGTGTGTGCTGTGCATATGGTCACAGGACCTGCTTTTTTAGTTCCTAAATTATGACACTGCTCAGGAGGTAATATTTCTATATTTATATATATTTAAGAGGTTGGTCAAGCAGATGTCTTGTCACATCATAACAGGGATGGCAACGGGGTGCCCTGAAAGCTCACCTGGTGGAGCCCATGGCCCATGTGCTAGGGCCGGTCCTTACCGCAGTGGCCTGGGTTTTATTCCAGCCCTTCACTGCAGGTCTTCCCAGCTTTCTCTTCCCCTTCCCTGTCTCTCTTAAGCTGTCTCTGTCCGCTGTCCAATAAAAGCAAAAATCAAGGATTACGACAACAAGCACACAGTAACCACCATTTTACCACAGCATCCGTATCGTCTAGGGCAATGGAAGAACAAAGAAGAAGATTTGTTGGACAAATGAAGGTGTCCAAGCCCTCATTTGTAATTGGAATGAGGAGCACATTCAGAGGAGCTGTAGTCAGCAAGTAGAAAAGAAATGGCGTGCCAGAAGATTTCTCTATCTGGCAGAAACATAGTGACATCACAGCCGGAGAAAAAATTAAAGATTTAAGATTATCACAGAATTAAGGATAACAATGCATGCATCAGCACAAACTGAAAAACCACAAAGTAGTTTGACATGCTTCATGACATTATGGGCCACCAGCCTGCTTGTGCAAGCTCTACTTCAGCATTGAAGTGATATAAAATCGATAACACAACCAGTTCAGTTCTTCCTTTTTTCTCTGTCCCACAACAGCTTTTCTCACTTACCAAGCAGCACATCAAAAGGACATAGTTGGTTCTTGAAAGGTTTTTGAAAGTTCAGCATGATGATTTCATTTTGCTCCTGAACAGCTGTTTGGATGGCTTTTAGTGAATGATTGGGGCCAGACATCCATGTTACTACCCACAGGACGAACTGAAATAATTTAGATGAATCCTACTTTTCACCTAGATCGCAATTCAAAGTCAATCAATAGTTTATGACCAAATACCTTCTAAACTAATAATATTCCCATCTGCCTCAGATGTACTTAAACATTAGTTGTTGAACCGTGGCATGTTAACATTTAGCTCAACCACGGCTTCTATACAGTCCCACAAAACTACTAGTGTGGCAGTAATAACTCGGGCTGTTCTAATTATTCAACACTAGTTTACCTCTTGTGTTGCCTGCTGACAAACCTTTGCAATTCAAGTTGGAGCTAAAATATCTTCACATGTCCTCCTTGTAATTGTAATTACCATTAGGATACTGACACAAACAGTTGTTCCCAGTCGGGTATTTTCAGAATTCCAGCATGACATTAATGCAGCATTAACATCTTTTTATGGATTCAGCGGAGAGGTGCTGAAATATAGAAGCAGCACATATAAAGAGTGAGCCGGTTTGTTCACTGCATCACTGATAGTCGCAGCCTGTGCTGATTCTGGCTGGCAGTCTCTCCTACATAACAGTTGTAGTACAGAATATATGACAAGTGAAACATGTGTATTGATGGGTTATGTAACAGTGTCAGCTCTGCCCTACAAAACAAAGAACTATGCAAACAGGGGAAACTGTAAAAAATCATTTCCATGCCTTCTATGACAAGTGCACTGTTCTAATTAATTTGGTGACAAATCAGAGTTGTATAATTAAAATGATTCATTGGAATGAATTAATAAATCCTGTTCAAAGGTCTGCCTGTTCACTTCTACCTCTGTTGTATCATTAAAGTATTATTCTCCATTAACCTTATCTCCGTTTACATTCCAACAGTGTGCCCAGTGCAGCTCTTTCCAGTGTCACTGCAGTAAGACAAGATTAATGCTGCCCTTTCAAAATGTTCCAGGACACTCCCTCAGATCTCTAGTAAACAGCAAAGATGTTTCTGCCACATCTGCATCTCCCTGCTCTGCAGAGGATAACAGTTCATGCCATAATGCTAATACAACAAATATCATTCAATTATTTATAAAACATAAACGCTGAAGCACATAGAATGCCTGAAATATTAATAGAAAATCATGGCAGCTAGAAGGAAGATGTATATTCCCTGTTGGTTTAAACTGTGAGTCGCCTGGAGGCAAGTAAAGCTATTGCTGTATTTTTGCCAGTGTGAGTTTTCATAGGGCCTGCCACATGGCTCTTCCTCATTGTTGATGTCTCTTTTTTTGCCTGCTACCTTCTGCAGCATATTTTCAAGAATATATCTCAATTATTTTCCTGGTGGGAAGGTCACATTTCCTCTTTGGCAACATAATGTATAGGGAAATGCTCAGATGTGACTATAAACGTTACTGAGAACCAAGAACAGAGCAGAACATAGAACCTTTGGCCTTTTTGGTAACATATACACTACAGATCAAGCTAGGTTGCAACACATGATTAAAAAGTCAAGTAAGGTCACTGGGTGGACTCGGATGTCAGCTGCATACCTGTGCCGAGAGCCCTGAATAAGGCCTCCTCAGTGACCCTGCATATCCACAATAAAACAGGTTCAGCTAAGTAGGCAGGCCAATAAAGGCAATCTGCTAAGGAAAGTAAAAGCAAGGTTTAACAAGCCATTTGTCCCAACTGCAATTATACTGTTCCAACAGCAATTAGACTGTCTGTAAACCTGCAACTAGACTGCTAAATGGTAGGGACAGTAATCGACATACTGTAGGAGTTTGCAGTTTAGTGGCCCGGGCTTTGTGCACTTACTGAATTTCCAGGCAGATGCAGGGATGCTTTCTCAGTGATGTGATTTGTACATCTGCAAGAGATAGACAGTTTGTTTGACAACATGTATATTTTATTGATTTTAGGATTTCTGTGTGCACCATGACCACCTGAATTTCTTTAACCAAGGACAATAACATTAACTTTGACCCAGAACTTTTTATCTTAGTTACATCCACACTGTAAAGGATACGGCTGGCGTATTTTTATGTTTTTATCATCTAATAATCCCCTGAAAATGTCAAAACCAACAGTGTGTTAGTCCTCCTTTCAGAACTTTCTAACTTCCCCATCTTGTTTGTGGCTTGAAAAATATAGAATAATCTCAGCCTTATCCTTTATTTTATCATAAAAAATTTAAGACATTGACCGCCAATCTGTACAAGATTATCTTTTTTCCACTCCCTTTCCCTGTTTTTGCAGTACAATTCACACACTGTAGGTCACCTGTCAATCTCTTTAGATATTCTATTTTATCCAGTTTATTACCAACAAAGTAGAAACATAACCCCATCATCTCTTTTCATTTCTTTCTTTCTTTCTTTCTAGGAAGCTCTCAGTGTTTAGACCAACAACTAAACCTCAGCAGCTAAACAGGCTGGAGGGAATCACTGAGAGCAAATGTCAGGCTTTATAAGTGACAGTAATTACTTTCTCTTCTTCTTTGTAGAGCCTTGATAGAAATATTGTGGTACGCAGCCACGCACGGGTGTCCTCTCTCACCTTGAAAAACATCCAGTTCACGTACGCCGGCCAGTACCTCTGCACCGCCAGCAACTCCATCGGCGAGGACAACCAGTACATGTACCTGGAGGTCCGCTGTAAGTCACCCAACTCTTCTTACACTTGCTCTCATGGTTCATCAGTGCTGTCAATAGTTTTCAGTGGTAATCCAGAACAAAAATCTATTTCATTTTAATTTAGCAGAATGGTTTTTGCTTGTAATCTGATAACCAATGATTGAATGAATGAATAAAGATTGTTTCTGAACAAGAATAAGCACATGCAATATATTAATAGCAACCTAAAAGTACCTTAACCAGACTGATTATATATTGTATATTTATTTTTAGTAGAACCTTTGAATTTGACACTTTATTTAATCTCCAAGAGTTCAAAACAAAGTGTGACCCTTTGTTGGAATCGTCAAGCAGCACAAAATACAGCACACCTGGCCACTAAAGTGCAAGGTTCAATGTGGAGCAGAGTGCAAAAATTAATTTGTTAAAACCATTTACTATTAACTATTAATTATTCATCTCCCAGCAATCACCACCTCAACACATAAACAAATGCATAATGATAAGGTGCTTGACATCAAACAAATATCTTTTGGGAACCTTTAAAAAACTGCCAAAAGCATGCAGCAAAAAACTTTATCAGATGCTCTGAAATAATACACCTTAAACTTTCAAACTCTTTGGACATTCAGAATATCCACAAATGCAAGTTCAGATTGTCCTACAATTAACAAACGGTGCCTCCTCAGTTCCTTAACAGTATCTAACACATTTTCACCTCCAACTTTGATCTTAATGCTGACTGAAAGCAACAAACAACTGTCACACACACGCACAAGTGGGTGGAGACGTGTTCAAAGTCTGGGTTTTACAAGCAGCATCTCTTTTAGTTTAAAATCTTCAGAGGTGTAGTTGGAATTTTGTGGGCTCGGGTTTTGTGGGGGCCTTTTCATCACTTTACATTTAATTTCACTCGCAGAATGAAAGCAAATTATTGTATTTCTCAAAATGTTTAAGGGCCCTACAATGAACTTTCATTTTGTGTTGTTTCTAGCAGCAGTTGTGGCGAAAAGCGGTAGTGCCTCGACCACTTCCTTTCATTGATGGCAGGCAGAAAGAATAACTTAGAAATAGTTTGTCTTCTCACTGATGGTTGTGTTTTTTCATGTATGTCAAAGAGTAAGTGTCAGTGTTGCTGTCAGTGCCGATGCTCAGCTAAAGGAGGATATAAAGGATATAAAGACTAAAAGAATTATCAACAGAAATTAACAGGCACACATCTGTCTTTTGCTGGTCCTGATCTGGAAGATCTGCTGCAGCTGCTCTCTCTTCAAATCAAATGTCCCCAAGTTATGAAGTTTCAGTTAAAAATGTTAGTGACTAGTTGCTGGTGGTAAAATTCCATTTTTGACATATTATCAGTTTGTGATGTAAATGTTGCTGTAAATTATGTTTTTGGTGTCCAGACTAGACAAGTATTCTGTCTTCAGATAGAGGTCAGCCTGTTGCAACAGCTGAAAATACGTTTTAGCCCAAATTCAAGTGTAAAGTCAATATTTACTGGTTGGCTGTAAAAGAGATGCAACTAATTATTATTTTCATTATCAATTCATCTGCCAATTGTTTTCACGATTAATAATTTAATCTATGAAATGTCGTGTGAAAAATACTCATGATAAGACCTAAAACTGACGTCTGAAATTGCTGCTTTTGTTCAACTAACAGTCCAATACACAAAGACTCTTCATTTACTATCAAAGGAAAGTAGCAAATCCTTACATTTATGAAACTGGGCCCAGCATGTAGTTAACATTTTTGCTGGAAAAATTACTGAACAATTGATAGAATACATAGGTACTCGTGATCAGGGACGTGACCTGAATTTATTATCGGATATCACAAGAGTGGGCAATTGATTTTCTTTTGATTGACTAATAGAGTAATCGAGTAATCGACTAATCGTTGCAGCTCTAGGCTGTAACAGGTTAGTTTTACATTAAACTTGCTGCTTTTTAGATTTGCCTCATCTTTTCTTACACTTTAATTTAGTTGCGGCCCAGGGTTCGAATCTGACCTGCAGCCCTTTGCT
>NW_023339763.1:1934186-1965085 GCF_004916995.1 Morone saxatilis | reverse complement strand
CTATCATATAAAGGCAAAAAGCCCCAAAAACATAATGACATAATGTATCACTGGTGATGTAGCTAACACTGGATAAAATGGCCTGTCTAACATTACCTCAGCACTAATTCACATCATTTATTGATTGCTTCTTATACTATGTTTTTCACTTGGGTGAGGATGACTGTGTCACACATATATATATTCACAGATAATAACGACTAACTTTGTGAATCAGCTGGACTCACAGGATCACGATGAATTGATCTTGCCAGGTTTCAATCTATGTGGTTAGTGTAGATGCTTTAGGAGATTCTTGATGGAAAATAGGTTTTTGCTCTTCTCCCGAATGACTTCGGTAAGAGTTTGACTACATTACATGGTTCGTTGATCTAATTAGTTGAAGTTTGCCCGTGATGGAGAGACGGTTCATCCAATCATCTGCCAAGTATTCTGTGCCTGCCCTTTTCCAAACTGTTTCCAACGACAACTTCCCAGATGGTTACAAACCATCTGGCACAGTCAGGTTAAATCTTCTTCTAGTCCTCCATCTTGGAGGAAGACTAGAGGCCGCATATCTTAACACAAAGCTATCCTCAGGAGAAACTTTACCATCAAGCGGAGTTCAACAGACACTGAAATGTACTTTCGCCCCGGCATTTTGTCATAAGTAACTTACTCAAAACATATGCTTGGAAAGATTGGACGTGCATATTGGAAGCCAAACTTGATCTCATTTTGAAATCTATCAAATCTAAAAGAAAGAAAGATCTAAATAAAGCCAATGAATGCTTAATTGGATTAATATGCCCTGCTCTCAATGCACCAGCAATTTGCTGAGAGATATAATCACAACGCAGCGTTGATAGAGTTCGTTGAGGGCTTGCAGTTAGCTAGAGTAATCAGTGAGTAATCAGGTAGCTGATTCACTGTTGCCAAGCAATTATCGATAAGAAAAGGTGCTTTGTCTTGAGCACAGCTCTCACTCTCTGTCCTCTCTATCACCACTCACGCACTCACACAATAAAAACGTTATCTAGGCATGGAACTTCCTATCTGCTGCACAGCATGATCCCATTAGCTGGGCTGAGTGTGTCTACGTTCGCTGCTGAAGGACTGATAGGAAAGTGTTAATATCTTCTCTGTTTGAGCTCCGTTTTTGTCAGTGGCCGAGGTTTGTTTAGCGTGAAAGTCTGATGAAAACAGTGTTTGAGCTGCAAGCAGGTCGCTTCTTATGTACTTATCTCTGTTCTACTGGCTATACAGTTAGAAATTCCAGCTTCTATTTTTCATTGTTGCCACGTTCAAAACACAATTGCAATGGTGATACGTACATTTTAAGACTGAAGCTGCACAGAACCATTGTTTGGTGACAATAGTCAGTGTGTTAAAATTTAACCATTTTCTTACCAAAGAAATACTAAACTCAAAAGCACTTTTAAAAAGCCTGCCAAAGCTCTCTCCATGTTACAAAGTGATTCGCTCTATCTCCAGATTGTTTCAGTTTGGAGGACAGTAGTGAGGGAGCATTGTTTTAGATAAGGCTTGTTCTGAAACTAGGGGGCATACATTTGTTAGCAGCCATTCTCTTCGCCTTTCAAGCAAACTAACATGAATTCAAAATCCCCTGCTGTTTGGTAGGCAGGTAGAATCATCATTTATGCAGTTATTTGACTCTAGAAGTGTCCATGAAGTTATTTCTTTTACGTGTAAATCATTATTTGCAGAAAGCTGTTATGTACAGTATTACATATATTACCGATATATGGCTGTATGTGGCCTTCATGAACATGAACCACTAGCAGATACATTCCTGTTATTTGCAAACATTGATAATCTGACCTCAGCCTGACTAGGGGGCTACAGAAATCAAACAGACAGGCCACAGACACTATAGGGAGTTAATGAGGCCCAAAAGTAGAATTGATAGAAAGAGCGAGACTCTAATCAGAGCTGCAGGCGATGGACCATCTATTGACTCAGCCCTGTCCATCAATCCCAGCGGCAGCATACTGCGGACTTTTCAAGGATCCACGGTCAGAAGTAAAGCCCTGGCTGTGTCAGGGGCCACACAATTTCACAGCACTCGGGAAGCAGAGCATACTTCTCCGCATTCAGAAGCACTGCACAGTGATGTGAGCAGGATGTAATAAAAGAAAACAATGCAGGAAAACACTCCTCTCCTGTTATGGCCCCTTACTTCTCAATGATGGAACTAAAACCGGAGGCTCAGGGTGAATAGTTTTGACCATATGGTATCAATTCAATTCAATGAGAATGTCAAAGTAGCTCGCTAAATGGGGCTCAAACTGTAGTATGTATGGTAGCAGGGTTACAGGTATCAAATATAGAGAAGTTGAGGTGAGAAGAAGGATCTAATATATCTAATAATATCTAAGAGGATCTAATGTTCTCTATAACAGTAGGAAGTGTTGTAGTCCGAGTATTACTGACTGATTCCATTAGGATGGGCTTTGGTTGCATGCAAGTAAACTGTCCGTGTGGATAGCAAAATGCGAAATGCAAGTTCGGAACTAATCGGCTATCATCTGACGATTTTGTTTTGAATAAAACTGTTCAGATGCAGATATCTGTTTATAGAGATTGAAATGTGTCCTCTCCTCATTCCCACATATTAAGTTGCTAATCAGACTGCAGAGGAAGCCTTGTCCCAGATATTCATTGTCTGTTTTCCGCAGATCGGCTGGCTACCCGAAACACTGACAGTGTTCCACTCTGGTATCCTGTTGACTCAATGCTCCTTATAACTCATGATCATGCACCTGTTAGTCTAGACTGTCTAATAATGGCACTCAGTCATGTGAGACATCACATCTTTCGTTTTTTCTTTCTTTTGCTGAGATTAAGTATCTTGTAGTAAAACATTGTGCTGTTTTGTCACAAATAAAATAGGGAAAAGTGACAATTTAATATTCCATTGAACCAGCACAGGTGATCTTTAAAATTTAAATGAATATCATAAAAGATCTTGAATTTATAAAGGTAAGACAAATGCAGCCATTAGACCACACTTTGCATTTGTTTACCATTAAGATTACAGGCTCTGTCAGCATTGCCATGATTGCTCTGGCTGCCTCTGGGAGTGTCTTTTAAATGTCCCTTTTGATTATAAAGATTTCTAAATAAAGTGGCTCGCTGGTAGTCAGGATAAAATCTGCTGGAAATGCTGAGAAGAGGAGCTTCAGGGAAGGAAGGAAATATTGCCATCCCACAAACTGCTTGCTCCTGCAACCGAAGACTCTGTGTGGCCTCTCCCAACTGACTGATTCCTATCAGTGCTGTGGATTTTTCATACAGAGATTTGCTAGGTTTGATGATAATGCATATGTTTGTGTAAAAAGGATATATAGTACACCTCCTCTTTCCCTGGAAGGAATTCAGGAGTTAGCACTGGATTATGGAAATATTACATTCAAATCCCTGTTAGATGAGATTGTATTAGTCAACATTTTTATTCATGTTGGCAAAATCAATTCATAAACCAACGCCTACTATAGACTGCTCAATTTTAGCATTTTCTGGCTATTTTCTGTGTTTAGTTGATTGTAGTTTCATTCCTTGTGTATGACATCTTTCTCTCCTGGCCAGATGAGCCAGACTGAAGGAGTAAACACTTCAGATTATCAGTAAACTATTCCAAACACGCCTGTTTGTTGTTTACCATATTTTCTCCCATGTGTTTTCCCGCAGATGCGCCAAAGATCCTGGGTCCAGTGACGGTGTACACGTGGGAGGGAAACCCAGCCAACATCAGCTGTGAGGTGGAGGCTCACCCTGGAGCCTCAGTGGTTTGGTTCAGAGACGGCCTCCAGCTGCCCTCTGCCAACACCACCAACATGAAGATGTACAACACACCAACCATCAGCTACCTGGAGGTCTGCTGCACCTTGCTGAGTTCATAGAACATTTTCCAATAAACTAAGAGCTCAGATTTTGGCAGGGAATGTCAGCCTTCAGATATTATTAGATTTTGTGTCTTCAACAGCTGTAATTACTTAACAGATAAAGATCAACTATTAGAAGCAATTCTAAATATGTTTTTTCCACTTTTATGTCAGAAGATTTGACCCGCTGATTCTTAAACGAATATTTATAGAGGCTTTTTTTGTATATCTTAAATCAAGAAGAAAACAATGTAGTGGTAATTTAAAAAGGAATTTCTATTTGTTATTCATAGACTGAAACAGGAAAAAACACTTCCACTGAGATAAGTGTGTCTTGAATAACGAACAGCTAACAAGTAGTTCAGAGCATCTCTGAATCAAGAATAATAATAGTAGACACGTTATTGAGAAGTGCTGGATATTACGTTAATGAACCAGTGTGTAATGATAAGTTCCTACGGTAGATATCTGTGCATCCGCCTGCAGACCATTCTCCAAATGATCAGCCATGAATAAACTGATGAATGGCACAAAAGCAATGGCTAATGATGTGCATATTTAAGTTTTCCACAGGTATATTTGGTTGCTATGATATTTATTTTGTTCACCTGCCAGCTGGACAAGCTGCAGTGCCTCGCCACATGACCTGGTGTTTCTCAGTGTTTTTGTCTTTTTCCATCTCTCAGATTACCCCTGATTCACAGAATGACTTTGGGAGCTACAACTGCACAGCAACCAATGTGATGGGAACTGAGTCCAAGGAGTTCCTTCTTATCCAAGCAGGTTTGTTTACCGAAAATTAGGCATGGCATTGAACTGAATGTGTGTAGCATTTAGGCAAAGGTTTAAAGAAAAAGGGTAAATCATTTAATATCCCATGTGTTGGGGTTTGATGACTTTACAGGCCAGTGTTGGATGTGGTGACTTTGCTCATAAATAATATATGATAAATGAACAACCTACACTTTCCCACTTCAGTATTTACCAACCAGAGTCGTACTACCCAGTCCAACAACCCACAACAAAATGATTGTTCCAAGTTTAAGATCTGCCGTTGTTGGCGAAAATATTAAAAAGCCTTGGTTAAATATTGTTTGATTTATGTCAGTTGTGACAGTAAAATTTCATATTTGATACATATGTTTGGCCGGAGATTGCTCTGGGCATGTTTTAATAATTGTAGTGTTTAGGGTCATTGGAACGCAAGAAATCTTTTGGACACAACTTGCTCTTATAGTTGCCAACTTTATATTTACACAATTTGTTAAAATACTTTGTAATATGACCTTGTTTATACAACATAGAATTGGTTTATGGAATCTGAAAGCTGAACCTTATATTTTCAAAACAGAACATTAGATCATTCATATCTCTACTTTATTCTATTTAAATAGAAAATCTTTCATTGTTACTTTTTGTAAGTCTGCCACGTGTCAACCCGATGAGAGGGTTCATCAGGTTTTGATCCCCTGTGTGGGAACATAGCTCCAAGGCCCTTTAGAAGTTATACATGACAGTTTAAAGTACATTCTAAAGGCAATCAGTAGTTAGTGTAGAGAGCAAGGATATGTGAAATATGCATATGAAATCCCAGCAGCAGAACTTTGAAAAAGCTGCAGACAGCACAGTCATCTTTTACTAATGCCTGTAAACTTGGCATTACAGTACTCAAGAGGAGAGGTGATACATTTATGAATCATAGTGTCTGTGTCTTTAGAGAATCAAGATTTTTAGGGTTCAACATCAGGATACCAGCAGTGGTAAGGGAGATAATGAACAAAATGTACTTTAAATCTGTATTTTTACCCCATCAAGAGCCATGATTACAATTTCTGTTTTGTATTCATAGTAACTGGGGTTCAAAGTGACACTTCAGAAAGGTGTTAATTTCCTTGAGACAATTAACAGGGTCGAAATTCAGCTTAAAACAGATATTATGTTTATGTACGAGACATCCAAAAGGCACAAAATAAAGTCCTGTTTTCTTTTTGCACTTTTTGATTTGTGTTAGCTTCGTTTGGTATACAAATTGTTTTGGACCCATTACAGGAGGTAGGTCACTCAGGACCTTGCCAAAATAAAGCGTAGTCAAATTAATTGCGCTAACAACCTCTGCTGCCACTGTGTACTATACTGTATGCCCTTTGAGGTGTTTTCTCGCTCCTTTTTTCATTTGCTGCATAACTCATCAGTATGCCTAAAGCAACTCCATCCAACCACAGTTGGACTAAAAGGGTACCACAAAGAACCCTTCAAATATCTCTTCACACCCTATTTTCCACATTCATATGTCAATGAGAAAATCAGACATGTAGCATGAGGCTTCGCTAAACAATTTGGAGTGTAATTAAACAGCCTCTGAATTACTAATTTACATACTGTTTAGCATTCAGAAGGAGGTTCATTTTCAGTGGCGTGTCTGTTTGCATGGCTCTAGGAAGTTTGTTGACATACTCAGATGTATTGATTATTACTTGATTCCTTCCCCTTTAAACACAAAAATGAACATCCAGGGTTGCTTTGCAATTACCATTATAATTAAATGTTTTGTCTCTTCATCAGATTCATTTTCTAGTGTATAAGTGGAAGTTTTAGTTTGATAGAGGCACCAGATGAAAGGTCAGGGAGTCACTCAATTAATTATCTCCAGGAAACCCTGAATATACTGCATCAGATTATGAACAGTAATTGTAAAAAATAAAATAAAATAAAAAACTCTAGACTGAAATTTAATGAATAGACATACCACCCACCTGACATACTGATTACCATCATTAGGCCCAGTCCTGAAAGATAAAAAACAGCATAATAGTGTCTTCAGAAGACTAAGAAATTGTGTAGGGTGCTCCATTTCTGTGACACCCTAGCCTATCTTACTGAATCAAACTGCAGCTCAGGCCAGAGGTAAAGCTGTCGCTGCAGACTCATTCAGGCATGTCCAACAGATCTTCAGTAATTTGGTGACCAGAGGAACGCCAGCACCACAGTGGTGAAAGGGGCTGATTGGGAGCAGGGAGTTATCAGTTGGTGCTGCAGTGGCAGGAATCTATCTGAGCCAACCACATCAGCTCCTCTAATGCTGTTAAATGCAATCCTCTCACTGCCAAAGCACATACACAGTTTAGTAAGGCACACATATATCAGCCCAGTCTCACTCCCAACTCGTCAAATACTGCTGCTTGGTCAGTGGCCGTCTGCTTCAAATGATGACACTGTCTGTGCCCCTTAGCATTTAACAACAGGACTTTCACCCAGGAGACAGCAGCGTGTGTCCTGTGACCAAAAGTCAACATTGGCTTATTTTAAGTTACGTACTTAATCTACTTAAGGTATGTAGCATAACTTTTGTGCCTAAACCTAACCAAAGTACAACCGTTTGACATCAATCACACAAGCTATATTTTGTGTAACAAGTCTAACCTGATGTTGCATATTGCTATCTTCATGGCGGAGCACTGCGTGTACAGAAATGCATCATATTTTGAAGCAGAGGGCCACTGACAAAGCGGTCGTATTTGACGAGTTGGAATTGAGAATGTGTTGCATACACAGTCCTGCAACCCTACAACCAGATACCTATATACACTATTACCTATTGATCACTAGTTCATCATGAAATGTTCAAATAAAAATTATTGGCCATAAGCAAACAAGTATTTTTGATTTACTCAGGAAATGCCATTCAAACTATCAGTAAGTAGAACTGTGTTTTTATTTATGCACTTACCTTATAACTGAAAAAAGCTATGCAGATGCCTTCTAAATGATGACCAAGTGTGTCACACAACTCACGGTGGTGAGTGTGATAGTTATCTTGAGTAGTAAATTACATCCTGTGTGCCTTAAGCGCAGCCACTACTTTTATAGAACGTTTTCACAGTGATAGTTATACGAAGAGACAAACGAGATGCAAAGACACCATGAAATATGAAACTATTACAAGATAATGTTGCTGCTGCCAGGTCCAAGTTAACCAATAATGTTTAAAGTATGTTATAAATCCTGTTTACAGGGCATTTACAGTACATATTGTGCCTTTGTGCCAAATATAATCAAGGACATTGTCATTGTCAAGACATTGGTGAGCAGTAACCATTGTGTACTGTGTATACTGGGAGTCAGATGAAGTTTGTGAATCATTATATGTTGTGTATTTTATGGTATTCTTTGTATAAACGCTAGCTTTTAGAAAGAGCTTTTCAAAAGAAAAAAACATTTATATATATATTTCTTGTCTGTTGCAGAGGTGCCCTCATCGCCAGAAATCGAACAAGTGGAACCTTTCTCCAGCACAGCAGTGGTAGAGTTTGACGAGCCCGACTCCGTAGGTGGAGTGCCCATTATCAAGTACAGAGTGCAATGGCGTTTGCTTGGCCAGGAATGGACTGGCAAGGAGTACAATGCTGAGGACGGTGAGTCACCCATCCCTCCTAATCAGAGTTCACGTGATGACTGTTATGTGCCTCTCCTTCGCACACACATATCTGTAAAAATCTGTACAATGTCAATATATTTCCAAACTTCATTACAGAGGGGAAATCTAATTTTGGGGCTTTTTTTAACATCATATTTTGACAGCTGATCAAGAACACCTGCTGTGACATAGATTTCAGCTTGATGTAATTCAGTGATGAATTAATCTCTGAGTCACTACCACTTACCTACAGTTCCCCTGAATGCCATAGAAAATCTACTTTTAAAGAATCAAAGGGGAAGCAAGGGATGTTATTAAATTCTTTCTTCAAGCTCAGGGTTTTCTGCTCTTCTTAAGATGCATCACTAAGCTACACCTTTGTCCTCTTAAACCATTTTTATTCTTAGCACCCAAGTGACGCAAAGAATATAAATTGTTCTACTCATTCTCCAGTGTCTGACAAATAACATCCATAAATCAGTTTAAAAATAATGTAAAAAGGTGCCAATTAAAACTTTAAAGCTTGCCTCTTAAGTATAAGAAGGTAATTTACTCTCTGTAATGCTGACAACGCATAGAGAGACTGAGAAATTACCTTCTGTTTTGCAGCATTCACAAAATTATATTATTTATATAATATGTAGTGCAACATCAGACCAAAAAAAAAAACACAGGGCTCAGGTGTAAGGCAGCATTAGCTACACTTCCTGTTTTCATTACCCAAAGCACAATGGGAACCATAGTGCCAAAACCCAAATGGAGGTCAACAGAGAGAACAATACAACTGACAAAATCCATGAAAGTTTGCTTTGTTCCCGTTACACATCAGTACATTTTTGAGTGGAAGTAGACCATGTTTTGCTTTATCATTATGAAGCATGTTGATTGCACAGTGTAATGACTATAGAATGATGCCACCATTGCATTTAGATTACTATGCAGTTCTGTCTGCCACTGGGCACGATTTTTGCCGAAAAAATTATGTCTCCATTATAGACTAAATGAATGAACAAACTCACACTTTGTGTTTTATTCTAACGTTAACTTTACTCCCCCCTCCACCTCAATGCCAGTCCCTGGGGTAGTGACTTGTTTGTGAGAATCTTATTGCTATGCAATGCATCATTACAGTAGCTTTTACTTGTACCCAATTTCAATATGCATTTTTTAAATTCAATTTCAATACAATTTCAATTTACTTCTTTGGTGGTTTAGTGATATCTCCAAAGTGGTGCAGAAAAATACCACGTAGAAATGCTAGGAGGAGATATTCCTGGGACATTGACACCTACTCTATCAACTCAAAGAGAAATTAGCTGTGTGTTGAAAACTTGAGAACATACCTACTACTTCTTCTTCTTCTTCTTCTGATTATTATTATTATTATTATTGTTGTTGTTGTTGTTATTTTAGGGTCCATCTATTTAGAGCGCATCTCCTACATGAAGGAAATTCGGGCCAAAGCTGCAGAAAACATTTCAGCCAGCAATAACAGTTAATCCAAACGTGACAGCAGCTGATGTCAGGAGGAGAGGTGGAACACAGTGTAGCCTAAATGACAGTCGGCTCAGACATTGACAGGCCCCAGATAATATCCCCGTCCCACTGAGGGCTTGTGGCTCTTACAAATCTGGATGGTTCTCGTCCTGTCTGCCACATGGGACATATCAGTCAGCGGCTGACAGGCTCCGCTGTCAGCTCAAGGCCCAAGAGCCGCCTGTCATGCAAGTGTATACACAAAACAAAACACATGCACCCACGCACTGACAGTAAACGTTACCAAAAATATCTCATTCAACCACCTCAGCTCCTCCAAATCTCCAAAACTCACATACACTGAATGGACCCTGTCTGATGCACTGTATAGTGAATACATTAGTTATTATATTGATATATTTGTAGCATTAATTTGTCAGGAATACCAATGTTCTAGTTATTTAAGCTACAACATGCCAGGGGGGAAAAGTAGCCTATGGTGTTACTGATACAGAATTTTCAAGTGGCCATTGAGTTTAAAGTGTCTCTCACAATATTGTGAACCAGGGCTGCCATCACATGTTTGAAAGCAGTACTGCCAGATATAGATACCACACCCATCACTGTGGTCCGTAAACAGATACCTACATCTGCAGCGTGCACATGCATGAAGCTACAAGTCAAGAGTTAAAGTACACCTGCTATGCTTTTTTCTGTACCCTGTAAACCTCTCTGTTAACAGTCTATCAACACATATATATGTGCCTCCATCACATATGTTCTGTAGAAAACATAAATACACTGTAGCTACATTTATGAGGCAAGTAGACTAAAAATACCCATCTTTGATTTTCCATAAGAACAGCAGGCTTGTTGTTTCCATATGGCGTGTGTGCACAGGAGGAAATAAATTGCTATTTTGTAATTTGTGTAACTTTCACCATTTTTGTTGGTCACAGGCTTAAAGGATCAGGCTGGCATTATGCTATATTTGTCTTATCGTCAACAAATCCCATGAAAAAACCAAAACCAACAATGTGTTAGTCCGACTTTCAATACTTCTCTACCCAGCCTCTGGCACTAAGCCCCAAGCCCATTCATTGTTACTGAAAATGTAAATCTTTAGAAAAACAGGTCATAAATACATGGTTTTATTTTTTTAACTGGCAAAATGATTTCCTCAAAAAGCTAGACACAGTAGCTTTTAGCAAACGTTATACAAACAGGGTAAAATAAATAGTGCATTTTGTTGGGGACTATTTTAGACAGCAGGAAGGTGTGCGTGGGGTTGACTCAAAATAAATTACAGTCGCTGGGTTCATGGTAATGAAGCAACATATCACTGGTTGGCTCACTGATGTGATCATAATAGTTTTTGGACAACAGTTGAGCTCTGTGGCAGACAGGAATACGTTATCAGGCTTTGCTTAAACATACAATACCCATCATTGTTGGTTTTGGTCTTTTGTTGACCAAAATTAAATCAAAATAGGAATATTTCTAACCTTGACATTTAATTGTTGCATGTTGTGTTGAAACTCACACAGAAATACAGAAGGCAAAAATGTTTCCTTTATCATTTTGAGAAATTAACAGAGCCAGTAGACATTTCTAAATTAAAAGCTTATGTTTGTATTGTAAATGCTGCATTTCCAAATACAACATGATTATTGTGTTGCACTTCCTAGAATTCTCCTTTGATATGACCCTTGCCTCCAAAAATACTCACAAGAACAGAAATGCTGCCTGGCACAAAGTAATGTAATTTTTTGGAGAACAGACGTATCTGTAAGCAAATTGTCTAAATTGAGCTCTATGTATTACTATTATTAGTGTACTGTTTTATAAGATTTTTGAAACATTGTGGTTTAATTTTTTTAATGTTTTTTTCAATGCTTTCAGCACCTGTTTGGTTACTGGCCAGGGCACTGTGTGTTTAATGTGAAAAAAGTTGCATATTGCAGTTTTAAGCCTGCAACCACAATTGTTTATGCTGTATGTTGCCTTAATACCTTCAATGATAAATTCCAGACCTCAGCACACAGTCCTTGATGCTGCAATAAGCATGCACTGTAGCAACACTATAATTAACACACACCAAAGTCAGTCGAGTTTGTAACGATTGTTATGATTTGTGGAGATAACCTTTTGGAGGAGCTGAGGAAACCGACATGTGGTAATCAGTGGTAAATTACTCCGGGCCGGCTGGAAATCTCATCTGAACATGAATGGTTTCAGCAGTGACATCAGTTTTACTGATGCTGGTGGTGCTAAAAGCCCAGTTGTGAATTAATTTGGTCCCATTCTTTTTAGCCGTATTCATACAGCCTCCCCAAGCAGTGGTTCATTCGGAAAGTCTCTCTCATTGAGACGTTAATGTGAAACACATTTAGAATTTTCTCTGTGTCACTGTAATCGAAAAATGTTTCTGAGCTGTTTTGCAGTGGGGCCTAAATTTGTTCTCATCCATGAAATTACTGTTCTTTGTATTACACAGTGAGATATCATTTTATGACAAAAGCCAAGAAACATGTGTGTATATGTGTGTGTATCCTTATTGAAATCTCGACAGTGTCTTGCTAATATGGAAATAATAGTGTCTGTCCAATTAAATATAGTACATTTTGATTCTGAAATTAGATTCTTGTCTATATATTGTGTTTGAAGAATGCTTCTTGGTGGGTAATTACGAGAAAAAATGAATTCACTTTACTCAAAATGACATTTGAGGATTATAATAGGAGGCTTTCCTAATAGCTTTCTTTCTGTACTATACGTGACACTTTTCGTGTTACAGTTCATCTTAAATCTTATTTTCCTAGAACCGGTAATCAAAAACCACAGAACCCCACTGAGTGTAGTACTTGCCCTTTTCTTGGCACTGATGCTGGTCGACTTTGCCCCTGAGCTCAATGGCTACCATTAAATCAAAGTATTGGATTGGTCTGCACAATCTTTGCTCCCACTGGTGATTGAGTCACCATGGATAATCCAGTTAGAAGTATATTTCAGCCTACCTGTAGGATCATGCTGCACATACAGTATGCTATAAACATAAACCGTTTCAGCCAGCAGACCCAATGGTAAAGACAAGTACTGCTCAATCCCAGGTTTTCAGGTGAAATCAACATGTACACATCAAAACGGTAGTTTGGGTCAAACTAGAGTGAGCATCTAGGAGCTTAGCAAAAAAGATGTATAAAGAAGTTATTTTGTTTATTTTTTTAAACTTATTTTAAATTTATTCAGTGAAAAGGACACAGGACAACAGGGAATACATGAGTAGTGTATACTGTAAAAACGATGATAGGAAATGTAAAAAGAGGAGGAAGAGAGAGCAAATAGGGAGCCAAACAAACAAACAAAAACAAAAGCAGGACAAATAAAAAGACACAACAAGGTAATTGCAGTGATATATTTTAGTAACCAAGGCAAGTACTTTCAGTATGTTCATATAAGTAAGTCATTTGAATTATTTGCTCATTCTGATTGTTCGTGAAAAATAAGGCTCTGGATCCTCATTTGCTTCCATAAAATGGATTTCACATGAAATAATTAATGAAAATATAATTTAAGATGACACAGAAGCAATAAAACAAAAATCAAAAAGAACCAAACACCACAAAACAAGTGAACTTATTTCACAAATGAAAAGAAAAAACAAAAACCCAAAAAATAATTAGTTCTTTGGCTAAATGCCGATCAGGTCTGTGTTTATATTTTTACTACTTTACTTTACTACTTTTTAACAAGACATTCACATTCTGCATGAATAACAGCCTACACAGTATACTATAATGGGCGTTTATGCATCTCACACACATTAGCATATAAAGAACCAAGAACATATATTGTTCTCTTATTCCCTGTTCAACATTCCTTGGTTCCCTGTGTACTTGTTTGGAATAACACCACCTCGCTTCCAACAGACTTGACCAAGATCATCATCACTGGCCTGAAGCCAGAGACCACCTACGAGGTCAAGATGTCCGCAATCAACGGCAAAGGTGAAGGCGAGAGCAGCCCGGCCAACACTTTCAAGACCGAGCCAGTCCGTAAGTACTGCCCTCGCCACTCGTGTCCCAGATCTCAGTAAGCGCTCCTCTGACCCCAATGCTTTGAACCTAATGCTGTTGCTTACTCCACTGCCTGCTAGTATCTAGCTGAGCCCAGATGCTTTCACCCCTACCCTCCTCTATTCTCACGCCAAACCCCAGTGCAGGTCTTTTTTCAGCCAGGCCAGAAGGACAATAATTCACGATGCCGCTGCCACTTCATAATCCAACTTGGTTAATAGTGTTGGTTAACTAAGCAAAGTATAACGTGTGTGTCCTTCATCACTGAAGAGTATTATGCGCCTCTTTCCCCCTGAATGTTTGCAGTGTGTAAGGGAGACTGTGCCTCCTTCCATTTCACAGAGCTCTGCATTTTTAGCCCACAACTCAGGTGATTTAGTGAAAGCTTTCTGGAAAGTACTTGTGCATTCTTAAGGCTGACTTGTTCAGTGTGGAGTGTCAGCTCTGTATTTATAGTTCAGTGACAGCGCGCATTCTTAATATAGCAGCCAGAGGTCAAGCCCTGCTGAAGATTGTTTATATTTTGTGAAGGAAATGGCAGCGCATGATGAAATCTTCTAGGGGGAGGAAATTTTCTATTTAACTGTGTTTGAAAGAAAGTATGACAGGAGAAAGAGTAACCTTAACAGAACACAAGTAGTGTACAAGTAGAATACCTCCATGTCAGGCAGATGAGGGAGGATTTGACCATGTCAGCCACCACAACACCCGCACCAGTTTGCTGGATGTTCTTCGCCCTCCATTTTCTCATAATTTAAGTTTTTCCTGGTGAATAATCTGGCGTCATATCACATCTGTTTTAGACATATGGCCTTGTTTGCAACCTTACAGCAAGGACCAGGTGCACAGCACCTGTCATCACCAATCAGAATGAGTCGGCTTGCCATAAAATGTGTCAACTTTGTGTTTATGTGCAATTATGTTAGATAATGCTTTCTTGTTGGAGTAGAAATTAGGCCCAATCATCTCTAAGATTTGATTCACATTCGTGTGGTAGGTGTTTAATATAATTACAAATAACTGCACATTCACATTGTAACATTAAGAAAAAAATCTGAAAATAGTTAGTATGATAATGGAACGTTACACAGTTCTTGTTCCATATGTTTGATGGCAGAAGTATGCTGTTTGTTCTTGAGCGGTTGTGAACAATCTCTATGTTTTATAAGGCAGTCATTAAATCCATTGTGGGTTGTCCACACAAAATGGCAATGTCATAGTATCAAACAGGTCATGATGAGTTTAGAAACTTGGATATTGAAGGATATTTCTGCTTTATTATTGCTCATTGTGCAGGAAATCTGTGCATGCACAACTACAAGGACAGTCAGTCAAAATTCAACCAGAATGTCGGTCCTTACACTGTAATGGATGTCTACAACGAACGGTCTGGGCAATCATTTTACAGTTTGCTTTTGTTTTCTGAATGTCTGACTTGTCTGACTGTGTTTCTGTCCCTGTCAGACTGTGTTCCAAATTTAATTGGTGATAGAAATGATTACCCATACAACTGAAATAAGACACACATTGTAACAAACCAGATTTATCCTTCTATCCGTCTATTGACTGTGGAGCTAGTTTACTCAGGCTACAATTAGAAGGCAACAGACCTATTTCTCAGAAAGCATTTAAAATCAGGGTCATGAATAAATCTTTGCTTTAGTTAGTACCGGCCTCTATGTCACTCCTCCATCTGTGCTTCATCATCCCACTGCTTCTGTAGAAATAGCCCCCCTCAGCATCCTCCTTATTTTGTCTGATTCCCTATAGCGGAAGGGAGGCTTTGTTCTACTTCAAGATGTTTCAGCAAAAATCTTTGTTTGATGTATTTATGGAGCTCGCACTGACTAGAATGTATCATTTACAGAAGTAAAATGAAAACGGACAACGGTTTAGATGTGTTGTCATTGAATGTGTTATATTACATCAGAGTAGCACAGGGAGATTGTCATCCAGAATCCCAGTGTCCTTTTACTAAATCCCTACTCCGACCAAAGTCTGAGCTTTGAGGCATTAAAAAGCTAACTTTTTAATTTGGAGGGTAATATGAAACGAGTAGTTTCAAAGTTAGCTGCACCAACAAAGAGAGGCAAGACTTGCTGTTGACAGGAAGTTCAATAAGACAACAGTAGCAGTGCAGCAGTGGGTTAATGATGTGGCATGACAGAGTTGCCCTCTTTCATTGTTCATATTTCTCATTTCATTGTCTTTGTTTCTTCTTTTTGTTCTGTTGTTTTTCTCATCATGATTTTCCATCTGTTCTGTATTCCATTGGACTTCTCAGGGTATTCTTTCACAAGTAAGTTTCATTTCTCCCTGTCTCCATCTTCACTGCATTTATTTGTTTTACTTTGATTATTCTCTCTATATTAGAACATTGTGTTTAAAAGAAACGTGCTACACTAATGTCAATGTAACAATGTTCTTGATCATATCATGTCTTCTGTGGAAATGGAACCAGAAATCATCACCCAAAACCCTGAACATTTAATTGATACATATCAGTACTCATTTCATTGCCTGTTGTACGAATTCTCCAGACAGCAATCTATTATTCTAATGTGGTTTCAGGTTTGTTTAGCAGTGTGATCGATTGATATGACAGTCTTACAGCCTTTAGCAAGCAAGTTATTTTTACCGTAGTGATTATTTTTCTTTTGGTATCTCTCTAGTATAAAGTATATTGCACTTGTGCAATGCAGCAGTTCAGCCAGTGAGTATTATATCAGGCCTTTAAAAAAGGTATACTGTGTTCAGGGCCATAAATCAGGACTGTATTTGTATAATTATATGGTAATTAATGTGGAATTAGAATATTTAATGGTAATAATGTTAAAAGCTTGGCATATTTGCACATAAATGGCCCTGTATGGAAACATAAGGTTTAAATATTCAGGCCTTCAATTCCCATACATCCTTTTATGATTCCCATTTGTACTCACAGTGTGCTTTTATTTTGGTATTGAAATTTGGCCATTGATGACAGTTGTCTCTCAGAGGTCACAAGAAAGCATATCGAGAGAGATTTTAAATAGCTTACCTTCCTCTGTTGAGGTGCAGGTTGGGAAGAGCATATGGTTACTGCTGCTAAGGAAAAAGGTTTTATACATTGCTTTTAAATCCCCAGTTCCTGGTTGTGTTTGTTTTCTGCTTCACAACTGTGGCCAACGCATAGCAGTCCATATGGTATGGATTTAAACCTTCAATGTGTACATTAAAACTAGTATTCAAGTTTAGAGTAATATCCTGGTTTTTATCATATTTGGAATATGACCATCTTGAATATCCAGATTTGTTTTGTAAAAAAACAACTGGGATACTAGTGTGTATAAACACACTGATTCAAGATATCCTTGAAATGGCACGGGTTGCATCTTTTTTGTTGCTGTAGAGCATTTGGTTTTGGACTAGTGAGTTATATATGTGCATAAAACATTACCTTTGGCAATATCTGGATTTAAGTAGAATAATAGTGTGTGTGTGTGTGTGTGTGTGTGTGTGTGTGTGTTTGTCTGTATTGCTTGTAGGTGTGGTAAGCTTCAGAAGAGTGTAGGCTAGCCTAGTCAGAAATCTGACAACTTGAAGTAATTGCTAGTTGTTGCTGTAAACGAAACCATGGGTACCAAAACAAAAGGCAGTTGGCATAGGTATGAAAGGAAAGGAAGCTGACACTGTACACTCACTGCTGAACAAATAAAAATGCAGAATCGGTTGCTCGACAAGCATTTCACAGAAGTCTTACAAGAGCTGCAAAATAGTTGAAAGAATGCAGTCATTGTTTTTGCTTATCTTTGTTTCCATGAGAAGTTTCTTTTATGCTCACAGGCATTTATAAGGAAACCTATTCAGGTTTTAACTTTAAATTGTACTTTTAGGGAAACTTGACATCAGCAGTTCTCCCACTCCTAACTATTAAGAACTAGTGGGCAGCAACAGTCCAGCATCCAGGCCCCAATTCCGGTTCCAAGGCCAGTGCCTTGGTCCAAGGCCAGGCAGTGGTTCTCTACATCTCAAACACTGACTTCCATGTAGCTGTTTAAACATAAGATATAGAACTCTAATATTTGTTGATGCCAATTTGGTGAAGTCAGTGTTTTTTTTTTATTGGAGTATTTTAAGGTATATACATCTCCTCTTGAAAGGTTTGGACTCCCAAGAACTTTGCACTTGGCATACTCTCTATTGAGAAATGCCTTATGTTTATGGACGTTTCCATTTCACAGGATGTAATAGAAAAAGCTATAAGATGTCTGTGTTGTTGCCTCACAGTGGTTAGCACAGTGGAGGTGCTTACTGATGCTGAAAAACAAGAAGAGTCATTGTTCCACAGGATTGTTCAAGATGAGTTCCTTATCACCAAGCCAGTGTAAAAACAAACCTGACCCAGCACTGAGTTGCTTTTGTTGAGGAGAACTCCAGCTCCTCTCACCATGTTTTCACCATCTTTCAGTTTCATCAGAGACACCACCCCCTATCGCTGCCACCACTATGGCCCTTAGTGAGTATGCCAGTCGCACAGTGTGCAGTGTGTCTCTCTTCACCTCTTACCTGCTTGGCTTCACAGTTAGTGTACAGTAGTTTTTCATTTATTTATTTCTGGTGTGGCTCACTGGAAAACTCGTAGCCACAGCAAAAAGAGCTTGGCAACTTATTACCTTTGCTAACGGTCTTGAATTCTCATAGATGATGATTTTACTAACATTTGTCAAGGACATAAAGGTCGCCATTCTAACCACCTGACTAGTGTTGTGTATGACATAATTAACATAATGTGTCTGTCCATTTATAATTAAAACATACTAAAGACTAGGTTATGCTAAGTTTGTTGTAATCTGTTAATCTGTGAAAATGCAAAGACCCTGGTAGATCAGAGGCTACAGAACACAATCCTGACAGCCTATTATTAGAAATACAGTAGTAGGTATCATGCTAAGATTTGAATGGTTGATAGTTGTAGTATCACACATCTGGCATAAACATTTAGTGATTGTAGGCTCCATGCTAACACCTTATGTTGTGTTTGTGTTTTCTGACTTGATAATGTTAACTGGTTTATTCAACTGAAAACTCCAACCAGTGGTAGAGAAAGCCATCATTCGGCGCCACTGAACATGAATTTTATCATGGACAAAACATAGCTAAACAGAAAATATTTATTGTGCATGTTGCACTACATATTGGTAACAGTCGCCATCTTGGATTCTGCAATAGCAGGAGTCCTTATAGTCATAACTGATGGGTTAGGAAATGGCTATTCCCTTCTTTTTTTTGGGGGGGGGCGGTTCATTTAAATGTATTGATTTATCTGTAAGCCATTCTGACAGTCTAGCTTGATCATGACTGTACAAAAAGGGTTCGGGTTAGAGGTACCCCTCTACAAAAATGCTTTCTCCTCTACTTCCTACTTACTGAACCCATTTTTACCTCTCCGCCATCTACATATTGTTGCTCTTATCTAAACCACTCTGTCACTGTTGACTTTGAATTTTCTTGAGCGCCCCTCAATGTTTCTCATCATTGTTTACATTCAGCTCAGGCACAGTATCAGATCCACTGACATTCACTGCAGAACAGTTCACGCTAGTCTTGAGGATATGGCCTGTCTATGCAGACAGTAATGTAACAGAGATTCTTCACACAACCAGGAAATACCCTGAGCCAGGAATGCTTTGTCTGTTTAGAAATCCTACACAGCCACTCAGGTAACCGAGAGGTGACGCTGATCACCAGCACTGGCAAGCCCCTGCTGATATCTGATCATTAATTTGTGCAAAGAGCCAGTACAATTATAACTGACTGCACCTTTAAGCAACTAACCTACTGTATGTGACTGCTTTAATTTGAGGTTTGCACACATTAAAGCAACATTTGAGGTAACAGCGTGCACTGTGTGAACAAACATGATGATGTGTTTGGTGCGAGGTCACTGGAGTAATTGTTGTATGTCTATCCCTGCTCCTTTTAATTGAAATCCTGATGTACTGTTTTGTGTGTCCTTAAAATGTTCCTAACTAAATCTCTCCCTTTAAACACATTTAATAACATTTGTCAGATGCAGCCTTGGATTTACTTTAGTTTCATCTAGGATGTAGCTGTTCATATATATGCTCCAGCAACTACTCTGTTTTCTGCCTCTCTCAATGTCACAAATGCTCTTAGACTGTTGTCCGATGCAGACCTTATTTCTCCTGATGTTTCATGTGTTCACACTGTCGTCTGCTGTGTTGTGCATCATGTTTAGTTGGCATGGTTTGTATTCTCAGAACTGCAGAGTTTCCTCTGCTCTTCATTTGACCCTGATTTCTTGTTTGTACACAAACTGCTGTGTTCTTCCTATCTTTAATTTGTCTTTAATGTCATAGTTCAAATTCAGATTGGGCATTAATGTTGTAAAATATAAGAATTAAAGAAAATCCGTCAGAGGAAAAGCTGTTGATTATCTGGATGCATGAGGCAAGTCTGGCTGTGCAGTTTTGGTTGTATCTTAAATTAATATCCGAAATTCAGCATCCGTTTCTTTATTTCTTCATTTATTTATTTATGGATATTTTGCATGTTTCCAAAGACCAAAACTATAAGTCTGCAACTGCCTCATATATTCAGCAACATGTTTTTTTATATGTATTCAAAAAATCTGTTTATGTATTTATGTATTTCTCTTGGTTGTTTGTGTTCCTTTTGTGTCATTTTGTCTTTAACATTTTTGTTCATTTGTTTATTCATCATTTCAAAAATGTTTGTTTCCCATGTGCCCCCCCCCTCCCCCTACATTTTCCTTTCAACCAATCATGTGCGTGCACATCATGTGACTTTGTCATATGGCTCTTGCATGGTGCTGATGATGTCGTCTTCGCTGGCCAACAGAAGGTAATTTTTTTTTTTTTTTGTCTAGTTTGAGATCATAAGATCCACAGTGATCCTTCAGTAGGCATTTGTTAAATTAGAGTCATAGGCGAGACATTAAAACGCTTCCAGTTTTATTTGGCCATTTTTCATCCATCTTTAAGCCATTCTGTAAATATGTAGTAAATATTTAGTAAACATGCACAATTTCACTTAAACAGCATGTCATCTCCATTCATCTTAAGACTTTCTCTTCCTTCTAGCCAACTATGATCATTTTATCAATTTTACATTGCAGTCATAAAATAACAATGCAAAACTATTCTCCTCGTAGTGCCTTGTTAAATATGAATTCTATATAGACAATCTAATAAGAATATAAGAAATACACACCAGGAATACATTATTTTTACGGGGCTGAGCTGAGCTACCTTGATGTGACTGTTAAAGGTTATATATACAGAATTCACTGCTACTAAATGTTGCACTAGAGCACCAGCATCATGACTCCATTGACAACACTGGTAATGTAATTTTACCTAGCACATAACCGTAAAACACACTGGAAAGAAATGAAACTGAACTTTCCACATTCCAACAATTACCAACGCTGGTTTGGTCAAAACTCTAAATTCACCAAGTCAGAAGAGATAATGTTCTCGAAACAGGCGGCAATGTAGCTAATCGTTGGGGATAAAGTATGTCCACTAAAGGGGCTTGTTTTTGCCATTAACTGGCTCAGAGTGTCTCACAACATTATGGAAAGGATCCTTTTCTTTAACCAGAAACAGCCGTCACAATCGTACTCAACAGACAAAAACTGTACTTTTACCCTGCTTATCACTCTAAAATCGTAACACGCACAAAATAAAACACACCAAAACAGTTCCAACAATCACCAACTCTGGTTTGGTTGAAATAAATCCTTAATTCACCGACGTAAATAAGAAAAATACACGCGGCCAGAGCAGCTATATAACCTTGAATTCCTTGCCTCTATGTGTTCTGCTTACATTTACACAATATATTAATATTATACAGATAGCATGTTAATATCCGGTGGAAATGGGGTCCTTGGTTTGAATTCCTCTGAGCTAGCTAAGATATCTTTGAAGCTTTTATTTATAACATGTCCTTTAACTCCTTTCAATAGTTCATAGCAACATATCCCTGTTAATTTTATTTGTTTAAATTGAAATGATGCAACATATGCTACAGATCTAATTGTAATTGGGCTCACACATTTCATTTCATGTTTTTTTTCAAAACCCACTTTGCATTTTACATTTGTTCTCAGAGTAGTAATAGTAGTTAAATTTTATTCCAAAAACACTTTAAATGTATGATTCCCTGGTGTGCTCTTTTCCCTGTCTTGATCAGAAATAAAATCTAAATTATTCCAAGCTTCCAGGTTGCATTCAAATCTTTAAAAAAGTAAAACCAGTAGATCTTTTTTTCATGAAAACCTTTTTGTTATGTACCACTGTTCTGAACTGCATTCAAACATCACAGGAGCACCTTCACAAAGTGCCACTGATTGCAATCTGCATCGTTTATTTTTCCCCAGATTAGCTACTGTAGCTCACAGCTTTCTGTTTAAAGCTGCAGATGTTGACTGCGTTAGTAGTGCGCTGGCCAGGTATCGCGGGAAAAAGCGGGCTCTTGTGCCGTGCTATAATTCTTTGTCGTGCGTCATCGGTGGGTTGGGCTTATCACCCAGTGTGGGCGAGCAAGGTGAGCTAGAGAACGGCGCGAGAGAGGGGATAACGCCGTGCCAGGAGTTTTATCACCTGGACATCGCGCGTCATCAAGCTACATCAGGTTACGGTCACACGAAGTGACCCGTCACAATAATAGTCCTGTTATCCACTTCAAATGAACAAGTTCATGTTTAGGTCTCCTTTGACCCTACACAGTGTTGCACTGATTGGATTCACAGCAGCCCGTTGCATTACTGCAGCATGCAAGTTTATTTCCTGTTTCTTGTTGCATCCTTCTTCTTCTCGCTCTGCTGTTTCCCAAAGAAAATGTCGGTCTTGTTTGCATGTGTGTGTGTCTTTGTTGTCACGTCCTCTTGGTACTCGCATTTCTACATAAAGCACTGAAATAAAAAAAAAGATCTGTTTAATTTACTACATGCAACAGTACTAATAAATGTTCCACAATTTAAAGTTATGAGAGAGGATTCGGTGACCAATATACAGTTTTTTACTTGTAATTACTTTTATACTACATTTACAGTATCATGTATGATAAATGAAATTGATCTTATTTAAAGATTTAAGGTTGGACAGTGTGATGTGATTTATAACGGCTAATTCATATTAATACACAAATAGTACTGTTACATTATATTAAGCATTAACTGACGCCACAAAACTAAAATGAAGAATTTCTGTATTAGACAGCATGTTTTCAATAACTCTTGTTCAATTCTATCCACTTATCTCTCAATGTACGCTGGAAGATGAGGGAGGATGCAGTATTAGGTCGGGCTACATGTGGACCCACGCCCTACTGCATGTGTGTCAGTGTGAGGTTATGGGCAGTGTTCCACATGTTTCCCCATCCAAATGCGTAGCAGCACCCAAAATTTCCAGCCTGCATGGGGAAGCTTCTCATTCTAACCACCGCCTCTCTCTGTTTTTTAGCCTCAGAAAACATGACCTAACCCAGAATGATGCTTGTGAATAACAATGGTGAATGTACCGATGTCTACCTGCCACCTAACACTGTCTGATTCACTTCCAGCATCTGTCATGCTCACTTCAGTGTATCCAGTTTTTAGGCAGTGTGCTCAGATGATTACATAGGATCAAGAAAGAGTGCCTTCATGCATATTCATTTAATTAACCACTAACGCTGATGTTTAAAATGCTAAATATTGAGTCTGGAAACAGGAATGCTGACATTTTTGTGTCCATTTGAAATGTATGCCAATGGTTTTTTTTTTTTCCTTTCCTGCACAATGACTTGCCAAGTAAGGCATATATTCAAATCTGCATCATGTCTTAGATCATGTAAGATATAATGTGAGTGTTTTCTGTTATCACAATGTTAGCACAGGGCAAAGACTGTAACATCATGAGATAGCCAGTTTGATAACATAATAACATGGCTAACTGTGTGTAACCACTATGTACATAATTAATGAGTTTGGGCTGTTAGTCTCCTCCCTTACAGCACTTACAGTGGCATTAGAGTGAAAGCCAGCATCACTACACATGCACACAAAACACCTCGTTCCCTCCTATAAGACTATGTATATATTATCAAAAGTAATAGACTAACATGTCCAATCAAGGCCTAAAGGCTCATTATCCAGCAATCCAGGAGTCATTACTCTAGGGGGACGAAGCAGATAATGAGGAGGCTCAAGGAGAACACCTCAACCACTGGCTCGGAGGCAGCCACACTGCCCTCTGTTCCTTCAGGCTTCCCCCAAAGGGATATTCCACTCAAGATTATATATAGATATATACATTCTCCCTGTAAGCTTGAAAAGAGAGTTTACTTTGGTGCCAACAATTCATCCACTCAACAAAATACACCATAATTTCCTTTAACTGTCCAGTGTGTAACATTTACGAGGATCTATTGACAGAAATGGAATATAATATTCATATTCGTATTTCTTTGTATAATCACTTGGAAGTAACTGAAAAACTTGAAAGGCTCTATCTGGAGCCAGTGTTTGGTTCGTCTGTTCCTGGGCTACCGTAGAAACATGGTGGTTCAACATGGTGGGTTCCATTCCAATGTAAACAGAATTATGAATATTACATTCCATTTCTGACAATCGATCCTTCTAAATGTTACATATGTAAGGGATAATTATTGTGTTTAGTGATTATCCCGTTTATTCTACTTCTTACTTGCCAACATAATAAACAATTCAAATACTTTAATAATTATGCTTTTCTATTCGTATTTGCATGCATTATTAAATGTATACTCTGAGTTCAAGCTCCCTCAAAAAGTAGGTCCCCTTTAGAACTACGGTGAATAACGTTAGGCTCAGCTTGTAACCTAATTCGTTTTCTATAGCAACCACACACGGCTGCACTCTGGATCACTAGTTTCAATCACGTTATCTCGGAAACGGGGTACCTGGCCTTGTCTTTTGCTGTCATTCCGTCGTCCTCGTCGCTCTTTCTAACCAGTCCTCAAATGTCTTTCCCTACTCCCAAATATGTTTAAACATTGCACAATGGAAATCGTCCCATTTTTTTCAAACGGCTGAAATGTTAGAATACGGTGAATAACGTTAGCTGCAGGCTGTAGTAAATTCGTTTCACTATAGCAACCACACAAGCTGGCCATCTGGATCACTAAAGTTTTAATAACGTAGTTATCTACATTGCTATCTCGCTGCGAACTATGTATCGAACTGACCCTTCCGATAGATTTCCGGACACATTTTAGAAACTTTTTTTAAATAAGGTGTTTTTTACAATGGGACCTCATGTTTGAAAATTTATGTGAGTAGAAAAAAAAATACAAGCGCGTATTGACTTACTATTTGATGGGACCGCTGTGCTCAGTCAGCGGGCAATATGGCCGGGGTAATGCCCCTCTCCCAGCCAATCAGGAATCAAGCATTCTTAAACGAAGTAGAATAATGGTCCTTTAATGTGTATTGCTTTTTTTTTTAACTAAGCTTTTAAGAGATTGACACCATAATCATTGATTTGTCACCGGTAGAACAAGCTCCAAGCTAATCCGTTAGCATACGCTGTGTAATTGTTACTTATTATATTTTAAGTCCTCCCATCAAGAAAGCTTAATATATTTTAAAAATAATACCATAAACTAACCCTAACTCTAACCCTGTCCAAGTGTAGAGCTGTTTGGAACTTCTGTGTAGATGTTAGATCACGGAGAAAAGCTTTTAATTTCATATAGAGAGTGTGTGGGTGTGACAAAGCTCGTCAGGAGTTGCCCATCATTACATTTAATTTGACAATTCTTTTACATAAACTGTTCAGATGTGGCTGCATTTCTTTTAAGATAGTTAACCATTTGGCTGTGTCGCTGCCAAATTATATTGCTTTTGACATGATGTTAGTGGCTTGCGAGCACTGGACCCAATCATCTGCAGGGATTTGATTTTAAGATGGAATTGTCATTGTTCTCATCACTGCTTAACAGCTTAGTAGAGCAACGTAACAGCACAAAACTCACTTTAGGCCAACAAAGCATGAAAGACTTAATCACACTGTGATTATTACCTCCACATCTGCAGAGTCCTCTGATTGCAATGCTTGTTACAGTCTTAAAAAGAAAGAAAAGCATCTTAAAAGAGTGTAGGTTAAACTGGCAATCAACTAAAGTTTAGCTTAGCTGACCTTGAAGACAAAAGCACACACAGTAGAAAGGTTAGAGGAAGAGGCTACGGTTGCTGTTGACGTAGCAATCATATTTATGTCAACTAATCATAATTCATTGTTTTCTTTGTAGGGGAACCCAGTGCCCCCAAACTAGAAGTCAAGTTCCAAAACAAGGGCAGTAGTCTTAAGGTCAACTGGATCGAGCAGGACGATGGCGGTTCCCCCATTAAACATTACCTGGTCAGATACAAGGCTGTGAGTATACTGAGCAAGGAGGTAACTTGGTACCACTTTGCTGTTTTGCTTATTTCCAATTCTTGCAATCGTTTCATACAAATTAGTAAAGAAAAGAGCTTGTAAATGTTCACTAAACCAACTGGAAGCAGGAATACAGTACATTAAGGCACCCTTCCATGGAAGTCAACCTTTGTACTCCTACAATTTGTTCTACAAGTGCCCAAATGTTACCTTGAAACAACAGTATAATCATTTATAGTGTATAGTAAATTAACAGTTTTTATTTGGGGAAGTTGTCAGCAGAAAGCAACACGTTCTCACTCCCAACCTGTTACAATACTGGCACTTAGTTGGTGGCCCTCTGCTTCAAAATGTGATACTGAAGGTACCCCTCACATTCCTGGATGCACAGGGCTCCACGGTAAAGTTAGCAAGTTAGGTCAAAGTTCAGTTTGTTTGAGCCAAGTTGATCCATCCACCCCACCATCTCCAAATGCGCACTATTTTGCTCTTTATACTGCGTCACCTGACTTAGATGGCAGGCGTGCCCAGAAATTATACTAGAGGGGCCACTGACCAAGCTGCAGTATTTGGGAGTAAGACCAGATTGGTAAAGGACAGTCGACAGGACGATTCAAAAAGCCATGATCCCTCACTGGTTTCCCACCGCTGAATGTTGACAACTTTGCTCAATTGAACACCAAGGACCACTGCCAGGTTTTGAGACAAAGAGAAAAATTGGGGGGGGGGGCATATTTTCCCCTGTGACGTGTGCAACTTTAACTGTCTTTAGTAACTGTGACAAATATACTTTCATCAATAACATGTACACCTTTGTTCTTGTATGAAAGTAATCTCTCTTGTTATGTCTCGACAAATATTGCATACATCATGTGAGTAACAGCTCCGGAGTTGTTGAAGGGTTTCTTTGTGTTTAATCCAAAGAGATAAAACAGATCATGAACTTCTTGTCTAACTCTTAGTCAGTAAATACACTTTCTCAAAATGTTGAAGACTGCTTTTTACGCATTCCTTTTCATCTTGTGCTAAAAAGGTGCTACAGGTTCCTTTGGGGCTTTAGCTTTGTACTTTGTGAAGTTATTAAAGAACAATGCACTCCTTTTATCTTCGACACAATGAATCACTGTGCCTGTACAGAATGACCACAGTCTCATTTGGTTACCCAGTTTTGAGTTGTGTCCCCTCTACATTCCTTTCTCAGAAGCATGTATCTGACTGGAAACCAGAGATCCGCCTCCCCCATGGCAGTGAGTATGTGGTGCTGAGCGGCCTGGAGTGGAATACAGAGTATGAGGTTCACGTGGTGGCGGAGAATCAGCAGGGCAAGTCAGAGCCTGGCATCCTCTCCTTCAGAACAGCTATAGAGCCCACTACCATCCCAGGTACTATTCCCATCATTTCATCCTGAGCATCCACAGACACACACAGTGCACAAAGGCTTCCACCGTGACCAGAAAGGCTCAATCACTTGGATCCTTGACTATTATGGTGGCTATTCAAAGCTTGCTGGCTGTAGGGTCTGACATAAATCAACTGGCCCTGTCGGCTGTGTTGGGGAGATGTATTGTTTTTTTTCACTGTGGCCTATATTCAGTAGGTTTGAAATGACAAGAGACAGCCCTGTCTCACAAAACTGTGTGAAATGAGCACAAACAAAAAGCATACAGTGTGTTGAAGTCATGAATATCAGAAAAGTATATTTCTCCAAGCTGAAAGGATTGCATTACAGCCATATACATTCGACGAGACATGATCCTCACATGAAAAAGCTTTCATTTAGAAAAGTAAATCCTTATTTACAATTACAGGATTTTCACTACAGCATATTATATGTTGTTTGTAGACTAAACCATTTATAAATGAAGACTGAACATTAAAACCTGGATCAGAATCAGCTCTATGGGCTGAGTAAGTTTAAGAATGTGGGGATTCAAATCCTTGGGTTTCTGTAGCTACTTCTACTCTTTACCAACTAGTCTGCTCTAAATGCAGGGATTGAGTGTAGGGGGGAGGAGCACGCTAGTAACTGCAGTTGCCAAGTTACAGCTGCCCGGAAGAAAAATAAGCAGCACCTGTCTTTTGGCCACGATGAGATGATGACAGAGCAAAACCCAGAACAAGAGGCAGCCTTCAGTGAAAATCCCTGGCCACATCTGGCCACACTTTTTAATACCAAAATCTAAAAAAGAAACAACAGTTACATGACAAAGGGCTTGCTGTGCCTCCCGAAAAACATCGCCAAAAACATCCTGAAACTAACCCCCGCAAGCACACACTGTAGGTGAAAATGTAGTTAAACTTTTTATCAAATGGTAATTTTCAGTGTTTCTTGAGACATTTTTTATGTGAGTAATTGTACTTTTACTTAAAGTAAAGATTCTCAGTACTCCCCCACCATTGCTGAAAAGTCAAACTTTCATGTCAGTAAAAATAGAGAAGTTGTGACTTGAAGCTGGGTCATTGGAAGTTTATTTTCCTTTCAGCTCTGGCTTCTACTCTTTCTTTCCAGCTACGTCTTCTCCACCTAATCCTTTCCTTTTCGAGACGTATATTTTTGGTTGGTTTTTTTTCATGCATGGAGCTCCTTATTTGCACTTTAAAACATTGTGCTCACTTCACAAAATTTCCGAGGCCAGGCTGCACAAGATCAACAATAACTATTGAATCCATATGAAGAGCAGAGGCGTATTCACTCTGTTTTTTTTCTTTTCCTTGATGCTCTGCTGCTACAGATAAAACTCAGCATCATGGCACTCTGCTCTCCTGGTCTTCAGTCGCTCCTATAAGGCAGCTGTTACTGCTCAAGTTCAGTGAGCAATAAAGTCGGAGCAGATATCAGTCAGACCCAGAGCATTTTGTCCAGTTTACAGCAAATATTTTTCTACCCAGGTGGTCACGGTCGGCCTTTTGCTCTGTTGTTGTGTTGTGTGTGAGGTGCACATTTTAACTTGGGCTGCTTCCCCATTGCACTATACCTGAGCTATAAAACAGGTGACACTTCTTTCTCATCAAACTATCTTTTTATCTCCTATTGAAAAAGAACTCTGTCAGGTTTTCTTTCTCTCTGCATCATCATTTTCTCCATCCTCAGCTTCAGGGTTGTCTTGCCAGTCCATTTCCCTCACAAAAGGGATCTCGATTGTTAAATACGTTCCCTTTCAACTGTCAAGTGAATGTCAAGGAATATGACAAAAAATTACACCAAAATTACAAACTAAATTCTAAGCAAAATTGGTCTCTCGCAGGTCATACAATGAGAAGAAATTAGAGTAAAATGAATCTTTACTGATGTAGCATTGGGAATGCATAATGTTTATCATTATCCTATGTTTTCTAAGCTAAGTAATGCCCGTAATATTCTAGACACAAAATATATATATATATATGTATATTGTGTTTTCAGTGTACCAACTTAAAGAGCATGGTGAAACAGTGACGGATACTTTAGTATGTTAGAAAAATAACATTCCTGGAGGTGGTGGAAACGTTTCAGAATGGCTCGTACTTGCTTACAATTAGTTTAACTAATGTGTTTCCAACACATGGGTGCATTTGTGGAAGAAAACAACAAAATAAGCTACAATTAGAGTTAAGTGAAAGCAAGACAGAAAATCTGGTAAAAACTTCAATATTCAAGATATATTCAATATTCTAATGATGCCCCTAAATCCCCAAACTGATCCATAGCTGAAAATGATCCACAGCAGATGCTGTATTTACTCCTGTTTGAATAATACTTGCTAAACACTACTGTGCCCAGGTGTTTTGGAAAATCTATGAACCCTTTTTTTTTTTTTAAATGAAACTATATATTTGTGAGCTGTTTTTAACAGTCCAGTGTGTAACATTTAGGAGGCTCTTTACCTCTAGATGCCACTTTACTTTAAAGATTTACATCTTCAATAAAAGGCTACAGATAGGGAAGGAAGAACAGAAAGTTTAGAGCCAAAATAACACATTTTAGTTTTGTTTTTGTTGACAATAAGAAAATATAAAATAACACCAGCTGTAGCCTTTACACAGTGGAAAGGTTGCAAAAAGTTTTTTTTCCCCTCTCCCAATTAGTAGGACGTGATCCTGTGATGAACATGCAAGGGAAAAAAAACTTGAAATACATTCCCATCTTTTTTTCAACATCCTCACTTCTTTTTATTCCCCCTCTCTCTCTCTCTCTCTCTCTCTCTCTCTCTCCTTTCCTGTGTCTCTCTCCCTCGCATGCCACAGATGTTTTTCTTAGTCGCTCCAACAGACAGGAATCTACTGGCAAGAAGAAAGGCTCGGTCTTCCCCAGGAGAGAGGAGTACAAAGCCCCCAGTCTGCATACAGCAGATGCAGAAAGCCAGTCCATCTGCCACCAGCTCGTTCTGCCACATGGGCCTGAGAGATTTAATACAAGAGGGGACTTTTTCCCTCTCTTTTTTTTTTTTTTTTTTACATGTACGTACATAAGTTTATGCCATATACATAGAATCAAATGTAAACACACATATAAATCTGATGCAACTCCAAAATTAAATTCATAGTTATACACTAACCAACACACGTGTGCAGGCACACAGGCAGCCACAGCATGAGGTTATAGAGAGTGCAAGAACTTTTATGTTTTCAAGAGAGGCAC